>NC_081431.1:75853207-76185707 GCF_949786415.1 Peromyscus eremicus | reverse complement strand
TGGAGGGGTTTGAGGCAGGAAAGAGAGAGGAGAAATGTTGTAATTATATTGTTATCAAAGTGATACTTGATTTTTTGAGAATTTCTTACTGAGTACTACATTTTCATCATTTTGTCCCCCTCTCTATCCCCTCCAACTCCTCCTATGTCCCTCTAAAAATTATGATCTCTTCTTCAGATATATATATATATATATAAAACTTTTATAAAAGTTATGTACTTTTATAATAAATATACACATATATTTTATATACATATAATATATGCATCTTTTATATATACACAGATAATTTATATAATCCAACTACATATATTTAGTGTTGCTAATCTGCTCATGTGTCTATGCTCACCACTTGGGGTTGGGATTAGATAACTTAACAAGGGTAAAAATTATTCTACAGAAATGAAACCAGAAAACAAGCAGGTATTACATTTCCTAAGAATCAGACAAAATAGACTTCAAACTAAGATCAATCAGAAGAGGTAAAGAAGGATACTTCATTCTGATCAAGTGAATAATTAACCAAGAAGACATTACAACTTAAAATATATGCACCAAACTTCATAAATTGAACATAAATTTCACAAATAATATTGAACTTCAAGACACAGATTAACTCAAACTAAATAACAATGGGTGATTTCCATATTACACTTTCTCCAAAAGACCAGCCATCTGGTCAAACTTTAACAGAGAAACAAATAATTAAACAACTTCATACATCAATTTGAAATAACACATATGTATATATACATAAATAAATTATATATTCAAGCAAAATATCAAAGAATATATGTTCTTCTCAGCAAGCTCTGGAAGGTTCCTAAAAGTGCCTAAATCCTAGGAAGCAGAACACATTTCAATAGAGAATTATTGAATCAACTCTGAATCCTAACAGGTCACAATGTAATACAACTTAAAGCGAACAGCAAAATAATATCTAATGATTACACAAACACCTCCAAATTAAACAGCTCACTTGTGAATCATAAATGTATCAAAAAGGACAGCAAATCCATGAAGTACAATAAAAATGAAAGGACTGCACCACAAAATTTTTGATGTGCATTAAAGGCACTCCCCAAAGAGACATTTATAGTTTTAAATGCCTACATTTAAAAAATTAGAAAAAGCACAAATATATTCCTCTGTGATGCAACTCAAGATTTGGAAAACAAATTCAAATTGTACAAGAAACAACAACAAATAAAACATAAATTCGGTGGAATAGAAGCAATAGAGAGAATCAACCATTCCTAGGGCTGAGTCTTAAAAGAGAAAAGCAAGATTGACCAATCCTTGTCCCCATTAAAAACAAGAAAAAATAGACCCAAATTATCAGAATCAGAAATGAACAGGGAAACACTACAATAGAAAACCAAGAAATTCAGAATATTCTGGGGGAATGGTATATATTAAATACTAAACAATATACAACATACTAAAATAAATATACTAAATAATCTAAAAGCCATTAAGCTATAAAAACTAAAAGAAATGGACAATTTTTTAGATTCATCCAGACCACCAATATTAAACCAAGACTTAAAGACATAGTAAAGAATGAGATTGAAACTGTCGTAAAATTCATTATGGCTAACATATCCCAGGTCCAGATGTGGTAACATATTAAAAAAAAAAAAAGTAGGAAGAGAATTCCCAAGCTCATAATAGGAAAGCAGGATTACTTTAATACAAAAACCAGGCCAAGCTACGACAGCAAAAAGGAAAGCTACACATCAATATCCCTGAAGACCAAAAGTGAAAAGTTCCCAATAAAATACTTGAAAATTAAATACAGACATATATAAATAACATTATAACCAAGATCAAGTTGGCTTTACCTCATGGACGCAGGGATGATTCAACATATACAATTCAATAAATGTGATAAATCATATAAATGGACTTAAAAACAAATTCACATGATCATTTCAATCAATTAGAAATGCCTATGACAAAATCTAAAATGTCTTGATGATAAACCTACGACCCTGAGATTAAGAATCCCATGCTCTACTGACTGAGCTAGCCAGGTATCAAAAATGTTTTAAGAACTTAGACTTTTCTGGACATTGAGACATGTCTTCTCCTTGCAGCACCAATCTACTTCAGAGAAGGTGATGGGCATTGAAGAAACTCATTATGCAGTTTGCTTTCTTTGTGGCAAAAATATCCATTTGGGCAAAAAACTGCTCTTGCTTGGACTGCTTGACAGTATGTTGTATAAACTGAACATGCAGGAGCCATGGAAAAATGACCACTGAACTTTGCCAAAACAGGGTGAGATTATCCTTAAGGTTTCTGCTTCACAGAGGAGACCTCAGGACATTCTGCAGAACACAGGGAGAAGCCACTGATGAACTTTGCCAATAGGCATGACAATACTTCAAATTTTCTGCTGCACTAAAAAGTTCAGAGATTCTAGACTTTTAGGCTGAAGATAAATGCTTCAATGTTACAGAGGAAGTTTGGATGATTGTCCAGGCAGCCAGATGTATCTGTCATTTCTAGAATTATAGAAGTTGCTTGCCATGCACTTCCTGTTTACTCAGGTAATACATCCTTCTGAAGTCTTTTGTGGAGTTGAAGACTAGATAGTTACAATTATAGTTTTCCTTAGTCATGATAAAAGACAAATTATATATGAAACTTTAGGCGCACAAATATAGGATAGATGATAGATTATTTTAATTTTGCCAAATACAAATAAACTACACATTGTAATTCTTGCTTGATAACTGTTCTAATATATGTGATTTTACTAAGTTAAAGTCAAAGCCTTCCTTTTTCATTAGATTGAAAAGGGGAAGTGCTGTGGGATATCTTTCTGTATGCTATGAACATGTGTTGTCCCCATTGGCTAATAAATAAAGCTGCATTGGCCTATGGCAGGGCAGGATGGAGCCAGGCAAGAAAATCCAAGAGAGATAATGAAAGGAAAAAGGAGAGTAAGAGGAGATGTCAAACTGTCATTCAAGAGCAACATGTAATGGGACATAGGTAAAGCCATGGAACAAGTGGCAACACATAGATTAATAGTTATGGGTTAAGTTGTAAGAGTTAGCTAGCAAGAAGCCTGAGCCAATAGACCATAGAATTGGTAATTAATGTAAGCCTCTATGTAATTATATTATAAGCAGCTGCAGGACTGGGTAGGACACAGGAAAACTTCCATCAACAAACTCCCTCCACTCATGGCTCAGGGATCTATGGGGAAATGAAGGAGCGAAGAGCTAGAGGTGATGAAAGACTAAGGAAACAGTGTCTAACAGGTACAACAGAACTGATGTGTTCACCAAAACTGTAGCAGCAGGCATAAAACCTGCCCAGGTTTAAGGTAGATGGAGCCCAGCACTGAGAGGGGAAGTGGACACAGGATCCTAACCCTAACCAAGAAGTGTTCTGCAAATGATACCCTTTGGAAAAGAGAGAAAAAATTTTCTGTTTTCTCCAATGGAGGGTCACTGGGTATATCAAACAAACTCCAGGGCAGGCCCTATGCCCAGGAATACTTGGGCAATATAAAATTACTTCAGTGGTATTCTTATAGACTTTTTGTTTCTTTCTTGCTTTGGTTTGTCATTTATTAGTCTGATTGATCTTTTTACTTGTTAATTTTGATCTCTGTTTTTGTGTGTGATGGGACTTGTTTCTTCCTTGTATTTATCTTTATTTTCTCATTATTTATGAGAGACAGAGAGGATGTGTGTATGGGTGTACCATATGAGTGTAGTGTCCTGGAGCTGGAGCTATAGGTGGTTGGGAGCTACCTGATGCAGGTGCTGAGAACTGAACTTGGGTCCACTACAAAAGCAATAGATGCTCAACCACTGAACCACTTCTCTGTCTTTTACAGCTGAACATCTTTATTTGCTAACGTATATTATAAAATGTTCATAGAATACATAGCAACACTATGAATATAGTTACAATTAATTTTTATTAAAAAATCATGAATATTAAACTATAACACATTTTTTCTCATCAATATTTAGTATATGGAGCTTGAGATTATAGGTAATTTTGATTTTTAAAAAGTTATGTACTTTATTATTAAACATTATTTTGAATATTATGCTTGCTTTCTCTTTTGTTTTTTATTTGTAGTTTTTAATATTTGATGTTCTAATCTCATTCATTTTTACATATTTAATATCACTTAAAATATTATCTAAAATGAGGTGGGGGATGCTGGAGAGACAGGTCAAAGTTGAGAAAGGACACTAGCAGAGGATCTGAGTATGGTCCCTGGGACCCATGTCTGGTGATTCACATCTGCCTGCAAATCCCACTGGAGAATATCTGATTCCTTCTTCTGACCTCTGTGGCATCCACACTCATGTGCATACACAAAGGCAAATGCGTACACACACATGCACACACATATACACACACACACAGATGTACTTATAATTTAAAACAAAATAAATCTTTAAGAAATAAGTTAGAATGCCAGGACTCATAAGTCTAAGAGGAAATAATATGTGCTTTGCATTATTATTTAAATATTCATAGAATTGTGATTGAGTTTGCCCTCTTCCAAAACAGAAATAATGTCATAGTGATCAGCAGGCTATGATGAAAATGTTCATCAATACAGACCATCTATCTGAGTGTGAACTGTGCTGCATGGTGTCACTACTTCATACATGAAATTTCCTAAAAGTGATGTAAGAAATGTCCAGAATAACATGTCCTACACATGAAGATGGACTTTTTAGATGACTATATTAAAGTGGCATTCTTTACGTCCATCCATTTATTGTGGTTCTTTCTAATAATGATGATTCTCTGACCTTTACTGTAATTACTCTTTATGATATTGTATAATGTTTAAAATGTATTAATTTGAATTTTGTGTTAAGCATGCTCCATTTCTCTGGCATATCCATTTTCCTTATTACACACAAGACCATTTTGGCAGGTCAAGTGACTTGCCCTAGATCAAACAAATAATAAAGCAGAATTGGCTAGGCTTTGATCTGTTTTCTGTGATTTTTAGCTTCAGCTTACTTCTCATCTGTCAGCACACATCAGCATCATTGTTCTTATAGAGGATTCAAGAATACTAAAGAGGGTCTAACAGTGCAAGACTCTTGATAGCTTTCCAGTTCCTCACAGCATTAAGATTCACAGGCTGCTAGCTCATCTTTGGTGGCCAATCTGACTCCTAGAATTTTTTCTCCCAAAAGAAGGGAAAAGTGTGTATTTCAGCTTGACTTCTGATTTTCTTGTTATTCTGTCAGATGTTCTCTTTGTTCTTTGGAATTTCTTAATACCAGTTAATTCCCCACCCAGTTCTTGCTGAGCCTGCCATATTAATAATGACTTGAAAGATCTTACTTTAATACACCGAGCAAAGAAATTCACTCTAAATATTCATAGAAGCAGAATCTGTACTTTCTGTTAGTAGACATGCCCACATGGGGCAGGATTCTATTTCCAGCAATCTCTAACTTTGTTGCCATGGATAAAGTCCATGAGGTGTTTTAAACCTTGGTTTCTTTTTTGTTAAAATGGGAGCAATACCCACTTTATGGCTGCTGAATGAACTCCAGGAAACTACATTGAGAGAACTTATCTGTCACCAAGTTGGTAAAACCACATGAATGTCTAAAACACCAGGAGATGTTAATGAGCATGATGATGATGATGTTTTGAACCACATCAAATATCTATGATGACATTTATTGATATAACTTGGACATCACATGGAATACTATAAAATGTTGACTCTATGAGACAGACATGTGGCTACACACAGGTGATTCACTCCAGAGTTCACTGAAGAATTTATAAAGCTTGAGGGCTTGTAAGAAAACTCAAAAAGAACCACTGTTTGGAATGTAAAATGGTCTAGCCACTATGCAAGTAAGTGGGGAAGTTTCTCCAAGAGCTAAACTTATATCTTACATATGACCCAACAACACTAATCCTTGGATTTTACCCAAAGGACCACAATGAATATAACACAAGATGCTTGCATATGCTGTTTGAACATCACTATTCAGAATGACTAAATCACAGAACCTACCTAGGTCTCCATCAACACATGACAGGATAAAGAAAATGTGGTGAATGCACACACATATGTTTTGGCACAAATAAAAATAAAGTCATGTCATTTTCAGGAAAATAGGCAAAACTCAGATGATCATAATTAAGCAAGTTCAGTTATGCTCAGAAAGATAAATAGCAATTGTTTCTCTCATTTGTGGTTACTAGATTTTATATAAATACATAAAATAATTTATGTATGTGTGTCATGAAAGCAGAAACCAAATTATCTAGGGGAACAAGGGGATCTTATAGGGAGTAGAGGAATATGGGTAGATATATTCAACACATTATGTAGCTATATAAACATTTTAAAAATAAATATATTTTTATAAAAGAGAAAGAAAGGAAAATGTTCCAGAGTGTGATGAAACATCTTTTGGCTACTACTTGTAGGACTCTTTTGTTTCATTTTCCAGATTTGTGAGACAGTATCTTCTATTGCAGAGCCTAAGCTGACAGGTGACCTACATTCTCTCTGCAGCCAATGGTGTCACTGAACTCCTGGCAGTCAATGTAATATGATTAAAGGTACTCAACACCAGAATGGTCATATTATTAGGTCTCAAGATACAAAACCTGCAACTAGAAGAGAAGTGTTTGCAACCAACTACCTAGTAGCTTCTACCCACCATGGAGGAAGACTTTTGTCCTGTCATCTCAATTAACTCTGAGAGAAGTGAGATGACAAAGCAGTTAGGCTATATGTGTCTTTAGATGACTTGGATACTAAACAAGGTTGGCAAATGAATCCTAAGATGAAGGTGATATAAATTGTGTTTTGCTTCACACCTGAAATTCTAGTATTTGGGAGGTGCAGGTAGGATTATCAGGAGTTCAAGAATATCATCAGCATTATAGCACATGAAAGACTAGCCTGAGATATATGAGACAATAGCTCACCCACACAACACACAGAAAAAAAAAATTGGGAGTCATGTGACCATAGACCTGGTTATTTTAATTTGATGGTTTGGATAAGGCACATACCATTTGTAACGTCAACAAAAAGGAAGAGTTGATTTCTTCATTCCTGATGTTGTGGGAAACCTAACTAATGTGAATGAATTGTTTTGGTTATGGTTTTACATGTGTTCTAATTACATCTTTGGGCTTGCTTTAAAATAGAATAATAGTGCAAGAAGAAAAGAGAGATGAAGACAGTGCAGGCTTTGTTTGGTTAAGGTTTACTGGGGGTATCTCTGGTCCAAGAAACCAAAAGTCTCACCATCCACTAGCACATACTGGAGTAGTTATAGGGCAGAAAAGCAGAAGAGCCAAGACAGTGAAGGTTGAAAAGTTTTTCATTTGGGATTTGCATTTGGCAGTTGCTAGGCTAAGCAGTGAATTAAAGAATGTCAGGTGATCCATAAACATCTCTCCAGCCAGCCATGAGTAGGGATAGGGCAGTAAGGGTCAGAATCTAGAAAAAAAATTAGTTCTGGAAATCAAATTACTTTGATAAATGGAAGATCTTTACAAAATGGCCTGATTGTTGCTCACACACAGTCCCAAGTAGGATGAAATGGTTCTCACTTTAACTGAAACACACACACACACACACACACACACACACACACACACACACACATCATCATCATCATCATCATCATCATCATCATCAGTAGCATCCCTGGAGTCAACCTGGAACTGGAAACATTTTCCTTTCAGTTTTGTGCTTGAGAACTTTGACAAAAAAACAGACAGGCAGACTTGGGCCTAGACACTTACAGCAAATTACCTCTTCAACATCCTGCAACTTGTTAATTGCTGATTGCCAATCAAGGGATGTTATATAAGGCTCCATCCCTGCTGCCTCCCTCATATGTAAACAGACTTTTAATTGAATCCAGAAGTGAAAAACCAATCTGAGATTTGGTCCTCAGAACAAGCCTTGAAATTTTCCATTTTCTCATTTTTTTAAAAAATGCATTTCAGAAACAAGGAAACTTTGGCTAAGGGTCATGAAACTTGTTAATTAATATTCATGAAATGTCAAATATCAGCCTCTGAAAACAACTTTGTTTCTTTAGTCTTTATGGAAAATAAATATGAATGCATGTTTAAAAACAGAAGAAAAGAAAATTAAGTTTCTGTGTGCAATTAAAACTATTAACTCACGGCCACATTATGCACCAGCTTCAAGAAGGATGTTAAGTGGAGTTTAAGGAAATCAGCCATGTGTAATGAGCTTCCTCAAATGGTAAAAAAAAAAAAAAAAAAAAAAAAAAAAAAAAAAAAAAAAAAAAAAAAAAAAAAATTTGTTTATATGTGTTGCATGTGTGCATTTGTATGTTTGTGTTATATAAGTGGTTTGTGTGTATGTGTGTGTGTGAGTTTCTGCTTGTTTCTGTGTGGTATGTGTATGTACCTATGTGCACTCCTTCCTTCACAAAGGATACCATCAGCTGTCTTCTTCTACAACTCTTTACCTTATTTCTTTGAAACTAGGTCTCTGACTGACTCTAGAGCTTGTATTTTTGAGTTAGGCTGGTAGCCAGCACATTCCAACAACCCTCCTGTCTTCTCCTGATGTAGAATTAGGGTTAAAGGTGTGTTGAAGCCACAGCTGGCTTTTTCTGTGGGTGTTGGGTACCTGAACTCAGATCCTCATGCTTGTGCAGCAAGAATTCTTACCAATTGGGCCTTCTCTACATCCCATGTTGTCTATTTTGGATCTGGATTTTTTTCTAAACAGTAGCTATGTAGAAAAGAGTCACATCAGTTAAGGCTTGCATCTATGTTGTAGAATATTATTTTAAGCTGTGTTACACTTGTTTACACTATGGAATTTTTTTTAATGATCCAAAGATCTGTTGCATTCTTTTATGTTGCAATTTACTTAACTCTGTGAAGCTGTGTTACTTTGCTTGGCTAAAACATTTGATTGGTCTAATAAAAAGCTGAACAACCAATAGTAAGGCAGGATAGAGGACAGGTAGGGCTGGCAGACAGTGAGAATAAGTAGGAGGAGAGATCTGGGAGGATAAGATCAAGAAACAAGAGAACAAGGAGAGGAAGATGCTAATGGCTAGCCACACAGCCACACAGCCAGCCCAGAGTAAAAATGAAAGTAAGATTTGCAGAAGTAAGAAAAGGAAAAAGCTCAAAGGCAAAGGGTAGGTGGGATAATTTAAGTTAAGGAAAGCTGGCTAGCAATAAGCCAAGCTAAGGTTGGGCATTTATACACAATAATAAGCCTCTGAGTGTGATATATTTTGGAGCTGAGTGATGGGCCCTTTGAAAACTCAATGAGCAAGAATAAAGAAAAAAGAGAAACAACGACAATAACAGACAATAACAAAAAAAAAAACAACTACAAATCGTTCTTCACTAGTGGCTGTACATAATTAAAATTTTGTTTTCAAATCTAAGGTATATTAGAATGGGTAGTATTTTCTGTTATATTATTACGTATCTGGTTATTTCCTTCCAGTCAGTTAGATGATATATCTGTTTACATCTTTGCAGAGATCTGACCAAAAGAGTAAAACTACCGTTTTGAGTGTTTTTAAACTTAAAACACTCTGGAACGAAAGGAATGTTCTATCCCTGACTTGGAGGGGAGAGAGAGCAGTGGAGTACAAGAGAAAAGGAGAGGGAGAAGAAGAGAGCAAGAGAAGAAGAGAGAGGGAGAGAGGAAGAGAGGGAGAGAGAGAGAAAGGGGGGGAAGAGAGAGAGGAGAGAGAGAGGAGGGGGGAGGAAAAGAGAGAGAGAATATATTTGAATATGTTTAACTGAAGTAAGAACCGGAAAGAACATGTGAGTTTAAACATACTCAGTTTACCTTAATTAATTTTATTTTTTATCAACAAAAAGATAAAGGAAGTAATGCAATGGCCAAAAAAGGCAGGATCTGATCTGAAAATAGCTACTTACTTAGAAGATTGCCTATAATCATAAAGTCAACATGCCTACTGGCAGGTAGTATGGGGGTGGGTTATCTAGTTATTTATTTAACAGGCAGCTGTTGGAGCTGAGCATCCTTGACCAACATCCCCACCTGCTTCCCATGGACCTCTCTGTCCATTAGCAGGCAGAAAAAACTAGGCCCTGGACCTATTTGTTTGATCTTTGGGTTGGGGGCCTGAAGATGAACCATGACTATTAAATACAATATTCCACAAGTGAACTTACACGGCTCATCTCCTTTCACCTAATTCATTCAGATAATCAGCTGAGAATATGATCAGTCCATACCTCTTGAGTGTAGCATTTTAATTAGAAGAGCAGTTTTAAGTTGAATACTAATAATACTAAAAACAAGAACTTAGCTCATGAGCTGCATGAAACAGACATATCATCAGTTCATGGTTCATCAAGAGAATAGAGTTCTTCTGACCTTTCTGCTGCAAAGATCTGGGTTTTCTTCTAGTTTATGTACCACAGCAGAAGCTGTAATGTGGTTAATATTTCTGATATCAAAGAATGAAATCTACTATTTTTCTAAGAACAAACAGTAACATTTATTAAAAGGATACAGGCTTACTTCTTATACTTCATAGATACTCTGTGTGTGTGTGTGTGTGTGTGTGTGTGTGTGTGTGTGTGTGTGTGTGTGTGTGTGTGTGTGTTTAGTATGCCTCTATGTGTGGGATGGATGAGGGCCATATAAACATCTGTGAATATGGAGGCCAGAGGAGGGCATTGGCTCTCTTCCTCTATCACCTTTCACCATATCCATGTGTGTGTATAAAATATCTCTATGCATGAGTATATATGTGTTTGTCCAATTGTGTGAATTGGATTTCTACATGCCATGGTACACACATGGAGACAGAAAACCACGTCAGTTGTTCATCCTCCCAGTCTCAAAAAAGATTAAAGGATCTCTTTGTTATTTTTCAATTGTTTGTGTCAAATTAGCTGGCCTGCAAGGTTCTGGAGAGTCTCCTCTCTCAGGGCCCCATTAGACCAGTTTCCCAAGCTACATACATGCACAGTTTCACGTGTGTTCTGAGGATTCAAACTGATCCTTTCACTTTCCACATTTTTAACTCAATGAGTCACTTCTCCAGTCCTACCTCCACAACCCTGGAGCTCACTGATTCACCCAGACTATCTGGCAAGACTGTCTCTAAATCCACATCATCGGAATTGCAAGAGGGTTATCAGGTGAGGTTTATGAGGGTTTCCTGGATCAAACTCAGGGCTTCATGTTTGTGAAGCCAGTGCTTTCCTCACGGAGCCATCTCCATAAACCCATAGAACCATTTCTCTTTGTAAATAAAGTGGCTACCTGTCTTAGTTGGTGTTGCTATTGCTGTGATAAAATACTATGACCAAAAGCAGCTTGAGGAGGAAAGGGTTTATTTGGCATACATACCCTGAGGGAAGCCAAGACAGTAATTCAAGCAGGGCAGGAACCTGGAGAGAACAGCTGATGCAATGCCACAAAGCAGTGCTGCCTATTGCTTCATCTTCAAGGCTTGCCTGGCCTGATTTCTTATACACCCCTGGACCACCTGGCCAGGGGTGGCACCACGCTCTTGGGATGGGTTCTCCTACAACAATCACTGATTGACTAGGTAAAGGAAATACAGGCTTGCCTTTAGACAAATGTAGTTGGAATACTTTCTCAATTGAGGTTGCGTTTTTCCAAATGATTTGAGCTTGTCACAAAACTTACCACCACACTACCTTACATTCGTAAAATCCATGCTGTCATTTTTCAGTGGTGTGTTCACTCAGGATGTCTGTCACCTTTTAGTAATTTTAACAATATTTTTAAATGCTCATTTTTCTATCATGTTGGTTGTTATGGTCATTTCTCAGTTATCTTGGATGCTACTGCTGTGATTTGTGGGTGGGGCACCTTTAACCACACTCATTTATGATTGTAGAATGAGTAAATAAATGTGTATCCATTTGTTCTGACTGATCCTCAGCTCTCTCTGGCCACTCCAGTATCTTCCTCTTTATCTCTGAACTCCACTCTGTGAAATACAGCAATACTGAAATTAGGCCAACTGATACCCCTCAGCATATCACCTCTAAGTATTCAAGTGAAAGAAAATGTTGAAAGTATCCCACTTTTAAAAAAAGCTAGAAATGATGACGCTTACTGTCAAAGCTGAAAACTCACTGCCTTGTACCAGTTAGGAAAGTAATGAACTCAAAGGAAGCTTTTCTTTTGTAAGAAGTTCAAATTGCTCTTCACGGGAGCACATTGAGACAGTGAAGCATCCTCTTTGTGGATCCAGATGGTGTCTTAGTAGTGTGGTCAGAGAAGCAGTGGGTGCTGGAGTAAAGGCTGAAGCAAGTAATTGTGAGGACCCAGGACAGCTGTTGCAGATGGCTGCGCTGCACACCAGGGGCTGGGAAACAGCGCTGTGTTTGAAAGATTCCACATCCAGGACCTTCATGTTGAGAGCAGGAGTCAATACCTGGCTTCAAAGTTTCAGAGGACTGACTCAGTCACTCATTAAGGGCTACTCTCTCAACTATTCTCTTCTAAATTGAAACCCATGCTTATTTATCACTTCCAAAATTCTGGCACCATTAAGAATTATATCCAATCTATTCTGAGTGTGCTTAATGCATGGAAAAGAAAGTTCTGGCGGTGGGGAGAAGCTGGGAAGATAGCATGGGATAAAGGACTTGATTAGTTTCTCTTCTTGTTGCTATGATAAAACATTCTGACAATAGCAATTTAAGAAAGAAATAGTTTATTTTACCTCACAGTTCCTCTTACATTCATATACTCCACAACAGTGGCAGGAATTTGAAGGAGCTGGTCACATAGCACCCATAATCAGAAACAGAAATCAATGATAAACTGAACATGCTTCTGCTCAACCCACCTTTACTTTTACACAGCTCAAAATTCTCTGTCTATGGAATGGTGCATAGTAGTTGAATCTCACTTCAGTTAATATAATCAAAATGATGACCCACGGACATAGCCATGGGCCAGCTTAATCCAGACAATCCCACATTGAGAGTCCCTTTCCAGGTAAATTTACTTTGTGTCTAGCTGACATTTACAATCAACCATCACACCAAGTGAGCATGAGGACAAGAGTCCACATGCTCAGAATTTATATAAAAGTTAGGGTCCTACCTGAAATCTGAGCATTCTGTTGACAGGTAGTCAAGTCAAAGCAGCGACCTCTTGGTTCGGCTAGAGACCTGTCTCAGCAAATAGACAGTGATTGAGAAAGCCTCCTAACACCAAGCTGAATTATGCATGCATGTTCTGGCTCATGCTGGTACTGTCAAATGTATATGCCCACACATGTATGAATATGTATGCACACAGGCAGATACATGACAGCCAAACACACATGGAAGAAAATGAATGCCTGAATGACAACATGTCTGCTTAGAACATTGATTACTGAATGTTTTAAAGACTCTTTTGAAACATACCTCACAGAAAAAAAAAATAACCCTTTCAAAGTATTTCTGCTCATCGACAATGTGCCTGGAGAGCTAAGAACTATGATGGAGATGTACAATTGTATTGATGCCATGTTTTTATATCTTCTAATACAATATCCATTTTTCAGCCTGTAATTTTGATTCTCAGTTTTAGTATTTAAGATATATATTTGGTGACCTTACAGCTGCCAGGCTTGGTGATTTATAGAAGTATGATGGACCTGGACAAAGTGAGTAGAAAGCCTACTAGAAAATTTTCACTGTCCTAGATGCCATTAGAAAAGATTGTGCCTCACAGCAGAGAGTAAAAATACCAAAGTTAATAGTAGTATGGGGCTAGGGAGACAGCTAAGTCAATAATGTGCCTGCTGAGCAAATGTGAGGACGCAAGTTCCTGTCCCAGAATCCACATAAACATCCAGGCACAGTGGTGCATGCTTCTAATCTAAATGCTGGGAAGACCAAAGAAAGCAGATCTGTGGATCTTAATTGCAAGGCAGCCTAGCAAGACCAGCAGGCTCTAGAATCAGTGAGAGACCCTGTCTCCCAGAACAAAGTGGAAAGGATCTGAGGACTACTCAGAAGGCACAGATGGGGGATTTTTGTGAGTTTGAATCTAGTCTGGTACTACTTAGCAAATTCCAGGCCAGTAAAATTTACACAGTGGGCCCCTGTCTCAAAAGAAGTGGGAGGGGGCTTAAAAAAGAGTGTGGAATATAATCATAGGTGATCTGAGGATTCAAGACTTCTGTGCAGGAAGTGACAACACATGTACTGGAAATATTAAAACAATATAAGACTGGAACTGGAACTGTGCAATTTTATCACAAATGTTTTTTTCTTTTACTTTCTTCCTTCGTTCCAAGCTGCCCCCTTTACAGTGTTTGCTCAGTATAGATATATTTGCCATTTTACTTTCAGTCACTTCATGTGCCTGAAGCTGGTCTGAGGTATGGGCAAGTAGATGCAGGTCAGACCAGAAGTGCCCAGGTGCCTTCTGTCAGCTTCTGTCACACACATAGCCTATTGGCAGAGGTACTCAAGTATGAGACAACAGGAAGCCAAGTTATCTTCTCACCCAGTCCTGGCCTGCAGCAAGGACATTCTCAGGGCTGACACTCTGCAGTCCCTGCCCTACCTAACAACTTTCTGTCTCCTGTTCTCATCACTGGGGCATCCACTCAGGCACCATAATGCCTCCTTGCCACAAAATAAATTACTTGTATATGTAAATACTATCTGTCTGGAAATTGGAAAGAGGACTCATATAGGAAGACTGATTAGTGCTCTTGTAGAGAAATATAATTCAGTTCCAAGCAACCACATTGGGAGACTCACAACCTTCCAGATCTCCAGCTACAGGGCATCCATGTCCACTTGGGGACTCCATGGGCACTTGGGGACTCATGTGCATTAACGCATACAGACATACATCATTTGCATCATTAAAAATAAAATATACAATATAAATTAAGGTAAAAAATATTTACTATTTAAAAGAAATGTTATCTTGAGTTTCTAGACAGAGAGATTTTTATATTTCTTGTATAATACTTATGAATATCACTGAATAATTTCTGTTTGCTGCTTTTGACACTGTTCTCAAAAGAAACTACAGTCTATAAATTAAGACATTCTGTTCATTATTCAATGTCCCTTCTATAGAAACAATAAATAAATAAATAAATAAATAAATAAACAAACCCACATTCCTTTCATATAATACATGCAAAGTTAACAATTGTTAATGGGTTCATTGAATTATTAGAACCAAGATTGAGGAATAAAGGTTCTGCACACTAGCAACTGTTTCTCACCATGTTTTCATTTGAATTTTATTTATAAATTTGAAATTTTCCCACTTTCTCCTTCTCATTTTTCTCTTTTCTCTCTCAATTTTAACAAATTTTCCTCACATAATTTCTTCCCCACTGATACTCACTGAAAGAAGTCTAATTTTGCAAATTATTTTTCTTCCCTTCCCCTATTTATTCATGGAAAAACATTATGTCCCAGACTCTTACTTCATAAACCTGAAAGACTAAGTTCTTCATGTCTTTATTAAAGACTTTAGGAAAGGAGATTTTAATACATGGTTGCTTCATTTAAACTACTTCTCAAGTCCCCATAACAGTCTGCAAGTAATTGTCAGTTGCTGCTTCATCCTCAAACATTGAGAGGGGAGAGTTTCAGCAAGACAGTTTCTGCAGCTGTATGCTTGATTAAGAACACCTTTAAATAATCTCTTCATCCATTTCTGCTCCAAAACAACCTAGAACAGAACACTTCATGGACATGAATGGTTAACCATCTTTCCCTTATATTTTTATTACATGTGTTATTTTGTGTGTAGAGAGGTGCACAGCTTAGATATGGAGGATAAAGGATAACCTGCCGGAGTCAGCTCAAAAACCCATGCCAGTAGTCCCTGTTTAGGCACCCGATGTTACTGGGTCCTAACGGCTCCTTTGCCGGAGCAGGTGAACAGGTATAACCACTTCTGATCTCAAATTGTACTACAGAGCGATAGTAATAAAAGCCATATGGTATTACTATGAAAACGGAAAAACTTGATCAATGAGATTGAATTGAAACCCCAGACATAAACATATTTATGGTCACCCATTTTTGTATGAAGAAGCCAGAAATACTACTCTAAAATAGACAGCATCTTCAACAAATGGTGCTGGTCAAACTGGATGGCTGTTTGTAGAGGAATGCAAATAGATCCATACATATCACCCTGCACAAAACAAATAAATGAGAGATTTAAATTTACAGAATAATCTCAGTGGTAGAGTGTGTGCTTGGCCATTGCTTTGCCTTGATTTTGGTTCTCAGCATCAGAGAGAAAGAGAAAGAGAGAAAGATAGAGACAGAGAGACACACAGAGAGAGACAGAGAGGCCTAATTTTTAGTGTTTCTTTTCTATTAGCTTGCAACAATAGAAGTTCAATTATTAAAACACCAAAAAACAAAATTGCCTCCTAGAATATTTTCCCTAATATCCTAAAATTCAAACTTATGATCCTTTTTGTGATGAAGAATAAGAGTTGGGAGAAAGAACTTGTCCTCTACAGTAGGGTTGAAAGAAAACAGGTTCATTGAGTTGACTCCAAAGTGAACAGTAGCCATGAAAGTTACAGAGAAAGCTGGAACAGAGCAGGATGACTGGAGGCAAGGTGTAGGGTAGGGGTAGGCTGGGTGATGCTGATTCTCTCTATTTCAGAAAAGCCCTCCAGTGGTGAGTGTGAGCATCTTCACATGCAATTTTCCAAGGAGCCATTCCTGCCATGCAAATGATGGCAACCCTGATTGGTCAGTGTTTGTTCTTGGGTAGTTAAGGTGAGCTGCTATGCATAGTTTTTCCTTATGTAATGTGAATTACATGAGAATGAGGGCAGCTCTGTAATACTGAATTGCAATCAGTTCTGTTAGTACCTTTTCTCTGCTTTTCCACTGTTTGAGCAGAATTGAGCTGTGATTTTTCTATTTGGGACATACTATCTGGTCTATGCTTGAAGTGGCCACCCATTCCCTTTCTAGTATCTCAATTCTGCCTTCTTTCAACATTTTTTTTTCATTTCAGAATTAATCTATTGCCATCTTATTTTTAAATTCTGTCTTTATGACCCATTTTCTAGCAGTATTACACAAATACATTAGAATAAATGTCTAACATTGGCTTTGAAGACTCTGACATGGGGTTCTCCACCTAAGGCAAAATTATAGTAAGGTGACTGATTCTAAAAAAAAAAAAAAAAACTAAAAGAGTTCATTGTGGAATAATATACTCAAAACACCTGGTAAGAATAGCATTTATTCTATGAACTGTTAATTTAACAATAAAATAGTGTGCCATTTCCTCAATTAATAAAATTTTTACATTTACAAACTAGATTATTTTTATCTGAGTGCTAGGGTTAAATGCCACACCCCTTCCACAAAATCTCTATCTCCTTGAATCTTGTGCAGATGAGCACCAATTGCCCAGCAGCTCTCAAAACTGGGCCAGTCACCTGCCTTCAGTAGATCAATTGAATGACCAAGTAACAGTGGAAAGCAAAGGAAGGAGATTTACTCAATGTGGTCAAATACAAAAGGAAACAAAGAACTTCAGGGACACCATCCCAACAGCCAAGCTAATTTTTGTGGTTTAACATGTGGTTTGGATTTAAAACTAGGACAAGAAATGTGCATAGATAAATAGTCCTGGTCAGAGTGTGATTAACCCTTTAATGACTTGTCATTCTCCAGGCTCCATTCTGTCCTGCAAGGTGGTCAAGCAAGCTGTCAGATGTACAGCCTTCTTTTCCAGGAGACAAGTGCCCCATCTGGCTGGAAAAAAGCATTTGTCTTTTCTTCCCCAGGATTCATTATTTGGAATCCAACAGCCAAAGGGAGAGGCAGCAGTATTTCTTGGACATCTTCACATCCATAGGGTGGCTCCTGTATCGCTACTTGTGTGTCTTATTTTCTTCTACATATGACTCTCTTTTCCTTAATTCTCATGCATTAGCATATATTAAAATATCTTTAATGAAATCAGCAATTTTGCTTTATCCTAAACTGCTTACAGAGAAATTATTTTTAGTAAGGAAGTCAGGAACTCTAGTTTGGTCTGAGTTAAGATCTCTAAAACTACCAGGATCCAGGCTTCTGATGGTAGCAATGTCATGCTTTTTCCCTTTCCCCTTACCACTGATAATTGGATAACTTGAAATAAAAGTTGATATCATTACAGACAAAGTAAGGAGAGAATAGTTTAATTAAGGAATATGGCCCCATGTCCCAGGTCCTCACTCCTTACCTCATATCTCTGTTTCAATAATTCTATTTGCAACGTAAAGTTTTAATGGAGATGTGGATAGGATGGGGGAAAAAGTTTAGACCATTTTAGATCCTTATGAAGATGGTTAATTAACTTAATTAAACTGACTACTTTGGGGAACTGAAAAATAAACACATAAATCAAAAGCTACAAGAGATGTCCAGATGCCAGAATTTGAGCTTGATTACCTAGGGAGGGTGATGGGGAGTAGAACTTAAGGTTATATGAAGGTTTCTGTCTATTAAAAATTATAAATAAAGACTGATATAAAAAACAAATTCTGCTTGGTATTGTGAATAGATGGAGTTCACTTTTTTTTTGTTTGCTTCGATTTGGTTGCTATTAGAGCCTCTAAGATTTGATGACTAGAAAAATGGAAGACCAGCATCTAGACCTCAGGAAATAATTTCACCTGGCATTTAAAGACCATCACTACTTCAAGAATTAGATTAAATGAGTTGACTAGATTCTCTTAGGAGGAAGGGTTGAAGAGATGGCTCCATAATTAAGAGTGCTTACTATTCTTACAGCAGACCTGAGTTCAGTTCCCATCACTCAAGCTCACATCAGCCTGTAGCTCCAACTCTACAAGATCTGACTCACTTTTCTAGCCTCCATGGGCATCTGAAGAAAGAGAAGAATAGTTAAGTAAAAGGAATGAGAAAATAATGAACTATTTTTGGAGTAACAGAGAAGGAGGCAGAGCCTGGAAATGGTCTGAGCTAAAGGAAAATTAGGATGTTTCCATGTGACATGAGAGGTGGGAGAGACAAACGGGGAAGGAGAAAGAAAATTAAAAAAATTTAAATACCTTTGAGGATTTCATAAGGGACAGACACTGTTATATCTGATATTAGGTTCATCTGAGAGCTTTTCAATTAAAAATGTACCAAGGAAACTTTTCTTATCAATACCTCTTTGTTTAATGTGGCAGGTTGAGTTCATAGCTACTTTTCTTATTGCAGTGACCAAATGCCCAACACAAGCAATGTAAGGAACTAAGGTATATTCCATCTCACAGTTCAGAGAGAAACAGTCCAGTAAGGCAGGAGCTTGAGGCAGTTGCTCACATTGCAAATGCAGTCAGGAAGCAGAGAGCTACCTCTCTGCTCGCTGTCTCCATGTACAGAGTTTACAACCCACAGCGTGGTCCCATCAGCGTTGAGCATGGACCTATGCCAGTTAACAATGTAAAAAATTCCTCACAGACATAAACAGAGGTATGTTCCCATGGTAACTGTACTTCTAGACAAACTGAAAGCAGAGATCAACCATCATGCAAGGCTGTCCACTTCTGACCAGGTTGATCATCCATTCTTCCTTATAGCTGCTCAGGTTCCCTGGCTGTTGAGCTGGACCGATCAGTTATGACACAAATAAATGCAATTTCTGGACACAATTCACATAATTGACTTTTTGAGTTTTGGTTCGAGGTACCCATACACCGCTAGCTTTTTTTAAGGGCAGTCGAAAGATGATTGAAAGGAGTGAGAGTTATTACAAAGCACAATAAAGAGTATATAGTGAGGGTGTTAAAGAAAAACTAAACAAACAAGAGACCCCACAGTTATGTTTCATAGTTACTCAGGGAGAAACTTCAAAATCAGGGACTGATGTGATGGGGTATATGATGTGCACCCACTCTTGGCTCCTGCAGACAGTTTATATCCATGTCTGAAAATTTCTTCCTCTGGTCTGTGTGTTTGAAGAGAATCAGAGCAAGATAACTAGTGCTACCTTTATTTTTTATTATTCATGTATTTGATATTGAATTTCTGTGTGCATAGGTTCATGTTCACATCTGAAGAACAGATGTCAACCTTGGATGTCTTTCTCAGTCACTGTCCATCTTATTTATGAGACAGTGTCTTTTACTAGCCTAGACCTCACAACTTATCAAGAATCACTGGCTAACAAACCCCAAGGATCCTCACATTTCTGCTGGGATCATAGGTAGACTATACAGTGCTTTTTATACCCAACCTATCTTCAAATGCTGTGGCATGGGCTGTGGATTTCAATGTATAAATTTTAGGGTAATACCCAGTCTACAAGATACAATAAAATGAAGAAATGTGAAGAAAAATTTGAATTTGCATTATTTAACTGTGGAGTTCGGGTGACTTTGTTACTATCATATCAGTGTAAAATCACATGACTTGACACTTGTCATATTTTTCTTGATATGTATGAAGTTCAGTAGTAAGTGAATGTTGCTTGGATTCTTTTTTTTTTATTTTGCAATACAATTCAGTTCTACATATCAGCCACAGATTCCCTTGTTCTCCCCCCTCCCACTCCCCTCACCTCCCCCCCAGCCCACGTCCCATTCCTACCTCCTCCAGGGCAAAGCCTCCCCCGAGGACTGAGATCAACCTGGTAGACTCAGTCCAGGCAGGTCCAGTCCCCTCCTCCCAGGCCGAGCCAAGCAACGCTGCATAGGCCCCAGGTTTCAAACAGCCAACTCATGCAATGAGCACAGGACCTCCCACTGCCTGGATGCCTCTTAAACAGATCAAGCCAATCAACTGTCTCACCCATTCAGAGAGCCTGATCCAGTTGGGGGCCCCTCAGCCATTGGTTCATAGTTCACGTGTTTCCATTCGTTTGGCTATTTGTCCCTGTGCTTTATCCAACCTTGGTCTCAACAATTCTCGCTCATATAAACCCTCCTCTTGCAGAGCTCCACCCGGGGTCTAGCCATGGATCTCTGCATCCAGATCCCTCAGTTGTTGGATGGGGTTTCTAGCACGACAATTAGGGTGTTTGGCCATCCCATCACCAGAGTAGGTCAAGACAAACATGGTACGTACTCACTCATAGGAGGATACTAGATGTGGAACAAGGATGACTGGACTGCTACTCACATCACCAGGGAGGCTACCTGGAAAACAGGACCCCAAGAAAGACACGGGGATTGCCCAGTGACGGAGAAATGGAAGAGATCTACATGAACAGCCTGGGTGAGGGTCGAGGGAAAGAGAGCTTGGGGGAGCGGGAGATCCCAGCTGGATCAAGAACAGAGAGGGAGAACAAGGAATAGGAGACCATGGTAAATGAAGACCACATGAGAATAGGAAGAAGCAAAGTGCTAGAGAGGCCCACAGAAATCCACAAAGATACCGCCACAACAGACTGCTGGCAATGGTCGAGAGACAGCCCGAACTGACCTACTCTGGTGTTGCTTGGATTCTAAGGGCTCCTTCGGCTTGAGGAGGTGAGAAGGTGCAGCATCAACAACACAGACACCTGGTGTCCATTGAAAGCAAATGACGAACTCATTTACTCAATAACAGGGAAGGCCTTATATATCTTCCCCCCAGCACCTAGTCTGTGTGATCATCCCTCATTGGCTGGCTATAATTAGAAACTCTCACAGCTCCTGTTGCTAGGCCCTCAGGCAGACTCCAGGTTGGCTCTTAATGAGTATGTTATGTGCATGCCTTGGCTACTGGTCTGAGTCAATTTCCTTGACCCTATGGGCTTATCCTACTACAAGTGAATTTATACTGGTGAGCAACTGATTGCCGAAACTTCTTTATTATGCATTCCTGAATCATTATGCTCACTAAAAGCTAACCTATCCTGTGCACATCTTCTTGGGCTTGGCAAACACTTTCTCATTTTTATAATTAATTCTGTGTTAGTGTATGCACAGGTTCATATGCACATGTGTGTGTATGCACAGGTTCATATGCATATGTGTGTGTATGCACATGGATCCAGCATCCAATGTTTGCTGTCTTCCTCAATTGTTCTCCATTTTATTTTTTGAGACAGGATCTCTCATTGGGATTTGGAGCCCAGAAACAATCTAGAAATTCTGCCAATTAGCATGTATGATCCTCCTGTCCCTTCTCCAGTGTATAATCAAGGGCATGCACCACAGTGCAATGAGAAATAAGTGTAATTCAAGAACAGTTTTTAGCTGCTGATGAATCTAAATAAATAATTCACTTTACATGCTGTTATCAGTATTGTACACTATCTTAGTATCATTTATGTTGCTATGATAAATGATGCTGACAAAAAGCAACTTAGGGGAGAAAGGTTTACTCAGCGTCAATTCTAAGTTACAGTCCATTATTTAGGGGAGGTCAAGGCAGATCATTGGGAGACCTAGTTATATCATACTTGTAGTCAAGACCAGAGATAAATTAATGCATAATGTTTAGCATTCAGATACTTTTCTCCTCTTTTATATAGTTTAGAACCCAACCCTAGGGAATTGTACCTCCCACAGTAGGCTGGATCTTCCCACATCAATCAATTTGATCAAGACAATCACCCATGTATGCCCACAATACAAAATGAGCTAGACAATCCTTCACCAAGACTCTTCCTGGGTGATTTTAGATTATATAATTTACTTCAGTCTCCTCAAATATTTCTACATATGCTATAATGTTATCTAAACCTAATCTTAAACTAATAGCCCTCAAGAAATTATCTACTACCTGTTAATTAAATTATATTAATGTAAAAGCTATGTGAAGCAACTTGTTTTGGCTATTGTGACTGTAGCAGAGAACACCACTAAACAAGATTCTTGTTCCCTCCCCACTTAGATTAAATTGAAGTAGAGATAGCACTTGCTACTTCATGTGTATAACTGCAGAAGGCTTTTCCATTGGCATCTGGATATTTCATGTGTTTATATTGAAGTTTATAAGTATTCCAAACATGCTCCTCTCAGGATGCTGGATTTGTGATTTCTTCCTAAATCTTCCCCAGGTTCAGTCATCATTTTTATATATTATCTGTATTGGTTACTTGTCTTATTTCTGTTACAAAATGCCCAACAAAGTCAACTGAAGGAAGGGACATTTTATTTTGCATCACAGTTTGAGATCACAGTCCATCATAATAGGGAAGGCATAGTAGGAGAAATATGAGGCAGCTGGTCACATTGCATTTTCAATTAGGGAGCAGAGAGATTAATGCTGGTGCTGAGTTCATGTTCTCTGTCCCTCTTTATCCAGTCTTGGGTCCCAGGCCAAGGAATGATTCTGTTTATATTCAAGCTGGTCTCCACACCTCAACTAAAGTAATCTGGAAAATCCCTAACAAAAATGCCCAGAATTTTGTCTTCTGGGTGAGTCTGGATCCTATCAAGTTGACAATCAAGGCTAACCACCACACTATGCATTCTATACATACAAAATGCTTCTCTGTTTCATACTAAAATGGACTGGAGCACTAGCTCTTCTGTCCTGTCTCAGCAATGGTCTGAATCTCTGTGTCTTTCCAAGTCTATTATGCTGACATTGTGACCCAACATGATGGAATCGCAGAGTGGAATGTTTGGGAAGTAACTAGGTTTAGATGAGGCCATGAAGGCAGAGCTGTAGTGAACGAGATTAATATGAACTGGAAGATCTCTTAGCTCTCTTTTTACCACATTAGGATAAATGAGAAGTGAACCATCTCGAAGTAAGAAGGTCTTTAGCTGAACCCACTATGGCCATTTTTGTTATTTTTTTTTTAAATGTGGACTCTGGGTATCAGACTTAGAACCTTGTGCATACAAGGCAAGCACTTTACCCACTGGACTGTCCTAAGGCCCTTTCATCATCTCTTATCAAGTATAATGTAACTGCACTGTGGCCCCCATCTTCATTTTTGACAGCTATTCTATTTCCAGAGTGGGTGTTACCGGCTGCTTGTCCTCTGGCAGCAGATTTGAGAGTGCTGCACAGCCTCACCTTTCCTTCAGTTCTTCCCTCTACTTGGTGTTTTCTATTAAGGGTGTGATCTCTCAGGTCCTTGCTTCTGCAACCGTGCTCACCACCTGGTAACATTCACCAAAATAAACTCACCCGTCTTTAAAGTTGCCTTCAGTTGTGGGGTTTTATCACATCGACAGAAAGTTAATTAGCACACAGGCTGATACACAGTCCCACCCAGCTTTTGTACGCGGGTGCTGGGATTTGAATTCAGCTCATCATGCTCTTGCAGCAAGCCCTGGTACCTACTCAGCCATCTTACCAGTCACTATTCCAGGAGATTCTATTTCTATATCAATTTAGTTAGTTTTATTTTGCTTTATATTAGTCTCACTTGTTTATATGTATGTGTATTACTTGTGTGCCTGGTGCCTGCAGAGGCCAGAAAAGGGCATCAGATCCCCTGGAACTGGAGTTACAGATCTTTTTGAGCTGTCATGCAGCTGTTGGGAACTGAACTCAGCCCCTCTGCAAGAGCACCATGTACTCTTTACTATGAAGCCAGCTCTCAAGCTCCACACCCCCACAGATAATTGTGAATGAGCCCTATAGGGTGAGGAGATCTTCAGTCACTCAAACCATTATAATGACCTCAGTGTGGAATAAAAGAATATAATTAGAAGTTGTTGGTAATAACACCAAAAGCCATTAGATATGTTCTCCAAACAACATTGCCTACAAGGCTTTCCATGCTTAGATAAAGTTTAGAAAATGATTCAACTTTCAGATTTACAATAGAGAACAGTTCAGCAAAGCAAGTTAAGGTATGACATTATGTAATAAGCACCTTAGGTGAGGCATTCAAACACTTGTTATTATATAGGAGTGAAATGGGAACTGGATCATTCTTTCCATCAGGAAGGGGAGGCTCATGAAACTCAGAAGACAAATGGTCACCTGTCTGGAAAGTGAAAGGCTGGAAGGTGCTCCAAGACTCTTCCCCACATGACTGGGTACATCTTAATTTTCCCTTCAAAAGCACATACCCACACTTGAGTGTTCCTTTCTTCCTGAGTCCCTCTCTTTCTCTGTTACCTTTTATACTTAGGACTATTAAAATAACTATTAAATCATAGATCTGCTTCACATGACGGCTAGTTTTGAAGTTTCCATTGTCCAGGCCTGGAATCTCTGCTTGGCCTAAGTAGTTCCTGAGACATTTTGACAACTAATCCTAAGGCTGCAAATGTGGCAACATGGAGCTGTGTTTGCCGCCTCAACACTGACAGTAGATTAGAAGAGAGTTATAGTTCACATGGTAGCAGACCCAGTGTGTGGAAATGACTCTTCTTGAGTAACGAGTGGCATTTGTTGCTGTTTCCATACATGGTGAAAAGAGTTTCCTCTGAGGCCTGCGTCCCATCATAAGGCCACCAATGTAATGGTAGGGGTGCCACTTCCATGGCTCTGCTGCACATTGTATTAGAACCTTAACATGTGCATTTAGAGGTGTCATGCACCCTTAGTCTGCAGTTAAATTATATTATTATACACTGAAGTGGAAAAATGAGATCTAGCTTTCACAGAACCAGAAAGTCCCATGCAAGCTGCCAAGGGAAAAATGCAATTGATCGTCCTACCCAGCTGTTATATTTATGAATTATATCAGTGACAGGTATGGGAAGATATCCTAAAAGGTGAAATAGTTGCATGCGTAACTTGGCTAATTAGACTTAATGTCAAAAGGAAGGAAATCATATCTGGAAGTCATGGATATTAGAGAAGAACCTACCACCACCATTTTACTACACCAGCATAATCCCTAAACTCATTCTAAAATGTATCCTTATACCATAGATAAATGTGGATCTCACTTCTCATCTAAGAAGCTTCTTATTACAGTAGTCTGAGACCATTACAGAAATCCACACTAGTCAGAATGTAAATACTAGCTTATTGTGGGGTTCCAAGTTCCAACAGATATATCTACAATAACTCCTGCACCTAAGGCACACACACACACACACACACACACACACACACACACACACACACGTTAATCAAAGAAACAGAGGCCATAGAATTGATACAGAGTGAGGGGGAACATGGGAGGGATTTGAAACAAGAAATGGTGGAAATGATGTAATTATATTTTAATTAAAATTTCAAAAACATTTCAAAAGAGAGAAAGGATAATATGTAAAAGATAAGGCAATCTGAAGAAAATTAAGAGCATCCATTAAAAATAGTTTAATACTGCTTCAGTGATTATTCCAAATTTACCATGCTAATATATTTCTAATATAAGCAAAGGTAGATGATACTATACAGGGACACTCTGAATATCTTTACATATGTTTATTATTAAAGAAAAAAATAAAACTTATATATAGAAAAAGAAGACATAATCCAGTACTCCTACAGCAAGATGAGAATCAGAAACAAGAAATCAGTCAGAAGCACATGGGCCAGCTAGTCTAGAGTATACAGCACAGTGGTAAACAGCAGGAGAGATCTTGCCTCAAAATAAACAAAGCAAGATGGGTGGAGCAAACGTTATAGTTTGATGCCTCATGTGTACTATGGCACCTTAACCACCTTCTCATATACACACACATACACATCAATAAAAAATACATACATACATGTACGTATATGTGCGTGTATATATTCCTGTGTGTGTGTGTGTGTGTGTGTGTGTGTGTGTGTGTGTGTGTGTGATACAAGTGCCTTTTGCTGAGACCATCAGCATGGCTGGAGGAAATGTGGATTTAGAAACTGCATTGTGTATAGAGTTTCTTCCTCCATCCTAGGTGTTCTCCCAGTGCATCTTGGGACCAACCAATCTGAGGTTTACCATTACACATGTGACGTAAACAACAGTAGCTAAGTCAATGGGAGTTCTGAGTGTTGTAGCAAAGTCTGCTAGGTGACTTGGGTCGTGGTGAAGGTTTTTTAGAGTTAAGAAAACAGCACAAGTAGACATGGTAAAGCCTTTCATTTGAAGGGGCTGGATTTTTCCTTTGACTTTCGACATTGCTACTCTGTATGTTATCTTATCTATGTCGTCAGTAACTCATGCCATTTACTATAGTGTTTTGATTAACTTTTGCCCTTTATTCATGGTCATTTGCTTTCATCTCCCTTGAAGCACGTGTATTATTAAGTCATAGATAGCTCTTTGGGGACACATCAATGTCTTGACGAATCCTTTCTTACACTATGTCTGCATCCTTTATCTCCCTGTTTCACTTAGCCACAGTCAGCACTTTCTCCTGTCTCATGAGCCTTCTCAGAAGAAGTGCACTGCTCTCATTGCTATTGAAAATAGGAGACGAGAATACCCACTATGTACAGTCACTGTGCTTCCAGAAGCACACTAGCATCACTTAAAATATTTCCTTCAAATATTCTACACAAGTCAATTAAATCACAGAGACAGAAATGAACTCTGAGGTCAGGGGTTCTCTCATGTTCTCGTCATGTAGCCTCCTTAGTTAGCTTACTCTTTGAAGGGACTTACAAATGTTGGCTCCTGATTCTCAGTGAATAATCTCAGTGTAAAGGAGCTAGAAGCAGGCAGGCTCACAGAGCTGGCTGGTTAGTCAGCCTAGCCTAATCATTTAGTTACTTTTTAGTGAGAGAACCCATATCAGAAAATGTGGTAGATTGCTCCTGAGGAATGGCACCAATGCTGACTTCTGTCTTCCAGATGTTAGTGTAGGTATGTGTTCCTGAACACATGCAAACATGCACATGCATACACATATGTTGTACATCAGTGTCCTCTGGGATGAAAACAGTCCATTTTGGTAGAAAGCTCTTTAAGACACATCGAAAGGATACTCTCTGACCTGTTAAGTTGCCTGTTAGCTGTTCAAGTATTCCAAGTTCCCAGTTTTTGTGAGTTGTCACACATGCTAGGGTGGGTTTGGGTAATGCATCTGTCTTTGAGTCATTTCTGCTTCTATAAGTAACCCCTCACCTGTATTTCTGTAAGTAACCTCAGTAAAATTCATTAGTTCACCAAGTTGGTCTTTGGTGCTATCTCTACTTTAGTCTGTCATGGGATGCCTTTCTGGCATTAGTAGACATATGTGTAGCATCACCCCAGGAATATCACACAATGTCATCAAGAAAATAAAAGAAAAAAATAGATTTTACAGAAACATCTGAATTGATGGTGTTTGAGGCTATTCAGTTAATTGTTTTTCATTTGTGCATGTCAATATAAAACATGTAATTATTTCACTTCCATGCCCTGTAATTAAGGATTTAATTTCCCCTAGGTTTTCAATAGTACAGCCAATGTACGAGTAATTATCAGAAACTTAAATATGATTATTTTTATAGATTTAAAGCCTATATTTAAAGTTCATAAACAAGAACAGAATTGTTTTATCCTGTCACATGAAAACTAATGGTAGAAACTATGAGTACTTCAGACCAAAGTATTAATTATTTAAACACAATAATCAGGGTCTCATTTGCTACCAATGTAGTTGCATGACCAAACTGACTTCAGAGTACATGGCTTGCAGTGTGTAATCTGAGATTCTGACTGACCTTTCTGTTTCTTAGAAGACATTGACTCTGAAAGCAACATGCCAGTCTTCCTGTGTGCTCTAATGTTAAAGCATTGCTAGATAGGGAGAGTAACAGGCCTGCCATGCAGGTGTTTTGTCTAATGCATAGTGCTATTTTATTTTCCCTTGTATAGGTATCCTTCTGCCTCCATGAAACCTGAAATGTCATTTTAGTGCCTTAGTGCTTCATTTTTGTAGTGTCTATGTTTCACTTTCCCTAAAGTGGGTTTCTATTAGAATATTTCATACACACACACACACACACACACACACACACACACACACACGTGTATACACACAGATATAGATTACAATAGAAGCTGTGCATGTGTGTAACATAAAAAATACTCAAGAAATATGATATAGATAGATGATGAAGAAAAGACTGATCATAATAATCATTTTCATGTTTTTCTTCTTCATATTTATATGGAATGAAAGTCTATCTTGGTCTTAGAAAATAATGTGATAGGTAAAGAAGGAGGCATATGAACATAGGTTGAGTGATGGACCATGTAATTGTCAAGCACTCCAATTTCTGTCTAGTCCTATGAAGACTATACTGAGGGTGGAAGCTGATAAGAAATCTGACTTAATTTAAGTACAGAAATGCAAGAAAGAATCTGCAAAAGGCTAAAACTAAACCCTGCATGAGAATACGAATAAGCACAAAGATATGCCTTCCATTTGGGTTCTCACTGCATGTGTGTCCTATAGTGAAGTTAGGAAGCAAAATCTGGACCAAGAGATATTTTGGTTAGCTATGTTTTCATTATGATATTCTTCTGTTGTGAAGATTTATGATATTATTTGGTAGCTTGAGACATTTCTGATTTCTTGTCAATAATGGCTACAAGAGAGAATAATCATTTTGGATGAAGTTACTAGAGTATGAGCAATTTTATCTCATTCAAAACTTTACATGCCTCAAATGATAGGACATCTAAAATAATTTCACAAAAAATTTCACTTCTTGGCAAGAATATCCTCATTTCAAAATCTTTGTGAAATATTTGAATAGTCTAAAAATGGACATTTGACAGAATTAAATTCATGAAAGTTATTTTTATTAATGTGTTAAAAAGATTAATCTGTTAGTCAGGTGGTTCGTGGATATGATGGTGGTGAGGGTGGTGGTGGCGGTGGTGGTGGTGGTGGTGGTGGTGGTGTGTGTGTGTGTGTGTGTGGTGTGTGCATGTGTCTGTTTGCAGGTATGCTTGCCTTGTGCAGCTCATGTGTGGAGGCCAGAGGTCAATGCCAGGTACCATGCTGTCTCTCTCCACCTTATTTGTGGATACAGAGTATCTCGCCAAACTTGGGATTCACCATTTCAACTAGAATGGCTTACTGTACTTATTTGGTCCACATAAAATTTGAACACAGGATTCTGATTTTGTAAGATTAAAATTAAAAGGATTAATGACAAGTTTTCTAAAACTATATATCCAGAAAGTCAAATAACTCAATCTGTGTGAAATTCTTGTCAGAGATGGTGATATGATCATTTTTACCAGAAACGTCTCTGTAAATTGCCATGCAATTAAACCAAAATTATTTATTTATAAATTCTAATTTGTGAGACACACAGCATATGTTTTCCAGTCTATTTAATTTCCCTAAGTACTCTCTTGGACATTTTAGTATTAACAAGATATTTCTTTCATTTTATCTTATAGGCTTGAATAATTTGGCTGTAATAAAAATGATGAATGAGCCCAAATGGAGACTGTGTATGTCTGTCTTGTATGAGTATTATGTATACGGAACTGTTCTCAGTCCATTATAAAAGTTTCCCCAAAGAACAGAGAGATTTCTTGCTGAGGTTACTTGAAATGTCAAAGCTGCATTACTGCACCAGCAAGAGGCTCTGAGAGAGGATATACAGCATGCTAAGCATCCTGTGAAGGGTACATCCACCATCCTCCCCATAGAGGCATATGTCTTCTCAGCTGTCAGAAAAATCTCTTGATTGCTTGCCAGTCTTTTCCTTATGGTCCCTGGGGAGCAGAACAAATAATGATAAAATATCCATGTCAGATACCTATGCCATCTCTGCCTAGGATCTCTACAGCCATGTCAAGAGTGTAAATCCACCCTCTATAAACATCCTGGCTTGGCCTCCTCCCTGTGGGCCTGCTAGTTTACCCAGATGATGTGCTTGTCTTCTCTGCCTAGGAAATGACAGACTTAAAGGATGGGGAGGTAAGCACAGTAGTTTATCTCATGGTCTAACTATTTTGTGACTTTTGCTTGAACTATGGAAACTAGAAAAACAAGACACCATACTGTACTTATAGGCATTACTCCATTGGCCTTTCCCTTTCTTTATTGGCTTTGATAGAAGCTTTGAGTATGGCACTGGGTTTGTTGTTTGGGACAGGTGATCTATATCTAGGGATGGCTGGATCAATTCTCTCTCTCTCTCTCTCTCTCTCTCTCTGTCTCTCTCTCTCTGTCTCTGTCTCTGTCTCTGTCTCTCTCTCTCTCTCTCTCTCTCTCTCTGTGTGTTTGTGTGTGTGTGTGTGCGTGTGCGTGTGCATGTGTGTGTGTGTGTGTGCGCGCGCGCGCGCGTTTATGTGGAATTTGAGCACCAAATTCAAGTCTCCTTTACCTGCTAAGCTATTCCACCTTCCTTTCTACTTTGTATTTTGAGTCAAGCTCTCAGCCTGATTTGTAGTTGAAGATGATCTTGAACTTCCAATCTTTCCCTCTGTCTCCTGAGTTCTGAGATTACAGTTTTGCTCCACCATGTGTAGTTTCATTCAGTGCTGGATTAAACCAAGGGCTTTTTGCAAGTTAGACAAGCATTCTACCAACGAAAACACATCCGCACCTTGGAGTTGAGTTAATCACTTGATTTCAGAAACTAAGTTGCAGATAGACTATGCAACCTAAGAATAAAAGAAAAATATTCTTGTAGTGAGCCATGCTCTTTAATTTTCTTTTAAAGAATGATTTTTTATTATTAATAAGTATGTGTGTCAGTTATATATGTATGAGCTCAGGAACAGTTTCTGGAGTCATTTCCTCCCCTCTACTATGGAACCTGAGGTTAGTGAAGAAAGTGCCTATTCCCATGAGCCATTTCTCCACCCTGTAGTAGTCTTACTTAAGCCAGTTGTAGGCTACCTAATGACAGAGGGGTTGTCTTTAATAGTCACAGGAAGTGTTTGCATATTTCCAATTTAGGCATGTGATAGAATTGCATTTCTTTATTCTCTCAATGGAACTTACATGGGCCAAGGTAGAGAATGGATTGGTTATCATTGCTAAACTAAACCACTTCTCACATTTTCTGGGGAAGAATGTATTTCTTGCCTGTTCAGGTTCTATAAACAATGAACCCAGAACCTTAGGTCTCCTTCTTTCATACATTCCTGATAAACACCCATACAGACCTGAATGATTTCCTAAGGTTTTCCAGCTCTCAAGCCAATCTCCTTAGTTCCCCATCACTAAATTTGGGGAATCCATGATTTGATCATGTTCATTTTTATACAAATACATAAAATTTATACATACTAAAAATGTTTTATACAAATATTTATCCAAAAGAATCCAGTTCCGTTTATGCAAATCTCTGCTTTTAGAAAAAAGACAGTCAAGTCCAGGAATTAATGAAAATGCATCCCATAATAGTTGTGCCCTAGGACTTAGTGTTTGAATACTCAGGAGCCAATAACTGTACTTCCAGTTCTATTTATATGCTCACTTTAGAGGGGAAGAAGAAAGAGTGTAGTATATTGGAGTACATAATAAATACCTGGAAGGTAGATTCAGAAGCATTTGACTTGAAGATAGCCATGAAAGTCAGTCACAGCGGGGCTAAGAAGATGACTGTGTGGGTAAAGCACTTGTTTTCCAATCAGACCTGAGGGCCTGAGTTGGGATTCTCAATACCTTGTAAAACTCTGGCCACATGGCAATCTTCTGTAGTATAGGTGGGAGATAAAGGGATGAAGACAGGAACATACCTGATGTTGATCTCTGGCCTCCACCTACACAAGTGCAAATACACAGGCTAGGGAACCCATCTGTGTACACATACAAACTTTAGCCCCAACCCCTGACACACACACACACACACACACACACACACACACACACACACACACACACACTCTTTCTCTCTCTCTCTCTCTCTCTCTCTCTCTCTCTCTCTCTCTCTCTCCATATAAATCAACAAGTGACACAGACAGAAAATATAAAATATCAGGAAACAAGATGGGTTGTACAGGAAGAGATTGGAATATTTGAATGTGACACTCACTATAAAAAGTTATCAAGTGTCTTTTAACAAGGACCCCAATATAGCAGCCACATTATTCATTCTAATTTTTAATTTTTTTTAAATCAAATGGCTTTCAAACTCTAAATATACAACTGATGATTTCATAGAAATCTAGAGGATCTGTACAGAGGAAAGAGATCTGCTTGCACCTTAAGGGAGAAAAAGGATGATACAGACAGATAATCAATTGACAAGAGAGAAAAGCTGGAGCTTCTGAGATGGCTCAGCAAGTGAAAGTGTTTGCCACCTAGCCTGAAGACCTCAGTGTCATTCCCTGGGACTCACATAGTGAAAGAAAGAACTGACTCCCAAAAGTGGCCCTCTGAATTGCACTCATACACCCTAGCATGCGAATACTCACTAATTCCTCAAAAATAAATTTAAGAAATATTTTTAAAGTAAGACTTCTTTTAAGTTAGAAAACATTAAAAAATAGTTTATGACATGGCAATAACGAGCAATAATTGTGTGCTACATGTATTCTACAAAGTAGCTTTTTATAGGGATGAAGAACCTTAAGGTTTTCAAACCAGGTAGTTTCCTTACCACTGTTTTCAAACATCCAAACAAGAGAAACAAGATTAATGAATTCATCTGAAGATGAATTGCACACGTATCAAAACTTGAAACTTACTTATCATGTGTGACATATTCCTCTGAGAATCTTAGGACAAGCTTTTAGGGACACCTTTGAGGTAGGCACCAAAGGCTGGCATGAGCTCGGCTTATGGGAGAACTTCCAATGTGAACTTTAGGATTCTAATTCAGTGGGCTAAAAAAAAAATAGCATATAACATGAAGTTGAGAAGGAAATGTTAGGAGATGCTGGGGCTCATGGGATTGGAAGTGAGCAGTAAGACGTAGATACAATGAAGGTACATTGCACACATTTATGAATTTTCAAAGAATAAATAAAATATTAAAAAGAACTTGGAAAAATCAAAAGCTTTCTTCCAGGATCCATATACATATTTTACATTATAGAAGGTCATGTGCTAAACTAAGACAGTTTCACACATGTATACATTGTACATTGAGCATGTTACATTTTTATTGACTGAGATTAAACACTACAAAAGACTAAAACCAACGTACTGCACACAAGCAAAGACAAACAGATCCAGGACAGGCAATACAAGCAAGACATTTCTGAGTGTGTAACTGAATAAAAATCACAGAGAAACATCTCACCCAATGTTGACTAGAATACACTAAATTGGGCTTTACACCCCCAACTATAATATTCTCTTTTCCATTTCAAATGCTTCTGGTAGTGATTATTTTTCTGCCGGTTGACTCATTTGAAATAACTAACCTCTATAGAAAAGAGGCTATAACATATAATCCTCTTTCATGGTTGTTCAGTTTTTCTGATCTTAAATACAGGTAAACTGTACTGTTCTACAGAGTATAGTAATCAATGTGAAAAGCTTCCAATATTAACATGCTTTGGACAGGCATGATTGCATTTCTCAGAAGATTAAAAAGAAAAATTTAAATATCTTGTGTTTTAAATTCTCTAATCTGAAGGCACATATAAAGTTCCTTATGGAAACAGAGGTTAGGAAAATTCTCTAGTCTTTGTTCCCTTTAGACTATTCTTTAGAGCAGTCTTCTCTCACACGGGTATGCATGTGTCTATGCACACTTATTTCTCTCTCTCTCTCTCTCTCTCTCTCTCTCTCTCTCTCTCTCTCTCTCTCTGTGTGTGTGTGTGTGTATGTGTGTGTGTGTGTGTGTGTGTGTGTGTTCACACGTATGTGTGTGTGTGTGCATGTATCCACAGGAGAAAGCCAAACTTCAACCTTGAGGGTTGTTCCTCAGGTGCTGATCATCTTGCTTTCTAAGACAAGGTCTCTTACTAGCTTTGGACTTGCCCATCAGGCTATGACTGGGCTGCCTCTGACAAGAATCCTCCAGTCTCTGCCCTCTAGCTCTGGAATCACAAGTGCTCACTGCCACATTTAGCTGTTTTACATGTGTCAGGGGTCAAATGCAGGTGTTTGTGCTCACAGGGCACATTACCAATAACCCACCAAGCCATCTTCCTAGCTGCCTTGCTGTCACTGTACAACTGGAGTTGTTAATTCTAGAGGACAAGGATTAACTTGTCTGCAGAGCCTATCAGAAGCCCTCTGCTGAGGACTTGATTGCTCTTCCCCTCTGTGCCATTTTCTGTTTTCAGATTCTTTCTTTTTTGCTCCCCAACCCCAGTACTATCTCAAGAAACAAAAAAGCAACAAGGACAACAACAACAACCAAACCAAACAAACAAAAAGCCCCAAACCCCCAACATCTAACTTATTGAATTTTGATAACTGAGAAGATTCATAATTATATCTATTTCTCAGAGCATAATGACTTAATTAATATACCCTTCATGAGACTTTGCACTGTGGGAAGTGCACAGTTGCACTGGTTGATAGAAATTAAAATGTTGTGAAGTGCAGAAGCCCGAGCCTTTTGATTGTGTGTTTTGAATGTTTAATACAGACTTTTTCTTTCTTCAGTTTAATTTGTGCACAGAGTTGGTCTCCTCCCTTTCAGCAGTCTTCAATAGATGATGCATGTGCAGGAGTACAAAGGCATATAAAGCTGAAGTTCCCCAATGTACAATGATGGACATCAATCACAGCTGACTAGTCCAGGCCTAAGGCTTTTTCCAATCACACATGTTATTATATTTGCCCTATTTTGCTCAATTATTCAACTTAAAAGCATTACAAAGTGGTTTGGAGGAAAGTTTTTATTTTACTCTTTCCAAGAGCTTGGAGATTCAGCAGCAAGATTCTATGTTATTTTCAGTCACTACAAATAGGAGAGTTTATCCACATAGCCTTTTAAAAACAGTATGTGGTCGCCTGTTACTTAGAAGAAACTTTTGCTTCCTACAAGTGAGAGTTTCTCTGCTTCCATCCCTCAAGCACCCCAATAGGAAAGTAGAGTCAGTGAAGTTTAACCAAACTGCTGCAACCATTTCTAACAAGATGGAAATTGAGCAAATACAGGAACACAGAGTCTGTTCTGCTGTACACTAGTTAGCCCAGGCTGGTTTCAACTTTACAGTTCTTTTTGCATTGTCTTCCTATGGGCTGAAATTACAGAGATGTGCTTCTCCCTCTGCATCTCTTCACTGCAGAACTTTAGACAGAGGAAAGAGATTACTCAATGAATAGATTAAGATACACAGATAATTGATAGATCATAGGTAGCAGGATCCATACATGAAAGATAATATGTGTATAGATAGGAGGAAAGGGCAAATGAAAAAGCTTTTAAAGCACTGATTAAGTCAAGGGGGTTAAAAACACTTGAGAAGGGAAGGTTGAAGACTATTTTTCTCTTTTAGATTGGACTTTTCTTTGTCTAGTCTTTAGGTAAAAAAGAGTTATATGATTTAGTTATTTTACTCATTTACAGCCAAAAAAATGTTTGAGTAATTATAGGACAATTCAACCACAATGACCTGTCCCTTGAACTATGGGCATAATAAACCATTTCTCCCTGTAGCTGATTTTGCTGGGGCATTTTATCACAACAGAAAATAAACTAAGACAATAGATATCCTTTATAATACATAAAGTTTGCAAAAAGATGGAAGTTTTTCTGCTTTTCATTATCAAATTTCTATATATTGTAAGCATATATTACTCCAAATATTCTATTCAAATATTTCCAATAATACAAACAATAAACAAGAAATTTTTATCCATTTTAGCACAACAGTGACAGACATTTTTAAATAATGAAAGAAACGATGTTAATAGTATTAATACATGCTATAACAGTGAAGAATCCAGTTAATAACTAATGTATATGAATAAATAGATCATATAAGTTACTATGATTTTGTTTTTAAATTAAGGATGAATAAAATTTTAATGATTAATATTCTATCATCTGAGCCTTGGGAGGAGAGGGTATGATATGATAGACTGCATATCTAAGAGGTATGGCATTATAAACTGGACATGATGGGTTTAAAAACCAAAAAGAGAACGTAAAGTTGGGGTGTGAATCTGGGAAGAGCTGTGAGAGAGGTGAATATAACCAAAAGACATTGCCAACCTGGAAGAGATATGAACCACATCTCAGAAAAAAGATGAAATCTTGATTTTATTTCCCAGTGGAGATCAGTCCTCAGTTTCTGTAGACTGATTTTGAGTATCCAAATATCTAACGAAGAGAAATTCTATGAACTGAAACATCTTTTCTGTTTATGTGAACTTGCAGACATGAATTGGCTAGAAAAGCCCACTGGCTGGTACCAGGACTTCCCATGCAGTAGCAGCTCACATGGCAACATCCACCATCTGCTAGGTACAACCCCACAAGTCTGGAACACAGACCTGCCAACACTGCTGTGTGATGAGATCGCCAGCCGCCAGCTCATACTCACAAAGCTTCTGCTCCAGTATTGAAGGTTGAAGGGCAAAGGGCCACTCAGATAATCCACAGCAAACACAAACAGAGCCACAAAATCAACTACAAAACTGCATAGAAAACCACAAAACATCTCTCTCCCCAGGGTCATGTCACATGTGCAGGAGGGAGACCATTAGCTCCTTTCCTCTCCACTTCCTCTACTCTGTTCCATATAAAGAATCACAAAATTTGAGCTACAAACATCACTATCCAACAGATAACTTCTTGAGTGTATGTGTATGTGCATGCATGTGCGGTTGTTTGTATATGTGCAGGAGCACATTTACGTGTGCAGGACAGACAGTAATCTAAGATTGCCTGTTTTTAAAACATGGCCTCTCACTGGCCTGTAACTGACAAATAGGCTGGTGGCTATCTAGACAGCCCCAGGTATTGGCACTTTATAGTACTAGAATAAATTATAAGTATATGCCACCGAGCACTGATTTTTTTTTTAATTTAGTACAGTTTCTGTAATATCAAACTCAGGTACTCGTGCTGGAAGACAAGCACTATATAACTGTGCTGGCTCCCAGTTCCTGCTCCCAGCATATAACTTCTATACAGCTTGAATTGGTCATGAATTTAAGGTTTAGAGAGTAGATACATAGATAAGTGATAGATATATAACAGATGATAAAAAGATGGTAGATATATATATAGGTCAATACATAGATAGTAGATAAATATAAATAGATGGTGGGTAGATAGATTGTTGATAGATGAATAAATAGATATTATAGATTAATTAGATAGAAGATAAATGGATGATAGGTAGGTAGATAGATGGTAAATAAATAATAGATGATTAATAAAAGATAGATGATAAATAGATAACAGATGGATATATAGATGATACAGAAGTGAATAAATGGATGGGTAGATAGGTAGATGATAGATGGATAGATAGATGTATTTGGCAGATGAGTGTTAATGTTGAGAAAATATCAAAGAAGAAGAAAGTTTGGCACCTAGAGGAAGAGACTAGTGCCCAGCATCTCTAAATCTCTAAAGTAGTGAAGTTAATTTAGAAGATAAAGTCAGAGTAACAAGGGAAGGTCCTGTAATCCTCAGCTAATTGACAATTAAGAGCCTCAAGGGTTTTTTTCTTGATTTCACTAACCTATTGCCTTATTTATTTAAATTTTATTTATTTAAATGTTGCTTATTTGTGTACATGTGTACTTTTGTATGCACACATGTGTATGAGTGTAGAGTGTGTGTGTGTGTGCGTGTGTGTGTGTGTGTGTGTGTGTGTGTGTGTGTGTGTCTGTGTCTGTGTGTGTGTGTGTAATGCATGTCAATGTGTGGATGTGTGCCCCATGTACACATAATCAGAAACCAGGACAGGATAGCAGGTGTCTACTTTTATCATTGCCAAGCCTATTGTAATACAGGGTCTCACACTGAAGCAGAAGCTCCTTGTTTCAGCTAGGCTGTCTGGCTAGAGAGCACCGGGGATCTGGCTATCTCTGCTCCATTGTCCTGGGGTTACAGCCATGCATAGCTGTGTCCAGCATTTAACAGGAATTCTGGGATTTTGAATTCAGATCCTTATGCTTGCAGAGTCAGCACTATTGCCCACTGAACGGTCTCCCCATCTGTTGTCCTATTTATTTTGATACATTTTAGAAATAATCCAGTGACATCTGGGTGTTCACTGGACAGTGACAGATTGTATTATTGGTGTGTGTGTGTGTGTGTGTGTGTGTGTGTGTGTGTGTGTGTGTGTGAAATGTGAGATGCCATAGCATCCGCAGGAGTGGCTGTGAGCTCCCTAATGTAGGCACTGGGAAATGAACCCAGGTCTTCTTCCAGAGCAAAAAGTACTCTGAAGCATTGGCCCATCTCTCCTGATCCTAAGGCCAGGTTCTGTAAAGAACTAAAAGGAAATCTGTTATGTAAATTTTCTTTTTAAAATCACATATCTGTAACTTCTTTTGTCAGGCTTGGAAGATTATAAATCCATGAAACTTTAGCCTTAGAGAAAAAATTCCTTTCCCTGCTTCTGATTAACCATATTCAAAAATAGGAAGGCTTAATGCAAAGACTAAAAATAGGAAGAGGAATTGAAGACTGTAAGGGTCAAAGATGAAATGTAATTTTTGTCGATATATTAAATACCTTCCCTGTTGGGGGGTTTAACGTTGATCCCCAGGGCAGACTCAAATTAGAAGTTTCTGGTTTTTCTGTCCTTGATTTTTTAAATCCATTGCCTTGTGACTTGGTGAGTTTGTACCTACTTAGGGCTCTATTTAATCTCTTTGTGCCAAACAGAGAGTGAGAGGCTTGGAGAATAATTTGTTCAGCTTTTTCTCTTTCTCTTTACCTCTTTGCTTGAGGATCACCTCCCATTGGGAATATTGCAGCTGCCTTATGAATACAAGGCTTTATGCATTTGACAGCTATTCAAAAGTGCTTAACATGGATTAAATGCATATTGGACAATCATATATTCTACAGGGAGGCAATCGACTTTCATCACATTACATCTTCTAGTCTCATTAAATCCTTGAGATATATTATTTGCATATTAAGTATTTTCTCCAGGAAATCTTAGCCAGAATGGGACAGTGCGAGACTGTGCAGTGAGTATGTCTTCTTGAAAACCTCTGTTTCCCAGATCTGTTATTTCCATAGTGCAGGGCTATTTGCCAACACAATTTTCCACCTTGAAATATACTTTTGTTTTGATTACAAAGTTTCCTCCACAGGCTCCCATGTCTGAGCACTTGGCTTTCAGGTGGAGGCGCTGTTTGTGAAGGTCACAGATTATTTAGGAAGCACAGCCTTGTTATAGCTTTTAAAATTTTGTTTCCTGGCCCACTCACTGTTCTCTTCTTCCCTTTCCTTCCTGTGTATGTGGAGGATGTGACTGTACAACTTCTCATCCTGCTTCATTGTCTTTCCCACTGTGGTAGACTGCATCCCTTCTGAGCCCAAATACACTCTTTTAGCTCTCCAAAGTTGTTTTTTAGTCAGAGTATTCCATCACAGCAGGAGAAAAGCCACTGTTATACCTCACCTGCAAAACTGTACATATATTGTCACTGGAAGTCTTAGGCAGGCAGCAGCAGACTGGCAGCCACTGTGGGAAACTCTGGGTTTTAGTGTTATCATCACTCCCTTTGTTTTAACAGAATCATTCTGCCTGTTGTTTGAAGAACTGACTTGAGGTAGACAAGCATAAAAACAGAGAAGTATATCAAGGGGCTAATTTCATCTCTCACAGAGACATAGAGAAATAGCAAGACTATAGCTAGAGTTTGAGAGTGGAGAAGTTGGAGTTTTCTAAAGAAATGGAAGTTTGGTATTAGAAAACATCAGAAGAAATAATTTAGCATTAGGTCTATGTGGAAAGCCCACATTAGCAGACCAAGGGTCTCTCCACAGAGCTGAGAAGAAGAGCTGGAACAAACAGTAGAGACTGGACAGAGAAAGGTGGTTGTTAAAAGTGCAGCAGCAAGACCTGAAGCACACATTTCCTAGGAAGATTTTCACATTTTAGGGCAGAAGAATAAAGAGTAGAAACACTTATCTGTGGACATAAGGATGCCCAGCTCCAATTGATGCATCTACAGCACAGCTCCACAACTGAAGTCACGGGACATCATGAAGAGGAAGCAGAATAAGTTCCAAAGGGCCAGGAAGTCTGCTGCGAGATTGTGCTGACCCGGTATTAATCCACACTTTATGTCTTATACCAGCCCCCCACATATTCATGAGTTTGCTGTGCAATGTTTTCTACTTTTATAACTGTTTTCTATGTTCAGGAGGAAAATTATTCCTTTTCTTTATCTTTTTAAAAGATAGTTCTGGTTTCAAAATAACTATGAAACCTCTCTCCTCTTCAACTTGTAATATATGTGTGTGTGCATATTATATATATAATATATATATATAATTTATAATAGTTCTGCTACTGTTTGGAATGTTCACCAGTTTGCTTTGGGAAATGGTTTTTAACATATATCTAATAGGCTCAGTGCCACTTACTGTATCTATTTTCCTTGAGTTACTTTGTTACTGTGTATCTTTAAAGAAATTGTTTACATTTCTTCTAAATTCCATATTTTCTAGTCTAAAGTTATCAATACCATTGCTGGATTATCCTTAATTATCAATAACTTTGGAGTCTGTAATTATGTTATCTTTTCATTATTATTGACAATTTGGATTCTGTTTTCTTAGTTAGGTTTTGTCAACTTTATTGATCTTCTCAAAGTCCTAAGTTGTACTTTCTTTGATTTTTCTCTTCAAATTTGACATTTTCATTTCAAAGATCTCCAGTGTGATCTTTATTGTTTTTTAATGGTTTTTATAGATTACAAAAATCTCTTCTTAGATTTTTTTATTATAATTTTGTGCGTGCGTGCGTGCGTGTGCGTGTGCGTGTGCGTGTGCGTGTGCGTGTGTGTGTGTGTGTGTGTGTGTGTGTGTGTATGTCCTCTGTGTAAATGTGAATGTGGAGGTCAGAGTAGTTCATCCCAGGGATTGAACTCAAGTCTTCAGGCTTGGAGTTGGAGGCAGGTGCATTTACTTGCTCAGCCATCTTAACAGCACTAATGATAATTTTTGAGGTAAAACTGAGGACCTATACCTGAGACATTTTTTATCATCTAACAAAAAAAAAAATGAAGTGTAATTGCCTAGAAAACTGCAAGAGCAGCAACCCAGGATTTTGGATATTTGGTATTTTCATCATTAAACCATTCAAGGTTTGTTTTATTTTTTCTTCTTATTTTCTTTTGTCTTGTGGGTAATATTACAATATGTTACTTTCTGACATTGGGGAACTTTCCATAAATCTTTCTGTTATATCTACCTAATTTAATTTAAATAAGGTTAAGGAGGGTATCTTTTATGATTTAAATCTTTCTGTTTTGCTTTTCTGAAAATGAAGTTATTTTTCTAGAACATTTTCTGCCTTACTAAATATATTGTGAGCACTTGAGTGTGTGCTTTGCTGTTCTTGGAGGTGATATTCCATAAACTGAAGACTAGATCAAATATCTTCATGGTGCTGTTTAAGCATTTGCAATAGTATCAGCCACTGAATTGCAGCCAAATTGAATGTCAGCTTTTTCAACTTGTATATACTCTAGAGCACACTGTAGTGTGAAGTTTAGCAATTAGCAAACAGTTTGGCCCTTCTATATTTGGATTTCAAGGGGCATTATCAGAAATGAACTGAGTGGCACCAAACACAATCCAATGCCCCATCATCTATGTCTCTGATTTGGTTGGTTGCAATGGGCACTGTTCCCAGCCTTGTATGCAGGCATGGCACATAGGTCCCTCCAACCTTCAGGTGGTCCTTCTCCCAACATTATATAGTGTCTCCTCGTAAAATTCATTGTAAGGAGCCTATGGAATATTTTAGGAGAATTCTCTGCAGATTTCAAAATTTCTCTGTGCAGCTTCTTTTCCTCTGGTGCTCTGTAGTACAAACACTGGCCCTCTTTATAACCAAGGAACACTTACTAATTATATCAAGGACTCCACTTCAAGGTACCACATCCTGGGGCCTTAACAATTAGACCTTGATTGTAATACATATATATATGTATGCAAATGAACCTACTAGTTTTCTTAGTTGTCAGTTTTTGTAATTTTTAGCCTTCAAACTAATTAATGGTTTAAAATAAATAAATAAATAACAGTTACATATTCATAAACATTTATGTAAAAATTCTTTTTTAAAAAGTGCTTTCATGTTTTAAATTTGTAACTATTAGTATTCCAATTTGTTCCAAAATGACTTATCTGGGACATTGCAAAGATTGTGAAAAAAATGAGACCATGGTAAATGAAGACCACATGAGAATAGGAAGAAGCAAAGTGCTAGAGAGGCCCATAGAAATCCACAAAGATACTCCCACAACAGACTGCTGGCAATGGTCGAGAGACAGCCCGAACTGACCTACTCTTGTGATGGGATGGCCAAACACCCGAATTGTCATGCTAGAAACCCCATCCAATGACTGAGGGATCTGCATGCAGAGATCCATGGCTAGACCCCGGGTAGAGCTCTGGGAGTCCAATTATCGAGAAAGAGGAGGGTTTATATGAGCGAGAATTGTTGAGACCAAGGTTGGATAAAGCACAGGGACAAATAGCCAAACAAATGGAAACACATGAACTATGAACCAATGGCTGAGGGGTCCCCAACTGGATCAGGCCCTCTGAATGGGTGAGACAGTTGATTGGCTTGATCTGTTTGGGAGGCATCCAGGCAGTGGGACTGGGTCCTGTGCTCATTGCATGAGTCAGCTGTTTGAAACCTGGGGCCTATGCAGGGTCACTTGGCTCGGCCTGGGAGGAGCGGACTGGACCTGCCTGGACTGAGTCTACCAGGTTGATCTCAGTCCTCAGGGGAGGCTTTGCCCTGGAGGAGGTGGGAATGGGGGGTGGGCTGGGGGGAAGGTGAGGGGGGCAGGATGGGGGAGAACAAGGGAATCGGTGGCTGATATGTAGAACTGAATTGTATTGCAAAAAAAAAAATGAACTCAAAAAAAAAAAACTCATGATCTGTATTGTAGAGATCTAAATAGATTCATGTTATTTTAATAAAATTACTACCCTATTCAAACTGACATAGATCTTTGTTTCATTTTCTTCTAAAATTTTTCTTGCTCTGGATCTCAAATGTAGGTTTACAGTGATTATTTAAATTATTTTAGTAAGGTATAAGATCTGTCTATATCTGAGTCCATTGCTTTGATCTATGGGCTTCCAGGTGTTCTGATATAATCTGTTAATGAGACTACTTTTTTCTGTATTAAATTTCGCTTTTCATTTTGTAAAAACAATTTAGCTGATTGTGTTTGTTTCATATATTTATCTAAGTCTTATTTCTGGGTTTTCTGTTTCATTGATTCATGCATTCATGATTCAGACAAACACTTAATTTTATGAAGTACTGTTCAAAAAATTCTCAAAGTAAGTGGTGTGTTCTCCAGTGTTCATATTTTCCTTCATAGTTGTCAAGGCTATTTGTGCTAGTCATTTTCCAAGTTCATAAGACAAATGACCTGACTAAAACATAAAACACTGTAACAGTGAAAGGGTTATTTTGGATCAGAGTTTGAAAGTACAATCTTATCAAAATGGGACAGTCTTGTGGCAGGAGCAGAAGGCAGAGGGTCACATGACATCCACAGTCAGGAAGTAGAGAGATGATGAGTGCTGCTGTTCAGCTCTTTCTCCTTTGCATTCAGTCCAAGACCACAGCTCATGGAATGGGTACCACCCATATTTAGAGTGGGTCTTCCCATATCCATTAATTCAGTCTGTAAACTCTCTCACAGATATATGATGCTTGTCTCCATGGCAATTCTCAGTGCTATCATGTTGAAAATGAAGAGTAAGCATCACATAATTGGAGAACCACTTTATTTCCATTCAACACTTAGAATATTTGTGAATTACATAAATCTCTTCCTTATGTTTCCGTGAATGTATAGAGTAGGTTGACTGGAATTAATATCTTGAGAATATTGAAAGTATTCATCTGTGAAAATAAAATATTGCTTCAGGCCACAAGAAAATGTAACAGAATCCAGCTACTATGACAAAAGCTACTAATTGGAAAGGTCCAGAACCTCCTCGAAGGTCAAGCCATGGCTTAAGAAGTTTTGGTGATATTTTAGCTTTTGTATATATACATTAGTTGGTTCCTACAATGATTTTCTTGTGTGCTTCCAAGAACTCCTAACAGTGTATTTATCTAAAATACCTATCAAGCATCCATGGCCAAAAGATCTCCTGAACTAAAGTAATACTCTTGGGAAACAACACCTATCTCCTTGGTCAGGCGGATAGCTTTATTTCTTGTGCAATTCAAGCTGAGATCTTCCTTTCTTACATAGCTTTCCTAACATTATAGACTCCTAACTTCTTACCTAGCCACTTCTAGGAATGTAGATTAGCACATAAATTCCCTTTTTGATATACTAACTGATTAGCTCTCCTCCTTTAACCACTCCCTTTTGGGGTTGTAAAAGAAAGCCTCACAGTCACTGCCAGAGGAAAACTCTTACCTGCCTGATGACCTGGCTGGAGGGGGAGGATTGCTATTGCTTGGGTTTATAACCTCAGAGACTTAGAGAGGATTTTTGAGGATTTTGACTGGAGGGAATTTTGACTGGAGAACTAGATGGAGAACTAGAAGAATGAGATGGAAGATGAGGAAGAGCCAGATGGGGAAGAACGAGATGGGTAAGAATGAGAATTATTTTCAGGAAATGGATATAAACTCTTTGTCTTGCTACTTTATTCCTCTGGGATAAAATGCTATCCACACAGCTTCAGCTGGATTATATTACATTTTCCTGAGGCTTGCAGCAAAATATCTCTTCATTTGAGTATTAAAATACTTTCAATTGTTTTTTAATACACAGAATTTATTCATTTTTTTATTTATTTACTTTAATAATATACTTTGTTCTTGGAAAGTTTCATTCATTTATGCAATATGTACTGATCATATACATCTACCAAAACCTCTGTCCAATATTCCTGAATCCTACTTTGATATATTTTAATATTTACAATAGATATCATACAGATGATATAGACCTTCAACAAAGTAGCTAGATACAAGGTTATCTCAAAAATCAGTAGCCTTGCTATATACTAATGATGAATGGACTGAAACAACAGCCTTCATGATAGCCTCAAATAATTTAAAATATTTTGGTGTAACTCTAACTAAGTAAGTGAAAGACATGCATGATTAAAACAAAACAAAAAGCAACAACAAAAAAATCCTTCAAGTCTTTGAAGAAAGAAATTGATGAAGATATCAGAAGAGGGAACTATCACCTATACTCATGAATCAATAGGATTAATATAGTAAACATGCCAATCCTGCAAAACCAATCTACTGATTCAGTAAATCCCCATTGAAATTTCAATGAAATTCTTCACAGAGCTTGCAAGCATAATACTCAGCTTCATTCAGAAAAACAAAGAACCCAAGATAGCTAAAACAATCCTCAATAATCAAAGAACTCCTGGAGGTTTCACCATCCATAATTTCTAGTTGTAGTACAGAGCTATAGCAGAAAAAATCTCATAGCCTTGGCAAAAGAACAGACACATTGATCAATGGAATTGAAAACTCAGACAAAAATCCACACACTTATGAACACCTGCTTTTAATAAAGAAGCCAGAAGTGCACACTGAAAAAAGACAGCACATTCAACAAATGTTTCTGTTCAAACTAGATAGCTGCATGTAGAAAAAATACAAATAGATCAATATTTATCACCATGCACAAAATTAAGTCCAACTGGATCAAAGACCTGAACATAAAAGCATATATATTTCCAAAGTCGTTGTACACGCTTGCATTCCCACCAGCAGTGGAGGAGAGTTCCTCTTGCTCCACATCCTCTCCAGCATAAGGTGTCTTCAGTGTTTTTGATCTTAGCCATTCTGACAGGCGTAAGGTGGTATCTCAGAGTTGTTTTGATTTGCATTTCCCTGATAATTAGGGATGTTGAGCAATTCCTTAAATGTCTTTCAGCCATTTGAGTTTCCTCTGTTGAGAATTTTCTGTTTAGTTCTGTAGACCATTTCTTAATTGGACTGTTGGGCATTTTGATGTCTAATTTCTTGAGTTCCTTATATATTCTGGATATCAGTCCTCTGTCAGATGTGTGGAATGCAAGCTTGTACAACCACTTTGGAAATCAATATGGCGCTTTCTTAGAAAATTGGGAATCAATCTCCCCCAAGATCTAACTATACCACTCTTGGGCATATACCCAAGGAATGCTCAATCATACCACAAGGGCACTTGCTCAGCTATGTTCATATCAGCATTGTTTGTAATAGCCAGAACCTGAAAACAACCTAGATACCCTTCAACTGAAGAATGGATAAATAAAATGTGGTACATATACACAATGGAATACTACTCAGCAGAGAAAAACAATGACAGCATGAGGTTTGCAGGCAAATGAATGGATCTAGAAGAAATCATCCTGAGTGAGGTAACCCAGACTCAGAAAGTCAAACATGGTATGTACTTACTCATAGGAGGATACTAGATGCAGAACAAGGATGACTGGAGTGCTACTCACATCACCAGGGAGGCTACCTGGAAAACAGGACCCCAAGAAAGACACGGGGGGATCACCCAATGACAGAGAAATGGATGAGATCTACATGAACAGCCTGGACATGAGTGGGGGTAATGAAGGGCGAGGGTCAAGAAAAAAAAGCTTGTTTGGAGCGGGAGATCCCAGCTGGATCAAGAACAGAGAGGGAGAACAAGGAATAGGAGACCATGGTAAATGAGAATAGGAAGAAGCAAAGTGCTAGAGAGGCCCATAGAAATCCACAAAGATACTCCCACAACAGACTGCTGGCAATGGTCGAGAGACAGCCCGAACTGACCTACTCTGGTGATGGGATGGCCAAACACCCATGCTAGAAACCCCATCCAATGACTGAGGGAACCGGATGCAGAGATCCATGGCTAGGACACAGGTGGAGCTTTGGGAGTCCAGTTAGCAAGAAAGAGGAGGGTTTATATGAGTGAGAATTGTTGAGACCAAGGTTGGATAAGGCACAGGGACAAATAGCCAAACAAATGGAAACACATGAACTATGAACCAATGGCTGAGGGGCCCCCAACTGGATCAGGCCCTCTGAATGGGTGAGACAGTTGATTGGCTTGATCTGTTTGGGAGGCATCCAGGCAGTGGGACCGGGTCCTGTGCTCATTTAATGAGTTGGCTGTTCGAAACCTGGCACTTATGCAGGGTTGCTTGGCTCGGCCTGGGAAGAGGGGACTAGACCTGCCTGGACTGAATCTACCAGGTTGGTCTCAGTCCTTGGGGGAGGCTTTGCCCTGGAGGAGGTGGGAATGGGGGGCGGGCTGGGAGGGGGGAAAAAGGGAATCCATGGCTGATATGTAGAATTGAATTGTATTGTAAAATAAAATAAAATAAAATAAAATAAAATAAAATAAAATAAAATAAAATAAAATAAAATAAAATAAAATAAAAAGCATATATATTGAACCTGATAGGAGAGAGAGTGGAAACAGCCTTGAACTCATTGACGAAGGATAAGACTTCCTGAATAGAACACTGATGGCATAGGCACTAAGGAAAACAATAAACGGGACCTCATGAAACTGAAGAGACAAAGAACATTGTCACTCAGACAAAGTAACATCCTATAGAATAGGAAAAGATTTTTACAAACTCAACATCTACAGAGAGCTAATATCCAAAATACATAAAGAAGTAAAAAAAAAGAAATAAAACCCCAAATAATTCATTTTTTCCATTTTTATTTATTTATTTATTTTTCTATTATCAGCTTGATACAGTATAAATTCTTATCCTAATAGTGAAATGTTTCATTGAGGCTTGCACAGTAATTGAGTAAAACAAAAACTTATCATAAGCCATAGTCATCCTTGTTTCCCCCCTGCTATATAGCTTCCCTGGTTCTCTGGGTTGCAGTCTGATTGTTTTTTGCTTTATGTCTAGTATCCACTTATGAGTGAATATATACCATTTTTGTCCTTCCAGGTTTGGGTTACCTCACTCAGGATGATATTTTCTAGTTCCATCCATTTGCCTGCAAATTTCATGATGTTATTGTTTTTCTCTGCTGCATAGTACTCCATTGTGTATATGTACCACATTTTCTTAACCCATTCTTCAGTTGATGGGCATCTAGGTTGTTTCCAGGTTCTGGCTATTATGATTAGTGCTGCTATGAATATAGTTGAGCAAGTATCTTTGTGGTATGATTGAACATTCCTTGGGTATATGCCCAAGATTGGTATGGCTGGGTCGTGAGGTAGATCGATTTGCAATTTTCTGAGAAACCGCCATACTGATTTCCAAAGTGACTGTACAAATTTGCATTCCCACCAACAGTGGAGGAGTGTTCCCTTTGCTCTGCATCCTTTCCTACATAAGCTGTCATCAGTGTTTTTAATTTTAGCCATTCTGACAGGTGTAAGATGGTATCTCAGTTGTTTTGATTTGCATTTCCCTGATGACTAAGGATGTTGAGCAATTCTTTAAATGTCTTTCAGCCATTTGAGATTCTTCTTTTGAGAATTCTCTGTTTAGGTCTTTAGCCCATTTTTAAATTGGATTGTTCAGTATTTTGATGTCTAGTTTCTTGAGTTCTTAATATACTTTGGAGATCAGTTCTCTGTCAGATGTGGGGTTGGTGACGGTCTTTTCCCATTCTGTTGGCTATCTTTTTTGTCTTATTGACCGTGTCTTTTGCCCTACAAAAGCTTCTCAGTTTCAAGAGGTCCCATTTATTAATTGTTGTGCTCAGTGTCTGTGCTGCTGGTGTTATATTTAGGAAGTGATCTCCTGTGCCAATGCATTCAAAAGTACTTCTTACTTTCTCTTCTATCAAGTTCAGTGTAACGGATTTATGTTGAGGTCTTTGATCCACTTGGACTTGAGTGTTGTGCATGGTGCCAGATATGGATCTATTTGTAATCTTTTACATATTGACATCCAGTTATGCCAGCATCATTTGTTGAAGATACTTTCTTTTTTCCATTGTAAAGTTTTGGCTTCTTTGTCAAAAATCAGGTGTTCATATGTGCGTGGATTAATGTCAAGGTCTTCAATTCAATTCCATTGGTCTTTATGTCGGTTTTTATGCCAATACTGAGCTGTTCTTATTACTATAGCTCTATAGCAGATCTTGAGGTCAGGGATGTTGATTCCTCCAGAGGTTGCTTTATTATGTAGGATTCTTTTAGCTATCCTAGGTCTTTTGTTTTTCCATATGAAGTTGGGTATTTTTCTTTCCAAGTCTGTGGAGAATTGTGTTGAGATTTTGATGAGGATTGCATTGAATCTGTAGATTGCTTTTGGTAAGAATGCCATTTTTACTGTTAATCCTACCTATCCATAAGCATGGAAGATCCTTCCATTTTCTGATATCTTCTTTGATTTCTTTCTTTAGAGATTTAAAGTTCTTATCAAACAGGTACTTCACTTGTTTAGTTAGTGTTATCCCAAGGTATTTTATATTATTTTTGGCTATTGTAAAGGGTGATGTTTCTCTGATTTCTTTCTCAGCCCTTTTATTATTTGTGTATAGGGGGGCTACTGAATTTTTTGAGTCGATCTTGTATCCTGCCACTTTACTGAAGGAGTTTATCAGCTATAGGAGTTCCGTGGTAGAACTTTTGAGGTCACTTATGTGTACTATCATATCATCTGCAAATATTGAAAGTTTGACTTCTTCCTTTCCAATTTGTATCCCTTTGATCTCCTCTTGTTGTCTTATACCTCTAGCTATAACTTCAAGTACTATATTGAATAAATATGGGGAGAGTGGACAGCCTTGTCTTGTTCCTGATTTTGGTTGAATCACTTTGAGTTTCTCTCTGTTTAATTTGATGGTGGCTGTTGGCTTGCTGTAAATTGCCTTTGCTATGTTTAGGAATGTTCCTTGTATTCCTGATCTCTCTAAGACCTTTATCATGAAGGGGTGCTGAATTTTGTCAAAGGCTTTTTCAGCATCTAATGAGATGATCATGTGGTTTTTTCTTTCAGTTTGTTTATATGGTGTATTACATTCACAGATTTTCATATGTTGAACCATCCTTGCATCCCTGGGATGAAACCTACTTGGTCATGGTGGATATTTTTTTGATGTGTTCTTGGATTTACTTTGCCAATATTTTGTTGAGTATTTTTGCATCAATGTTCATGAGTGAGATTGATCTATAATTCTCTTTCTTTGTTACATCTTTGCATGGTTTGGGTATCAGGGTAATTTTAGCCCCATAAAAAGAATTTAGTAATGTTCCTTCTGTTTCTATTTTGTGGAACAATTTGAAGAGTAGTGGAATTAGCTCTTCTTTGAAAATCTGGTAGAATTCTGTGCTGAAACCATCTGATACTTGGCTTTTTTTGGTTGGGAGACTTTTAATGACTTTCTATTTCCTTAGGGGTTATTGGTCTATTTAAATAGTTTATCTGTCTTGATTTAACTTTGGTATGTGGTATCTATCCAGAAAATTGTCCATTTCTTCTAGATTTTCCAATTTTATGGAGTACAGGTTTTCAAAGTATGATCTGATGATTCGCTGGATTTCCTCGTTGTCTGTTGTTTTATTTCCCTTTTCATTTCTGATTTTGTTAATTTGGGTGTTCTCTCTTTGCCTTTTGGTTAATTTGGCTAGGGGTTTGTCTATCTTGTTAATTTTTCAAAGAACCAACTCTTTGTTTCATTGATTTTTTGTATTGTTTTCTTGGTTTCTATTCTCTGATTTCAGCCCTCAATTTGATTATTTCCTCACATCTATTTCTTCTGGGTGAGTTTGTTTCTTTTTGTTCTAGAGCTTTCAGTTGTGCTGTTAAGTCATTGGTGTGAGATTGCTCCATCTTCTTTATGTGTACATTTAGAGCTATGAATTTTCCTCTTAGCACTGCTTTCATAGTGTCCCATAAGTTTGTGTATGTTGTACTTTCATTTTCATTGAATTCTAGGAAATCTTTAATTTCTTTCTTTATTTCTTCCTTGACCCATTGGTGTTTCAGGTGGGCATTATTCAGTTTCCATGAGATTGTAGGCTTTCTATAGTTTTTGTTGGTGGTTAAATCTAAATTTAAGGCATGGTGGTCTGATAAAATACAGGAGGTTATTCCAATGTTTCTGTATCTGTTGAGATTTGCTTCGTGACCAAGCATGTGGTCAATTTTTGAGAAGGTTCCATGGGGTGCTGAGAAGAAGGTATATTCTTTTGTGTTAGGATGGAATGTTCTGTAGATATATATTAAGTCCATTTGAGTAATAACATCTGTTAGGTCCTTTATTTCTTTGTTAAGTTTCAGTCTGGTAGATCTGTCTTTTGGTGAGAGTAGTGTGTTGAATTCTCCCACTATTAATATGTGGGGTTTGATGTGAGATTTAATTTAGTAATGTTTCTTTTATAAATGTGGGTGCCCTTATATTTGGGGCATAAATGTTCAGAATCAAAACTTCATCTTGGTGGCCTTTTCCTATGATAAATATGTAATGTCCATCCTGATCTCTTTTGATTGGTTTTAGTTTGAAGTCTATTTTATGAGATATTAGGATAGCTACACAAGCTTGCTTCTTAGGTCCATTTGATTGGAAAACCTTTTCCCAGTCCTTTACTCTGAGGTAGTGTCTGTCTTTGAAGTTAAGGTGTATTTCTTTTATGCATCAGAAGGATGGATCCTGTTTTTTTATCCACTCTGTTAGTCTGGGTCTTTTTATAAGTGAGTTGAGACCATTGATATTGATGAATATTAATGACCAGTGATTGTTAATTCCTGTTATTTTTTTGTGGTAGTCTTGTATTTTCCTTCTTTAGTATTTGTTGGTGTGGGATTATCTATTGCCTGAGTTTTCATGGGTGTGTTTAGCTTCTTTAGGTTGGATTTTTTCCTTCTAGTACTTTCTGTAGGGCTGGATTTGTGGACAGGTGTTGTTTAAATCTGGTTTTATCGTGGAATATTTTGTTTACTCTGTCTATGGTGATTGAGAGTTTTGCTGGGTATAATAGTCTGGGTTGGCATCCATTGTCTCTTAGTGTCTGCATAACATTTGTCCAGGACCTTCTAGCTTTCATAGTCTCTATTGAGAAGTCTGGTGTTATTCTGATGGGTCTCCCTTTATATGTTACTTGGTCTTTTTCCTTTGCAGCTCTTGATATTTTTTCTTTGTTCTCTATGTTTAGTGTTTTGATTATTATGTGACAAGGGGATTTTTTTTTTGATCCAGCCTATTTGGTGTTCTGTAAGATTCTTGTATTTCTTTCTTTAGGTTAGGAAAGTTTTTTTCTATGATTTTTTGAATATATTTTCTGTGCCTTTGAGTTGGTATTTTTCTCCTTCTTCTATCCCTATTATTCTTAGGTTTGGTCTTTTCATGATATCCCAAATTTCTTGGACTTTTTTGTTACAGTTTTTTTTTTGTCTTTAGTGTTTTCTTTGACTGACAAATCTATTTTCTCTATTGTGTCTTCAGCATCAGAGATTCTCTGTTCTATCTCTTGCATTCGGTTGGTTATGCTTGCATCTGTAGTTCCTGTTCATTTAGACAGAATTTCTATTTCCAGCATTCCTTCAATTTGTGTTTTCTTTATTGTCTCAATTTCAATTTTCAAATCTTGAACTGTTTCCTTCATCTGTTTAATTACTTTTTCTAGGCTTTCTTTGATTTCTTCCAATTTTTGGTTTGTTTTTTCTTCCATTTCCTCAAGGGAACTCTTTATTTCCTCTTTAAGGGAGTTTTTCATTTCCTCTTTAAGGGCTCCTATCCTCTTCTTAAAGTCATTTTAGGATTGATTTCTTCTGCTTCTTTTGCCTTGGTATGTTCAGGTCTTGCAGGAGTAGAATCGCTAGGTTCTGATGTTGTCATATAGGTCTTTATGTTGTTGCCTGTATTTTTGCACTGGCATCTACTCATCTCTTCCTCTGCTCAGTGTAGGCAGTGTTTGTGTCTGAAGGTTTCTCTCTTGTTCTAATTGTTAGTCTTGGTCCACTAGTAGTTCTTGGTCAAATCAGTGCTGTTGGGCTCTGTTTCTTCAGGAGCAGCTAAGTCCAATCAGCGTTAGTGGGTTCTGTTTCAGGGAGCCATTGTTCCCAATTGGTGCAGGGTGTGTTTATGATTCCAGTGGTTGTTAGGTTCATAGGGGTTGGTTTTTTTTTTGGGGGGGGGGCAGGAAAAGGTAGCTGTCTGGTCCCTCTGATGGTTAGGGTCTAGGAGCTAGAGACCTGATCTGCTGTCTGGAGATGGGGGCTTACCTGTTCCCAGTCAGTGTAGTGTAGGCTTATGATTCTGGTGACCTGGTTTGGTGGCTGGGCGGCACCTTCTTTTGTGTTCTCAGGTCACATTTTGCTCATTCATCAACTCCTCAGCTGATCTTGTTTCCTCAGACTGCAGACTGTAGGATTCTGAATCCTCTCCCAAATGGATCTCAGCTGAGCAGGTTGTTTAGTAGAGTAATCTCATCAACACCTCCAAGTTGTTGGGTTTCACATGATCAGCAGCTGGGCCCTGGGTTGGCCTCAGACAGAGTGTTTGGATATGTTCTGGTCTAGTCCCACAGAGATGGCTCCTTCCCCGGGTGCTGGGATTAAAAACATCCCTCTTCCAAGCTCTTAATCTCCTTGTTTTCACTAATTCCTCAGTGGGTAAAAGCTCAGTTTCTGGTCTTTATTATGACCATGTCTCTGCTGCCACTCTGCCTCTGTGGCCGCCCCTCTGCCTGCCTCTGCCACTGGCGCTCTGCCTCATAACTCATTTAAAATAGGATGCAGATATAAACAGAGATTTCTCTATAGAGGAAACTCAGGTGGCTGAGAAACGCTTAAAGAAATGTTCAACGAACTTAGCCACCAGGGAATTGCAAATTAAAACTGCTTTGAGATTCTATCTTACACATGTCAGAATGGCTAAGATCAATAACACAAATGATATCTTATGCTATCAAGGATGTGGAATAAGGGGAACACTCATCCATTGTTGGTGGGAGTGAAAGCTTCAACAACCACTATGGAAATCAATATGGCAATTCCCCAGAAATTGATCTACCTTAGATCCAGCTATACCATCTTTGGACATATACCCAAAGGACACTACATTCAACCACAAGGACACTTGCTCAATCATGGTCATTGTTGCTCTATTCATAATAGCCAGAAACTGGAAATACACTGGATATCCCTCACAGAATAATAGATAAAGAAATTGTGGTACATTTACAAAATAGAATATTACTCAGCTGTTTAAAAGAATGATACCATGAAATTTGCAAGCAAATATATTGAAGTAGAGAAAATCATCCCAGGGGAGGTAACCCAGACTGAGAAAGATAAATATGGTTTGCATTCACTTATATGTGAATAGTGGCCACTTTATAAACGATAATCAATGTAGAATCTGTAGACCCAGAGATTAGGCATAGATGAAGAGATTTGGGGGAGCATATGTGGATCTCCCTGTGAGGGAAAAATGGATTAGATTTTATTGGTGGATTGAGGGAGGGCCAGAATTTGAATCAGAGGATCAGGTGGGGAAAGGAGGGGTAGAAAGTGTTGAGGGAGGGCATTCTGGGTGAAACAGCTAGAAATGAGAATTTGAGGGATGGTTTGGCAACCTTGGGCAATAGAAACTCCCTCAAATACATGAAGGCAATTCTCATGAGGTTTCCTAAAATGGAGATGACAGTCTCAACATTGCATCTCTTGTAATCAAAGGAGCCTTTCTGTAGCAGGACTACATCACATTCAATTGACTTGTTGGCCAAGGTGGTCCCATGGAAATCCCCAAGCAACTCAGGCTGTTGCTAAGACAATGGGTTGCTCTCTACAAATTTACTACAGGGCACCATTGCTGACAGCATCCACACACCACATAACTTATTGAATAGGGAGAAATCAAGCTAGAGCCTACTGGAGCCTTCACCTCTATGATCTAGTGTCTTCGTTGTGGGAAGATACTCTGCAGACTACCAAAAGAGAAATGTAAACACCAACACAGTCACAAATTTTGACCTACAATTTGTCCTGCCTCCAAGATATGCTAGGGTAATGGTGGCACAGATCTTGTGGGAATATTTAACCAATGTCTGATTTGATTTAATGCCCACTTCATGAAATGGAAACCATACCCAACAATGTCTGGGTGACCACGAACCAGAGACTAGATACCCAAGGACCTAGAGTAAAACCAAACACTACCGGTCAAAAAAGAAAAAAAAAATTAAAAGTGTCAACAAAATGACTCTTAATGACATTCTGCTGAACTCACAGATCAGTGCCTTATTCAGCCATCATCAGAGAGGAATCTTTTTTCAGCAGATGGGAACAAATACAGAGGCCCATATCCAGACATTATGCAAAGAGAGAGAAACTTTGCAATATGCAGCTCAGAATTAGATATCTCCATCAAATCCTTCCCCTCAGATTTCAGAGAACTCCTTGAGGAAGAGGTGGGAAGAATATGGGAGCCAGAGGAGATGGAGAACTCCAAGAGAACAAGGACCTCTGAATAAACTGAGTCAAAGATCATACAAACACATAGAGACTAGAGCAGCAAGCACAAGACATATGTGTGTCTGTTCCAGGTCCTCTGCATATATTATAGCTTTCAGCATAATATTTATATGGGTCTCCCGAATGAGTGAATGAATGGGTCTGATTCTTGGGCTGGCTCTTTGGGATCCTTTCCTTCTGTTGGGTTGCCTTGTCCAGCTTGTCTAGCCTTGATGTGATGGTTTTGTTTTATCTTGTTATATTTTATTTTGTTTTGTTTGGTTGTTGTCTTCTAGAAGCCTGTTCTTTTTTAATGAGAGACAGAAAAGGATTGGATCTGGAGAAGATGGGAGATGGGGAGGGCCTGGAAACAGTATAGAGAGGGGAAACAGTAATCAAGATATATTGTATAAGAAAAGAATACATTTCCAACAAATGATAAAAAATTTTTTAAAAAATTGAAAAATATTCAAGTTTTGTTGCCTTACCAATGTAATAATATAAGAATGTTAATTGTCCTGATGCTATGTATGGCAGTAATTGAATTTTATATATTAATACTGTATCTTCTGGATCTGCTTAATAGTAATAGTATTTTGTAGACTTTGCAGATAAGTGAGGTATAAAAACTTTATGGCCCATTTAAATATAGACACTAAGCAGATTTTGAAGCTTTAATTTTTAAATTTTTGATGTTTTCATGTTTTGAATTTATGTGAGAATGTGATCTGATTAGTCATTAGCATTAGAGTAAAATAAGCAATAATTAAACCATACTGCTGAGCAATACTCACTTTCTTTTTCTTTTAAAACACTTCTATTATACTTATTTAATCATTTGTTTTTTCAAACATGTGTGTATACATGTATGCATGTGTGTGTGAGCATGTGCATGTGAATGTATGCTCATATCTGCATGTGCGTGTGCATGTATGCTAGTGCTTGTGGAAGTCAGAGGACAACTTACATGACTCAGTTCCTTCTTTCTACCATGTGAGGCTCAGGGATCCAAATTAGGTCATCAGATTTGCCATTGGGTGCCTCTAACCACTGGGCTATCTCTCAGGCCCTGTATATTCTTCACAGGTAATTTTTCATTTATTTCTTCTATTTTTAGCTTGTTGTGAGATATGTTCAACTATCAGACTTACAGCAGATAATGTATATCACTATTTGGCTTTTGTGTACCTATGATTCTGAAGAAAATCTGTTCACTGATGGTTTTCTTTTTTTATTATTAAGAGATTTTCTATTCATTTTACACACCACCCACAGATTCCCCTCTACTCCCTCCTGCAGCTTCCCAGCCTTCCCCCACAACCCACTCCGCATTCCCACCACCTCCAAGGCAAGGTCTCCCATGGGGAGTCAGCAGAGCCTGGTACATTCAGTTGAGGAAGATCCAGGCCCCTCCTCCCTGCACCAAGTCTGCACAAAGTATCTCACCATCGGCACTAGGCTCAAAAAAGCCGGCTCATGCACTAGGGACAGGTCCCAATTCCACTGCCTGAGGACCTCCCAAACAGTTCAAGCTAAGTAACTGTCTCACCTATCCAGAGGGCCTAGTCCAGCACCATGGGGGCTCCTCAGCTATTGATCCACAGTTCATGCATTTCCATTAGTGTGGCTGGTCATTTCTGTACATTCCCATTATGATCTCAATGTCCCTTACTCATAGAATCCCTCTTCTCTCTCATCAACTGGATTCCAGGAGCTTGGCCTAGCCATGGATCTCTGAATCTGCTTCCATCACTAACTGGATGAAGGCTCCATGATGACAGGGTATTCAGCCATCTGATCACCAGAGTAGGCCACTTCAGGTACCCTCTCAACTATTGCCAGTAGTCTAAGTTAGGGTCATCCTTGTGGATTCCTGGGAACTTCCCTAGCACTCTGTTTCTCCCTATTCCCATGATGTCTTCATTTATTATGGTATCTCTTTCCTTGCTCTCCCACTCTGATCCTGTTCCAGCTCGAACATCCTGTTCCCCTATGTTCTTATCCCTCATCCTTTGCCCTCCATTATACTGCCTCATGCCCCCTTTGCTCATGTAGATCGCATCTATTTCTCCTTCACTGGGCAATCCATGCTAGCTAGCCTCCCTGGAGCTGTGGATGCCGTCTGGTTATCCTTTGCTTTACATCTAGTATCCACTTATAAGTGAGTATATACCATGTTTGTTCTTCTGTGTCTGGATATTCTCACTCAGAATGGTATTTTCTAGTTCCATCCATTTGCCTGCAAATTTCATGATATTTCTATGCTGAGTAGTATTCGGTTGTGTATATGTACAACATTTTCTTAATCCATTCTTCAGTTGAGGGGCATCTGGGTTGTTTCCAGGTTCTGGCTATTACAAATAATGCTGCTATGAACATAGTTGAGCATATGTCCTTGTGGTATGATTGAGCATTCCTTGGGTATGGGCCCAAGAGTGGTATAGCTGGGTCTTGAGGAAGATTGATTCCCAATTTTCTGAGAAACCGTCATAATGATTTCAAAAGTGGCTGTACAAGTTTGCACTCCCACCAACAGTGAAGGAGTGTTTCCCTTGCTCCACATCCTTTCCAACATAAGCTGTCCTCAGTGTTTTTGATCTTATACCATTCTAACAGGTGTAACATAGTATCTCAGAGTTGTTTTGATTTGCATTTCCCTGATGACTAAGGATTTTGAGCAATTCTTTAAATGTCTTTCAGCTATTTGAGATTCTTTGTAGATGAACAGTCTTGTTAAATAAGAAACACAGAGCCAATGCAGAGATGAAAGCCCAAGAGGTCAGAGCTAAAAACCTTACCCTTCACTGCTGCTGTTGTCCTCTTCAGCAAGAGAGCTACTTCCTGTCTGTTTGTCTTTTTTATAGACTTTCTATTCTGCGTTCTCAATGGTTGTAAACCCAACCACATGACCTCTTCGTCACTGCCTGTCTATACAGACCTCCAGGTCTTCTATGGTTGGTATTGAGATTAAAGGCATGTGTCTCCATGCTGGCTGTATCCTTGAACACACAGAGATCGGCATAGCTCTGCCTCCCAAGTGCTGGTATTAAAGGTATGCACCACCACTGCCCTGCCCAGCTTCTGCTATGGATTGCTATTAGCTGTGACCCCTAGGCAACTTTGTTTATTAACATACAAATAAAATCACATTTCAGCACAATTAAAATATCATCATAATTCTTCTGTTGAGAATTCCCTATTTAGCTCTGTAGCCCATTCTTTAATTCGATTGTTCATTACTTTGGTGTCTAGCTTCTTGAGTTCTTTATATATTTTGGAGATCAGCTCTCTGTCAGATGTGGGGTCGGTGAAGATCTTGTTCCATTTTGTAGGCTGTCATTTTGTCTTATTGACCCTGTCCTTGACCCTACAAAAGCTTCTCAGTACTGAGTTTTTCATTGTGATATTTTCATAATGTGCACAAGGTATTTTGATCAAATTCACCCTATTATTTTCTTGTCCCCCTCTCTCTACCTACTAGCAATCCCCTTACCAACTATGTCCCCTTCTACTTTCATGTGTTTATTTTTAATTATGTACTGGGTTTCACTAGGGTTGCTTAGGAAAGCATGAGAGAGTGGCTATCCCACTAAAGAAAATGCCTCTTCCTCCTTCAGAAACCATTAACCACCCATAAATCCTTAGGGACAGGCCAGGCTTCATGAACTCCTCTCCCCACCTCCCATGTGTGAATTCTGACAGGTCCAATATCTGCAGGTCTTGGGTAGGACCCCATAACACTACAAACCCTTCCTTCAGCCTTTCAGTTTTCCACTTGTTCTGGGATGTTCCCCATCTTGGAGTGGGTGATATCCATGTCCCATTTTGGCCTGAGCATTCAACTGTCTCGTATTGCTAACATTTTGATGAATTACTATTATCTACAGTTTTTGCTGCCCACTATAAAAAGAAACTTCCAGACCAAAGTTGATAGAGGCACTAATCCAGATATTAGTACACTTACTCAGGGGGTGGTTTCATTTGCATACCTTAACTTAGCAAAGTAACAGTAGCTTCCCTATTAAAGCCTGCTTAGCCACAGTCTCTTGACCAGGTTTACAGTACCAAATATGAATCCTCCTATTGAGCAGTCCTCAGAACCAATCACAGAATGTTTTTAACTCTATAATTGACTTGCCATTATAGCACCAATGATCACATCTCACATGGAAGATCTGTAATGTTGCATTAAGGGTCCACAGCTGAATTAGACTGTTAATGCTATTTGCTTCTAGTACCCTACATGCACAGCATCTTCCAACACTATGAAAGCCATCCATCTTTAACATCTTTTATTCCATCTTGGTTTGATCAAGGTACTCCAACATTTTATTTACAAAACTGTTTTGATGCCTTAGAAATGATAAAACCTCTGTTCTTTACAACTTAGCTGAATTATCCTTATGATTCCCTAAACAGACAAGCTTGAGGGACAGGACCTTAAAGGGTTTGAAAAACTCACAGATTGTTTGATGTATGAGCTTCTGTGCCTTAAAATGACATGTGGAAAACATCATAGAAAGCTTCAGATCCAAAGAAAATAGTTAATTAAACATACACTCAGAACCAAGAAGCACTTCTTCCAAAATATCCTTGAAAAATGATGACTGAAGAATCACACTTTTAAGTGTTTTCATTAGCATGTAAACTGTCTTTTGAATAGATTTCCGGGATTGCAGGTAATGTGGCTTTTCACTTTGCACTCATTTGTGCAGTGCTTATTAAAACCAGGTCTCTATAAATATTGATTATCTGACTATCAAGAGAGAAAACAGAAAGTTGAAAACAACTAAGCCTTGGGAGACAGCTCAGTCAGTAAAGTGCTCACTGTACTTTCCTGAGGTCTTAAGTTAGTTCACCAGCATCCTTGCAAAATTCCCAAGTGTTCGGTCATAAGCTTGTAATTCCAGCCCTGGAAATATGGAAATACTAAAACATCTTGGGTTCATGAGAGACCCTGGCTTCTAAAATACAGTGGGAATGGCCTGCTTCACAAAACCCAAGGTTGACAGCTGGCTTTTATGTGCATGTGCCTACATGAGAACACACATATGCACACAGATGTGTAAGCATGTAGGCATGTACACACACACACACACACACACACACACACACACACACACACACACACACGAGAGATGGGGGTTGCAGTTATTTGTAACTCCTGCGAATCTTATTCAACTACCAGTTCCTCTTTATGCATCATGAGGCTACTTGATGACACAAAGCCCTTACTCTTGTTTGGCTCCAGGATTACTTATAGATGGTATGTTCATCACCATGCTTGAGAATGCAGTTCCCAGAAATTCTAAGCCATATCTTCAGTTTCTACAGTATTTCTTCCTGAAGGTCTTGATGACAATGGATCCTTCATAATTGCCCTTAGAAATATGTCCATAGTCAATATGAGATTTATCCACCTTCATTAAATGAGTCAATCATCTTTGTAATGACTGTGCCCAGATGTGCAATTGGACTATAGTTAGCATCTTGGAGGACAGACACACTTAGAACCAAACTCTGCATGCATCTGTGAATTCATTCTGCCTTCAATAAATCTATCTTCTTCCTTATCCAAGTGAAGAAAGTCCATCTTATTTTATTTAGAAGGAAAACACCAATACAAAGGAAGATTGTGATGTTTGTCATGTATTCCAGGTGGATGGGAATCTGACAGCACTGGGAATATATCTTTGTCAAAATGACTGGTTCAGATCCTGCCATCTGTGATTTTCTTGGCTTCTCTTTGTCCATTATTGACAACTGCATAATTGAATCAAAGTTTTGAATAGTGTTTTTAGAATATTCTTAAAACCCTTTTCTCCAAGTATAGTAATTGAGTTGATATAATCCATTCCCCCATAAAGGAGAGGGCATGTCTTATAATAACTAGGGTCTACAGGATGCATTATTAGATTGTATTGTCACACATGTGCCTTATCAACTTCAGGGAGAGTTCCCACCAGTTTTTATCCAAATTATAAGTTTTCATGTCTCTTCTTGAGTCTTCTTGCTCACATTAAACGTATTTTCTAACCCCTTTCTTGTATATATACTATATAGATTTTTGTTGATTTTGTCTCATTGGTTTTCTTTTTGTCAGCATAGTTTCACATAAATAAAAGGTGTATTTGTGTGTGTGCATGACATGTGTGTGCAGTTCCCACAATTGCCAGAGGAAGGCATTGGATCCGCTGGAACTGGAGTTACACCTGGTTGTGAGCCATATGAAGTCATGATGGAACTGAACTCAGGTCTTCAGGAAGAGCAGCAGGTGCTCTTATTCACTGAGCTCTCTCTCTCCAGCCCACGATTTCGATTTCACTTTTCAATGACTGAAACTATCTCCAGGAGGCACAGACTCTTATTCCTGCTAGGGTTGTACTTCTTTTGTTGTTGTCATTGAAATATCACTGGGTTGTTTTCCCTAGAGCTATTCTCTGTTGGGCCTTTGGCTTGTTGTGGATTTCAAGACCACTGGGAAAGACCCTGAGACAACTCAGATTATAATTCGGCACATTTATTAAAGCTGCTAGCAGGATCACAGTCTCTAGTTCAAACCAGAGCCATGCAGCCCAAAAGAGGGTGAAGGAAGTGTTTCTAAATGCAAACCCAGAGGAGCTGTCTGCTCTTCCAAGATTAGATGGTCAAGAAGACATCAAAATAGTCCTTGAATGTCTGCATAAGCAAGATACAGAAGACAAAATCAGCAGTTGGTCATAACATAACAAGCAGATGGTCATGGTTGGATGTTTCTGGGTGAGCATCAAGGAGTCAGAGTTGCAGGAAACTTATCTTTCAGGGACATGAGTCAGAAACAAACAGCTACTAGGTACCAAAATGGATGCCTAGCACAAAATGGAGCTTCCTTAGCTATCACAGGTTTGTGGTGGCTTGAATGAGATGCTACCTATATATCTCAAATATTTGAATACATGGCTCTCAGTTTGTTGCTGTTTGGTGAGGATAAGGAAATGTGGCCCTGATGGAGGAAGTTTGTCATTGGAAGCAGGCTTTGAAGTTTGAAACTCCTCCACCATCCCCAGTGAGTTCTCTCTGCTTCCTCCTGTGGTTCAGGATGTGAGCTCTCTGCTGTCTCTGTTGCTGTGCCTTTGCTCCACCTCGGGAATGCAGAAGTCATTGCACAACAGCTGCTGACAAGTGCCCACACGTTGGCACTAGGGCTGGATGAATTGAATGCTGCATGTATTGTAATTCAGAGAGATGATACTGTTTGTCCCATGGGCAGTGGGGATAGGTACCTTGGAAAAGAGGGGGAGAACACTGCTGTGATTGGTTCTAGACATGAAACAGTTTAAACAAGTGAAAGAATGGGAAGCTTTAGAAGTGTGGCTGGCTGCTCTCTGCCTCAGGGGATTAGTTGTTTTTCTTGATGCTGGGACATAACAGAGCAAAGACAACTAGAGGAGGGAAGGGTCGACTTAGACTAATGCTTCGAGGGTCCATTATGACAGGGAATCATAGAAGTGGGTGTGGAAGGCAGCTGGTCACATAGACCCAGTCAGGATGCAGAGAGGTAGATGTTGTGCTCAGCTGAACTTCACTGTCTTCTCTTCTTATTCACTCTGAGACCCCAGGCCACAGAATGACATTGCATTTATCAGGGTAAGTCACCATCCCTCAGTGAAAAGTCTTTAGAAACACAATAACAGACACACCTGGATGTGTGTCTCCTAGGTGGTCTAACTATAGTGAAGATGATGATGCAAGTTAGCCATAAACACACACACACACACACACACACACACACACACACACACACATACACACACACCCGCACACACACTCATGTGCACATAGCAGATACAGAACAAGAATTCATTATTTTCACTTCTGAAGACAAGACCATTTTTATTACTCAATGTTGTCTTGGAGCTTTTTAAATTTAGTTTATGTCCCATGTAGAAAGGAACAGGAGCTCCTATAACTATTGCTTATTTGTCTAAATGGGTAATATTTTCAACTCCAACCACCACGTTGTGCTGTATCTGTCTGTGCAGAACTCTGAATCTCCTAGGGCTCTGGGACACCCATGAAAGTTCTGGGACACACAAAGTTCTAGAACAGCAAACTGATGTAGTGAAATGCTTGACTTCCATCTGAAATTGGATCATGTTTGTGATAATTTTAGGATTGGTATAACAGACATACCTATGGGAATAAAATCCTGGAATTGTTATAATTTGAAAAATAAAATCAAGTCCAGAAATTAAATTCCAGCCTCACTGTTTATTAGTTCCTTCTAACTCAACAACAACAACACAAATATGGGAAAAAAAAAAAGCAAAAATGACCAGCTGCTCTGAGTCCACTCAATGCGAGTAAACAAGCAATGCTTATCATTAGTACCCGTTGGCCTATTATACATAAGGCATACAGCAGGAATCAGACTTCATTTCTGAAACCTTCCAATCGGAGTAAATAATAACAGCACTTACTTTTCAACTGGTTACAAACTCTGAGGACAAAATCTTTCTCAATAATCTAATTTCCCCACACAAATGTCATAAACAGAGTGTCCTCAAGGGAAAAAAAAAACCAAAAAACAAAACAAAACAAAACAAGCCACTTTCTTGTCTCTGGCATAGGTCAATGCACCTACAATATACTCAGCCAAACTTTTATTCTAAAATACGATGAACTTTAATTATGACAGGGGCAAGAATGGTAGACATTGAGCTATCAGCTAGTGAGCACAAATATAGTTATTTATTATGGATATGTATGCCAATGGTGCCAGACAGAAGGAAAAAACCTCTCCCACTAAGGCTAATCTAACAAGCCAAACATAGTTATCTATTAGAAGTCTGTGGTGTCATTTCTGCATCAAGCCCCAGATGCTGTGTATGAATTTTTAAAGCACGGAATATTCAGAAATAGCACTGGCATTGCTGGGGAGAGAAAAGTTAAGGAAAGAAAAATCAGTGGCACTTCAAAAAAGTTGGGAAGAGCAGGCCACAGCAACTTTTTAAAATTAACTTTACACTGTGAACCTTAATACACAGAGGACATTTTATAAACATATGCATAACTTGGTACAACACTCAAAAGTTAACTAAGTAAATGACTCAGGAGCAAACAGCCATGTTATATAACCACCCCCACCCCACCCCTAAAATAAACACATTCCTAATGCCCTGGGAGACCTTGAAGTTCACACCTGCTCCATTCCTACAGGTGAGCTGATTGTACCACCATGACATGCAAGTCTTTGGCTTCATTTATGGGCTTAGTTACTTAAGAACTGTATATAAATAAAATGGATTAGCCTTGCATGCTCTTGAGCTTAATAAAAAATTGAGTCACATTGAAGTGTGCTTGTTTATTTCTGTGAGTGTGTGTGCTCAAGTGCACTCCCATTCACCCGTGCACATCCACACGTGTGTTTATGTGAAGTAGGGAGATCAATGCTGGGTGTCCTTTTCTATTGCTATCTACCTTATGTTTTGAGACAGGGTCTCTCATTGAAACTGAAGTTGTTGCTGATTCAGCTAGACTGTGTGGTATTGAAGCTTTTGCCTCAGTGCCTGGTTTGTGCCTGAGTGCTAAGGATCTGAACTCATGCCTGACTGCCAAGCATCCTAACAACCGAGCTGCCCCCACCAGCCCCGCTAATTGTATATTTTCTATGTTTACTATCATCACAATGAACTTACAAGGTAATCTATGCAGTCCTGTACAGGTTATATAGCTCAGCATTATAATACATCCAAAACATGTATTCAAGCCATAAGTTCATGTCCAAGAACAAAAAAAGAACATATAAATCATCTTTGTTTGCTAACATGACCTAACACACAACTAATGATAGTCACTCTTTGCATATAGAAAATAGAATACAGCTTTTGAGCTTAGGAAGGAAAGTCCTTTTAGGAAAGTGGCAAATTTGCCATCTGGAGCAATAAATGAATGAGAAGCATGTGATGACTTGTTACACACAAAAATCAAAGCACTATCAAACATTACAACAATGGACAGCAGACACATATGGAGAGAAGAGGGAGGACTCCTTACTGTAAGTGAACTTAGCAATTGATGAATGATCGATGCATGAATGAATGGATAGATGGATGCATGCAAGACTGGAAGAAAAATGGTGGGATGAACGCATATTCTCAATTAAATTGCATTTTAAAACATTGTTGGCCGATAGATCCTATACATGTCTCAAAAGTGAGCTGAGACTCTTCATGTGCATCTATGCTTTTCCTGATCCTGTCACTGTGATGGGCTCTTGACAGCCATCTATTCTCCTTATGTAACAAGAAGGTGAGTTCTGGTTTATGCTCCTTTATCTGAAATACTGGAGCCTAGAGAGAACAGCTCCAAATCCACATTTGAGAACTGTTCCTCACCTACATTGGCTTTGATTGTGAGCATTTGCTTTCATTCAATGAGATATATTGAGGCTAAGACTCCTTTCTAAATAGAAAATGTATTTACTATGATTTTCTGTAATTCCTTTGTCTTGCTTGTGTTGGGAACCATCCTTGTCACATGAGGTAAGCTAGGAAGTTTCCTTCTGTGGTGTCACTTGTCCTCAAAAACTTTCAAATTTTGGAGCATTGTTTATAATCAGATATGAGATGTTCAGCTTATACATACAAAGGGAAATTCAGTTTTTTTATTATTTTTACTTTTAAGTTTTTATTGTGTGTTCATGTGTATGTACATATATGTGTGTGTGAGTATTGTGTGCATATGGGTGAATGCCGGTGCCTGTGGATGCATGTGCCCACAGAGGGCAGAGGCATCAGATACCACCAGAACTGCTGTTACAGGCATTCGTAAGCCGTCTGAAGACATGGGAGCTGGGAAGCAAACTCAGGTCCTCTGCAGGAACAGCAGGTGCTCTTAACTTCAGGGCCATCATTCTAGACCCTGGAAAATCATTTTCAAACAAAAAGTTACATTGAAAGGTTTATTGTTTTCATTTCTCTGATCACATACCTGACAAAGGCAACATAGGGGGAAAAGTGTTCATTTTGGCTCCTTGTTCAATGAAAAGCACTTAAGGTCAGGGAAGGGAGGCAGTTGGTCACATTCCATCCATTGTCAGCAAGTGGAGCAAGGAATGCTAGTGTTTTGCTCACTTCTTCCTCTTCCGGTAGTCCAGGACTCTAGCCCACAGAATGGTACTCACACTTGGGGCTGGGATTACAGTGCATGTGGCTGAGCCAGGTTTAAGCAGAGCTGGGGATTGAACTGAGTGCTTAGGGCACATTGGGCGCTCTCTCTACCAGCTGAGCTGCATTTCCACCCCATAGCATCTTACTTTTGGTTCTGCAGTTTGGTATTATTGGTGATGATAGTACTTGTTGACTCTGGCAAAGGTGGAGAATAGATCAAGGCTTCATAAGTATTTATGACATTTTACTGGTGATGAAATGGGAAAACCTAATTACATTAATTTCACTATGTAGGAGAAGCTAACTTAAAAATATTTAAGTATACATACAAAAAAATTAGTCAATGATTCCACAATCAGTAGATTCAAGTCTTACTCATCATAAAAACAAACAAAAAACCCACGTGGATTTTCAAGGTGAGCATCAGAACTCAGATTAAAATTCTTGATCGTAAGAGGACACTGGTACATAGTTAGGAATTGTGAAACTCCACTTACTGTATTTATTGGCCTATCCAGGCAGTTTTTAGCCAGAGGGGGTACAATCGTTCCAATGGTTGTCAGAATCCTCCCATAAAATGGTTGCTTTGGGCTGAGGTATCTCCGTGGTGAAGTGCTTGCCTAGCAAGCACAAACAAAACAAACAAATGAAACAACACAAAGAAGGGCTGCTTTTGTAAAACAAGAATGCAGTTATTAGCTTGAAATGAAAGAGAATGAGGTAAATCAAGCCATGTTTGGGGGCATCCTGTGAGAAGCTTGCAGTGGCCTCTCCTTGCCTGTAATTTCGTACCTTCTTAAGCCCAGTGGGAAATCTCAATTGAACTCGATCTTTTTTCCTTTCTAGTGAAATTATTATAATTGTTTTTATTGAAATTTGTTCTGCCTCCTGAAGTGCTGAGATATTGACTATGCGTATCCATCAAAATTTCATTGCATTATCTTATAACCTTCTGCATTAATTGATCAGACAATAAGAATAAAAAATGGACATTAATTGTCTTGAGAAGAATTTTATTTCCTAACTTAATGTTTTCCTCCTCAAATGCAAACAACAGTTTAATGGTCCTGGTCATAAATCTGAGGAACTAAGTTGAGGAAGAAAATGACAGACATAACTTCATTCATATTAAATGATATTTCTGCTCATTAGATGAAAATGAAAAAATTAATATGTAAACCATTAAACTATACCCAAATGTATTGTGTTCCACAACTGAAATAGATATTTGATGAGGTTATAACCAACATTTTATTGCAATCTCAAGGAGAAACACTTTGTAAAAATTACCTGACTATATTAAAAATATTTTCATTAAAATATTATATATCTGAAAGATATAACCTTTGTTATATTATTTCTATGTTCTTTTAAAATTAGATACACATTTTTCATATCTGTTTTTACATACTTTTATTGTAATATTTCAATTTCCATTTTGCAAAAATGTGTAGATAGGTTGATTCATCAGGAATTTTTTATTAGTGCCATAGTCTTCTGCTTCTACATCCCAACTCATCATAGGAGTGCTGGAAACTTACTTGTCAACATATCGACATTCATCAAACTATTTCATGTGATTTTTCCAAGAGCAATAAGTTGGATGAGTCCTTATGTGTTTGTTAGTTTTTGTCACATTGACACAAACCTAGATACATCTGAGAAAAAGGAATCCCTGCTAAAGAACTGACTCCATCGTATTGGCCTGTAGGCAAGTCTGTGAGGGCATTTTCTTGATTGATGATTGATATGGCGGGGTTCAGCCCATTGTGGGTGATGCTACTCCGGGGCAGGTGGTCCTGTATTGTATGAGAAAGTAGGCTGAGCAAACTAGGAGCACAACCAGTAAGCAGAACTCCTTCGTGATGTCTGCTGTAGTTCCTACCTCTAGGTTCTCGCCCTGAATTTTTGTCCTGAATCCCTGCTAATAGAGTGTAATCTCTAAGATGAAATAAACCCTTTCCTGCCCAATGGGTTTATCACAGCAACAGAACAAAAACTAGAAATCTTGTTTATAATTTTACTATTAAAAAAATCTGTTCCCATTATTGTTTGTTCTTATATGAAGAACTGTCACTCAAATGTTTAAAGCTAATTTTATGACTCATTTGTTGGTCTTGAGTTTTTCTCTGATATACTATATTTCCTATAATGTGACAGAACGTATTTAATTTTTAATTTAAGTATTTTTTCAGATCAACCACCTTTATACAGTAATCATCAACATTATTTGGAAATTGATAACATATTTTGATAACTAATAGGTATTTGCTTAAATAAACTGCTATAGACATTAGAAAGGAGATTAAAGGCATGAAACACCACACCTGACTAACCTCAATTAAATGTTTTCCTCTATAAGAGTTGCTGTGGTCATGGTATCTCCTTGTAGCAATAGAAACCCTAACTAAGACAGCCCCTTCGCAACTCAACAACATAGTTCAGCTAGAAGATGACAGCCCAGAAATTCTGGGAAAATGCAGGAGATGAAAGGGGGTGTATGCTGTATTAGTTACTCTTCCGTTGCTGTGATAAAATGCCATGACCAAAAACAACTTCAGGAAGAAAGGGTTTATTTTGGCTGATGTCTCCAGAGGGAAAGAGTCCACCACGGAAAGTGATGACAACAGGCATGGCTACAAATGGCAGCAGAGCAGGAAGTTGCCGGGTCACATTTTCATCCACACATAGGAAGCAGAGAGAGAACAGGAAGTTGGCAAGACTGTAAACCCTCAAGTCTTGCCACTAGAGACATACTTCCTCTAGCAAGTCCCCACTTCATACATGTTCCCTAACATCCAACAAACTAGGAACTGGGTATTTAAATACAAGGACTTGTGGGAGATATTTTCATTCAAGCTACTATACAGGTCTTATTTGATGTAGAAGAGAGCAACACAGAAACATGGTGGATTGGAGGAGCAAAGTTGTTTCTTTGCTTGTTTTTCATTTTTATTTTTTTCTAGATCTGCTGTCTAAAGAGGATCTTACCTAGGTTTAAGAATTTGGGTGAGACTGGAAGAGCTTTGCATTTACCCAGAATGCAGAAAGGCTTCCTTCTAGGATCTTCCCAAACCACAAGTATACCCCTCAATCTCATTACTTCCTTCATGCTTCTCTTTTCCTATTCATATATGATCTTGAATTATTTCTTGTTTGTGTAATTTTTCTGTGTAGATGTATGTTTGACTATATGTTGTGTGTGCTCGTGTGTATGTGCGTACGTGCACATGACTGTGTGTTCACATATATGTTAAAGTGGGCATATATGTGCTCCAGAACATGTGGAACTCAGAGGACAACATTCAGAGGAGTATGATTTATGGCCTTATGTGGGCTCTGGGGATTTGAACCCAGGTCTTCATGCTTGTGTGACAAGCATTTTACTCAATGAGACATCTCCCCAGCCCATGTTATGGAATAATTGCTAACATTGTTCTCCAATGCAAGAGTGTATGAAATATTTTGTAAAGTAATTTTTAAGACAGCTCCTGAACAAAGTAAAGCCATATTACTGTCATTCAGAAAATGATTGGATGGAAAATATTATGAACCACATGTTTTTATGGTGTGTGTATTTAAATGCTTACATTTAATCTAGAAAATGAGGGAAAGTTAAGCCATTCACTTTGATTTAGGTTTGATTAATGGCCTTTGATCTTTCATTTCAAGCAGATTTTACCATTGCTTTAAAAAGGTATTTTTGTTATTTAAGTTTCAGGTGGGGAGAAGAAAACAATTTAGCAGGTGGTGTCCCAAACATCTCTAATGTTGCATTTTACATAAAGGTTTGGAATAGGAGAAACTTCACAGCTAAAATGTGTGGAAATGACTACAAACTCATGTATTTTGTGAATTGCACACAGGCAGATTTCACTTTATTGTATATTAAAATGTATTCATGTCACTCTAATCAGTGTCCTTTTCTCATTTCATTTCTATTAATGTATCTGTGCCTGTATCTGTGTGTGGGTTATGTACACATGTGTGCAGTTGCCCATGGAGCCTAGAAAATGGCATGAGATCCTGTTTCAGGTGGTTGTTAGCTGCCTAATGTGGGTGATGGGACCTGAACTCCAGTCCTCTGGAAGAGCAGCAAGTGTTCTTTAGTACTGAGCCATCATTCTATCCTCACTTTTTCAGTACTTCTAATTTCTGTATTGGTTCAGCAGTGCTAGTCATCTGCATGGTATATATCATGGTTTTTTTTTTGTGTGTCTTTTGCATAATGCTTGCTTTAAATTTTTGAAGACATTATAATGCTAATGATGTAATTATATATACACATTTAAATTGGCAGTGTCTACAAGATAATACTTTGGAAATTGTATTTTTTAGGCTGTGCTAAACTTTGAAGATGTTATTAGCATATAATACATCTAGTTTCATTTTAAAATAATTTGGATGTCACTTCTTTATGTTTTAACCAAATCCATGATTGTTATAGTCTAAGATTTTATCATTATTATTCTGCTTGAGTTTTGATGGACATTAATTATTTTGCATAATCATACCCATGATAATAATTGTCATGCATTTAACACCATACACTTAAAAAATATTTTCATACCTATTAACTCAGCCAATTCATTGCAGATTTTATTCACAAAGATTATGGTAAATTAGCTTTTATTTATTTCTTATCTTAAATTATTTTTTTTCCTCCTCCTCCTCTCTCTCTCTCTCTCTCTCTCTCTCTCTCTCTGTATGTGTGTTCATGCAAGCTGAGGTGCATTTGCACATGTTGAAGACAACTTTCAGGAATGAAGTCTAACTTTGTATCACAAATGATCTCATTGGCAACGAGCATCTTTACCTGCTGAACTGTTTCATCAGCCCTTGACTTATACTTCAGTGAATCACACTGACTGAAATTATTTTTTCTCTGCCTTTACATGTATATCCTTTCATGTATATGTATACACACAAGTAATGCATGGAATTATATCTTACAAAAGACAGTAATTTGCTTGTTCAAATTTGAATAAGGTGACAGATATCTAGGTATTATTCAACTCTATTTTTTCTGCCACCTGAAAACAGTATCTTAATCCATTCTTTCACTCCTTTCATGAATACTCATTCTCTTATATTATTTTTGTTTTGATTTTATTGTGTTTTAGTGTTGTTGGAAACTTCATGGTAAAGCAGAGACTAGGACCAACCTTGTCTTGAATAACTATATTTTTTTTAGAGTTTCTTTGAACTTGTGGAGTCAACTGTTTGTTTTTGCCATTTATATTTCAGACTATAATCCAGACATACTACAATCTATGCTTTCATTCTGTTAATTGGCCAATGTTTTGAAGACTTTACCAGCTAACTTGTGACTTTATTAAGAAGAGGCAGAAGTCCAGTGAAAGAAACTAGTTCAGTGAGGGGAGGTCCCTTGAGGGATCACCCAGCCCCAGCTCCCCCCTCTCTCTTTCTCTTTGCTTTCCTGGAGGTAAATTGGTTTTTCCAGGTACTCTATCCAGTAATCCCAGCTTCTCTAGCAGTCTAAAATTATCTTCTTACTAAAAATAGAAAAAAATTCCTAAATAGTAGACCAGGTTCAATTCATTCAGATACTCAATACACACACACACACACACACACACACACACACACACACACACACATATATGTATATCAAAAGAGTCCAAATTTATGCTGCCCCTGGATAGAAATAGGGTATAGGAACATTGTTGACAAATTATCCTTGCCTGGATGATAGGATATGTTGATTGGCTTAGAAAGAACATCTTGAAGAAGAACTTACCTTCTCACACTATTTTGAGTAAAGAAAGGAATACTGCCAAACAGATTCACTGGACAACAAGAATAAGCAATGTCCATTATAATTACAAAACTACGGATTTTGTTACTGTTTTTATTTCGTTCTATTTTATTTATGTGTGTGTGTGTGTGTGTGTGTGTGTGTGTGTGTGTGTGTGTGTGTGTGTGTTGTAGGTGGAACACAATGAACACATTAGCTTGTACATATAGAGGCTTGACATTAACCACAGATACCATTCCTCAGAAAAATCCACTGAATTCTTAGACAGGAAAAGTCTCTCATTTAGACCTGGGGCCCACAGTTTCAGTTAGATTGGCTGGCCAGAAAGCCCTGGTGATCCTCCTTTTTGCCTCCCCAACACTGAGGTCACACTCATGTGTTTCTCCTCCTGGCCTTTTACCTGGGTGCTTGGTATAGAATTCAGGCACTCATGACTAAATGGCAAACATTACATGGACTGAGGTATCTTGCTAGCCATTCTTTTTGGTTTTGATTAACACATTGATATGAAATAACTATTATTGTGTAATATGAACTTATAAAGATAAATACAATCAAAGAGAATTGTCAATTTTCTTCAGTGATCTGATCCATGATAGATTGCCCAGACTCTAGCAAATGGTCATAGACCTAGGCCCATACAAGAAACGCTAATTTGACTCAGTGAGTGAAAACAATAGAAAAAGAGGACATGCATGAAGTTGGGGAAATTAGTGTGGAATCAGGGTGTATATCCACATGGAGTTGAAGGGGATGTACTGAGTAGATATGATTGAAACACATTATATACATGCATAAAATTGCCAAATAATAATTCTAAGAGACAAATGGATTCATTGGAAACAAGGAAGCCCAGTCAACAACTAAAGCAAAGATGGGTAGCATCCCAGACTCCTCTTTGGTAGCATAGATTCATCATTTGAAAGACAATTCCCTGTCCTCAGATTAATTCTCATGTCTCTGGCTTGGTCCTGTGACTGGCTCTCCCCATTGTTATAACATGAGTCAAACATTCTTCTGTGGTCTCAGACTTTCTGAAGAAGTTTTTGCTGTCTCTACTTTAAATTCTTTTGGTATCATCTTGATGCAGAAAATTTTGAGACTCTGACAGCATTCCAAGCTTTGAAATGGAACAAACATGTGTCCCTGAATCACCATATGGAGACTTTTATCTAGCTAGGATCACCTGAAGTAGAATGTGACATAAGAAACAGAAAAACCAAACAAAAATCTCATGAAAACATGAAATTTGATTATTTAGTAATTTTTTTCTTTTTTTATTATTATTAAGAGATTTTTCTATTCATTTTACATTCCAACCAAAGATTCTCCTCTCCTCCCTCCTCTTGCCTCCAAGCCTTACCCCCCCCCAACCCACCCCCATTCCCACCTCCTCCAAGGCAAGGTCTCCCATGGGGAGTCAGCAGAGCCTGGTACATTAAGTTGAGGCAGGTCCAAGCCCCTCCCCCTGCACCAAGGCTGCACCAAGTGTCCCAAAATAGGCACTGGGCTCCAAAAAGCCTGCTCATGCACTAGGGATGGGTCCCAATCTCATTGCCTGCCTGTGGGTCCCCTAAACAGTTCAAGCTAAACAACTGTCTCGCCTATCTAGGGGGCCTAGTCCAGTACACTGGGGACTCCTCAGCTATTGGTCCACAGTTCATGGATTTCCACTTGTTTGGCTGGCCATCTCTGTACATTTTCCCATCATGATCTCGATATCCCTTGCTCATAGAATCCCTCCTCTCTCATCAATAGGATTCCTGGAGCTTGGCCTGTTTCTTGGCCATGGCTCTCTGCATCTGCTTCCATCACTAACTGGATGAGGGCTCTATGATAACAGTTAGGGTATTCAGACATCTGATTACTGGAGTAGATCAGTTCAGGCACCCTCTCAACTATTGCTAGTAGTCTAAGGTGGAGTCATCATTGTGGATTTCTGGGAGCCTCCCTAGCACTCTGTTTCTCCCTATTCCCATGATATCTTCATTTATCATGGTATCTCTTTCCTTGCTCTCTCACTGTTTCTGTTCCAGCTCGAACATCCTGTTCCCCTATGTTTTCATCCCTATCCCTTGCCCTCGATTACACTCCCTCACTCCCAGTTTGGTCATGTAGATCTCATCTATTTCTCCTTTCCTGGGCAATCCATGCACCTTCCTAGGTTCCTCCCTGCTAGCTAAGCCACCCTGGAGCTGTGGGTTGTAGTCCGGTTATCCTTTGCTTTATATCTAGTATCCACTTATGAGTGAGTACATACCATGTTTGTCTTTCTGAGTCGAGGTTACCTCATTCAGGATGGTATTTTCTAGTTCCATCCATTTGCCTGCAAATTTCATGATTTCATTGGTTTTCTTGTACCACATTTCTTTAATCCATTCTTCAGTTCAGGAGCATCTGGGTTATTTCCAGGTTCTGGCTATTACAAATAATGCTGCTATGAACATAGTTGAGCATGTGTCCTTGTGGTATGATTGAGCATTCTTTGGGTATGGGCCCAAGAGTGGTATAGCTGAGTCTTGAGGGAGATTGATTCCCAATTTTCTGAGAAATTACCATACTGATTTCCAAAGTGACTGTACAAGTTTGCACTCCCACCAACAGTGGAGGACTGTTCCCCTGCTCTACATCCTCTCTAACATAAGTTCTGGCAGATGTAAGATCCTATCTGGGAGTTGTTTTGATTTAAATTTCCCTGATGACTAAGGATGTTGAGCAATTCCTCAAATGTCTCTTGGCCATCTGAGATTCTCCCATTGAGAATTCTTTGTTTATCTCTGTAGCCCATTTTCTAATTGGACTGTTAGGTATTTTGATGTCTAGTTTCTTGAGTTCTTTATATATTTTGGATATCAGCTATCTGTCAGATGTGGGGTTGGTGAAGATCTTTTCCTATTCTGAGGCTGTTGTTTTGTCTTATTGACCATGTACTTTGCCCTACAAAAGCTTCTGAGTTTCATGATATCCCATTTATTACTTGTTGCTCTCAGTGTCTGTGCTATTGGTATTATATTTAGGAAGTGGTTTCCTGTGCCAATGTGTTCAAGAATACTCCCTACTTTCTCTTCTATCAAGTTCAGTGTAACTAGACTTATGTTGAGATCTTTGATCCACATAGACTTGAGTTTTGTGCATGGTGACAGATATGGATCTATTTGCAATCTTCTACATATTGACATCCAGTTATGCCAGCATCATTTGTTGAAGATGCTTTCTTTTTTCCAGTGTACAGTTTTGGCTTCTTTGTCAAAAACCAGGTGTTCATACATGTGTGGATTAATGTCAGGGTCTTCAATTAGATTCCACTGGTCCACATGTCAGCTTTTATGCCAGTACCAAGCTGTTTTTATTGCTATATCTCTGTAGTAGAGCTTGAAGTCAGGGAACATGATGCCTCCAGAGGATGTTTTAATGTGTAGGATTCTTTTAGCTATCCTGGGTTTTTTGTTTATCTATATGAAGTTGAGTATTGTTATTTCCAAATCTGGGAAAAATTGTGTTGGGATTTTGATGTAGATTGCATTGAATCGGTAGATTGTTTTTGGTAAGATTACCATTTTTACTATGTTAATCCTACCTATCCATGAGCATGGAAGGAGTTTTGATTTTCTGATATCTTCTTCAATATCTTTCTTCAGTGACTTAAAGTTCTTATCATACAGGTCCTTCACTTGCTTAGTTAGAGTCATCCCAAGGTATTTTATATTATTTTTGGCTATTGTAAAGGATGATGTTTCTCTGATTTCTTTCTCAGCCCTTTTATTATTTGTATATAGGAAGGCTACAATTTTTTTTTGAGTTAGCCTTGTATCCTGCTATATTACTGAAGGAGTTTACCAGCTGTAGATGTTCCCTGGTAGAATTTTTGGAGTCACTTATGTATGTTATCGTATCACCTGCAAGTAGTGAACATTTGACTTCTTCCTTTCCAATTTCTATCCCTTTTATCTACTTTTGTTGTTTTATTGCTCTAGCTAGAACTTCAAGTACTATATCGAATAAATATGGGAAGAGTAGATAGCCTTATCTTGTTCCTGATTTTAGTGGAATGGCTTTGAGGTTCTCCCCATTTAATCTGATGTTGGCTGTTGGCTTGATGCAAATTGCTTTTATTATGTTTAGATATGTTCCTTGTATTCCTGATCTCTCTAGGACATTTATCATGAAGGGGTACCGGATCTTGTCAAAGGCTTTTTCAGTATCTAATAAGATGATCATGCATTTTTTTCTTTTCAGTTTGTTTACATGGTGCATTACATTGACAGATTTTCATATGTTGAACCATCCTTGCATCCCTGGGATGAAGCCTACTTGGTCATAGTGGATATTTTTTTATATGTACTTGGATTTCATTTGCCAACATTTTACTGAGTATTTTTGCATCAATGTTCATGAGTGAGATTGGTCTGTAATTCTCTTTCTTTGTTGCATCTTTGCGTGGTTTGGGTATCAGGGTAATTGTAGCCTCATAAAAAGAATTTGGTATTGTTCTTTCTGTTTCTATTTTGTGGAACAATTTGAAGAGTAGTGGAATTAGCTCTTCTTTGAAAATTTGGTAGAATTCTGTGCTGAAGCCATCTGATCCTGTGGTTTTTTTTTTTTTTTTTTTTTGGTTGACTGTTTCTATTTCCTTATGTGTTATTGGTCTATTTAAATAGTTTATCTGGTCTTGATTTAATTTGGTATGTTGTATCTATCCAGAAAATTGTTCATTTCTTTCAAATTTCCCAATATTCTGGAGTACAGGTTTTTGAAATATGATCTGATGATTCTCTGGATTTCCTCATTGTCTGTTTTTTTATTTCCCTTTTCATTTATGATTTTGTAAATTTGAATGTGTCTCTCTGTGTGGTGGTATTTTACTTGTACTGAAATGTGATTTTAATTGTATGTTAATAAATAAAGTTGCCTGGGGGTCAGAGCTATTAGAGCCATAGCAAGTGCGTGGCGGTGGTGGCACACGCCTTTAAGGACCTGGAGGGCGGTACATACAGGCAGTGACAAGGCAGTCACGTGTTTAGGTTTACAACCAATGAGAAGGCAGAACAGCTAGACTATAAAAAGACATACACACAGGAAGTAGGCCCCTTTTCAAAGAGCTCTCTTGGCTGAAGCAGGATCGCTGAAGCAGGAAGGGGAAGGCTCTTAGTTCTGACCTCTTGGCTTTCTTCTCTGAATCGGCTCTGTGTTTCTTATTTAATAAGATGGTTGGTTACATCTACATCTCTGCTTTTTGGTTAATTTGGATAATGGCTTGTCTATCTTGTTGATTTTTTCAAGGAAGCAACTCTTTGTTTTATTGATTCTTTGTATTGTTCTCTTTGTTTCTATTTCATTGGTTTTAGTCCTCAATTTGATTATTTCCTGGTGTCTATTCATCCTGGATGACTTTGCTTCTTTTTGTTCTAGATCTTATGGTATGCTGTTAAGTCACTAATGTGAGATTTCTCCACCTTTATGTGGATAATTAAGGCTATGAATTTTCCTCTTAACACTGCTTTCATAGTGTCCCATAAGTTTGGGTATGTTGTACTTTCATTTTCATTGAATTCTAGGAAGTCTTTAACTTCTTTATTTCTTCCTTGACCTATTGGTGATTCATTTGGGCATTATTAAGTTTCCATGAGATTGTAGGCTTTCTGTAATTTTTGTCACTGTTGAAATTTAACTTTAAGCCATGGTGGTATGATAAAATACAGGAGGTTATTCCATTTTTTTGTGTGTGTGTGTGTATCTGTTGAGATTTGCTTTGTGACCAAGCATGTGGTCAGTTTTTGAGAAGGTTCCATGGGGTGCTGAGAAGAAGGTATATTCTTTTGTGTTAGGGTGGAATGTCCTGTAGATATCTGTTAAGTGCATTTGAGTCACATTTTCTGTTAGGTCCCTTGTTTTTCTGTTAAGTTTCAGTCTGGCTGATGTATCCAGTAGTGAGAGTTGGGTGTTGAAATCTCCCCCTATTAGTGTGTGGGATTTGATATGTGAGTTAAGCTTTAGGAATGTTTCCTTTATAAATGTGGGTACCCATGTATTTGGGGCATAAATGTTCAGAATTGAGATTTTATCTTGGTGGATTTTCCCTGTGATAAATATGTAAGGTCCTTCCTGATCTCTTTTGGTTGATTTTAGTTTGAAGCCTATTTTATTAGATATCAGGATAGCTACACTAGTTTGCTTCTTAAGCCCATTTGATTGGAAAGTCTATTCCCAGCCTTTTACTCTGAGTTAGTGTCTGTCTTTGAAGTTGATGTGTGTTTCTTTTATGCATCAGAAGAATGGATCCTGTCTTCGTATCCATTCTGTTAGCCTGTGTCTTTTTATAGGCGAATTGAGACCATTGATATTAATGGATATTAATGACCAGTAATTGTTAATTCCTGTTAATTTTAGTGATAGTGTTATGTGTTTCTTTTCTTTGGTATTTGTTGGTGTAGGATTATCTATTGCCTGCATTTTTCATGGGTTTATCTAACTTCCTTAGGTTGGATTTTTCCATTTGATGCTTTCTGTATGGCTAGATTTGTGGATAGGTATTGTTTAAATCTGGTTTTATCATGGAATATTTTGTTTACTCCGTCTATGATGACTGAGAGTTTGGCTGGATATAATAGTCTGGGTTGGCATCCATGGTCTCTTAGTGTCTGCATAATGTCTGTCCAGGACCTTCTGGCTTTCAGCATCTCCATTGAGAAGTCTGGTATTAATCTGATAAGTCTGCCTTTATTTGTTACTTGGCCTTTTTTCTTTTCCTTTGCGGCTCTTAATATTTTTTCTTTATTCTATATGTTTAGTGGTTTGATTATTATGTGGCAAGAAGACTTTTTTTGATCTAGTCTGTTTGGTGTTCTTTAACCTTCTTGTATCTTTATTGGCATTTCCTTCGTAAGGTTGGGATGGTTTTCTTCTATGATCTTGTTGAATATATTTTCTATTCCTTTGAGTTGGTATTCTTCTCCTTCTTCTATCTCTATTATTCTTTGGTTTGGTCTTTTCATGGTTTCCCAAATTTCCTGGACATTTTATGTTATGACTTTTTTGGCTGTAGTGTTTTCTTTGACTGATAAATCTATTTCTTCTATTCTATGTTCAACTTCAGAGATTCTCTTTCCATCTCTTGCATTTTGTTGGCTATGCTTGCATCTGTATTTCCTGTTTGTTTACTCAGATTCTTCATTTCCATCATTCCCTCAGTTTATGTTTTCTTTATTGCCTCTATTTCAGCTTTCAGATCTTGGACTGTTTCCTTTATCTGTTTGATTGCTTTTTCTTGCCTTTCTTTAAGGGATTTATTGATTTCTTCCAATTTTTTTTGTCTTTTCTTTAATTTCTTTATTGATTTCTTCCAATTTTTTGTTAGTCTTTTCTTCAATTTCTTTAAAGGAATTTTTCATTTTCTCTTTAAAGACTTCTATCATCTTCTTGAAGTCATTTTTAAGGTCAGTTTCTTCTGTTTCTTCTATGTTGGGATGTTCAGGTCAACCACTAGGTTGTGATAGAGCCATATTCATCTTTATGTTGTTGACTGTATTATTGCACTGGCATCTAACCTTTTCTTCCGCCATTCAGTGCAAATGGTGTCTGTGTCTGAGGGAGCCTCTCAATTGAAACTCTTGGTCCAATGGGAGCTCTTGGTCTGATTAGAGCCCTTGGTTCAGTCGGTGCTGATGGACTCTGTATCTCAGGGAGCAGCTCTTAGTCCAATTGTTACTGGCTGGCTCTGTCTCAGGGAGCAGTTTTAGTCTCGGATGGAGAGTGGGATTTGGGGGAGATGGGGCTTGAGGGTTACAGAATCTGTTGGGGGATAGTGGTAGTCCGACCTGTCTGCAGGAGACCTGCCTACTGGCCTGAAACTGGGACTGCAATGGGTAGTGGTGTGGGGGTGTAATTGAGCCCCTGAGCTCAAAGCCTAGAGGCTGGGGTGGTCAGCTATGAGGATAAAGACTCACCGCTTTGTCCACTTGGTACTGGTGAGCTATTTAGTAATTTCTAATGTTCTAATAACTACAAACTCAAGTAAAGACAGGATAATTTCTTTTCCAGCTGTTTATCTCTGCCTACCTATTATTAACACCTGATTGGGAGAATAAAGAATTTGTGGGTGCTTATTTCTTTTCTTTTGAAATGGAAATGCATCTGGTTTTTAGAATGAAGTCCCCAGAGAACAACAACAAAATACCCTTTCATTTTATTAAATACAGCATTATGAAAAGTAATTACTACTTAGAATAATTATCTCAACATTCTACCACTACTAACTTAAAATTGTCTAGTTTCACTAAAAGGAAATTCCAGACAGATGGCAGAAGAATAGGAATGAACATGATTTAATACGTGCAGGGAATGATGAATGGTTATAATTCAGGCTATCTCAAGTCCAAAGTATGAAAGAGGAGTTGTGAATGAGAAAGAATGGAAAGATGCCAGTAATTAGATTGCAAAGGCATTGCAAAGAGAATGAACACACCAGTGGAGTTGGTGGATAGGATTTAGGATTGTGGTTTTTAAAGCTGAGTCTTGGTTTCAAGTAAAAAGTAAGGCTCAGTCAGAATTCTTATACCTGGGGCCTCAGAGATGCTCAGCAGTTAAGACTGTCCTCTGCTCTTGCAAAGGATCTGATTTCCATTTCCAGAATACACATGAGGAGGCTTGCATTCTGAAACCTTCTGGCCTCTGTGGGCACTATGGTCACTTATATATACATCCCCCCTTATTGTGATTATATCTCTAGCAATCCATGGGTCTATTTAATGAGCAAAGGAATTTATATGGAGGTTAACTCACAAGACAGAATAAAGGAATTTGTCGCAGGATCTTGGAAGAGTGAGGCACGGTCCAATACTGTTCTCTAGTGAGCTCTACCCTGGTCGGTTTCAGCATCCAAAGCCATAAGGTAGAAAAGAGAGTGCACATATGTGCATCCCAGGTCTTAAGGGTCTCCCAGCAGACCCACCCAAGGACCATGTACCTCAAGGTCATAGGCAGGTGCAAAAGTTACCTGCTACCTCACTAGGGGCAGTGATTCAGGTCAAGGCACAAACAGCCACCCACTACACCACCACCACTATGCACACATCTGGGTATAATTAAAATATAAATCTTTTAAAAATATTCTTATCTCTGAATTAAAATAAAAGCAAAACAAATATTAACTGGAAAATACATCAAGAACTACTAAAAAAAAAAAAAAAAAGCTACCCAACTATCAATCTTATTCTGTGAAGTTCCATATGGTACAGTAGATGTTCAAATAAGGTTGGGGATAAATCCATGCTTGAGAGGCCTTGGTTATGCAGATCACCCAAGGTGGCATTTTTATTGGAAATTTCTTGTTAAGATCAATATGTTCTATGTGACAGAGAAAATTTCCAGAGCATTCTGCCATTTCCTTTAACAATGCAGGGTAATGTTGTGAGTTTGAAACCAACCTAGATTACATAGTGAGATCCAGACTTGTTTGAGTTACACAGTAAAATTTTATATCAAATATTAATACAGAGAGAGAGAGACAGACAGACAGACAGACAGAAAAAAACCAAAAATAGAGAGACTGAGAGAGAAAATTGGTAGGGAGGAGAGAGAGCTCATCCTTTGTCTTATCAGCTAAGATATAATCTAATTATCATGAGTAGTAAAAATCAGGAACCAACAAAAGTGAAGTGCCTTTGAACACACAGGAGTACTAACCTGAGACAAGGAGAGTTAGATTCATCGGGAGTTTTCTCTTTCAGATGTCCTGACCACATGTTTAGGGTTGTGCTGATTTTAATGAAAAAAATCCAGTTCTTCAAGTAGTGAACAGATTTCCTAAACAGCTGTTCTGTAATGAAATTTACTTAAAATTCTACAATATTTGATCTGTTATTTTCTGAATGAAGAGAGGGGAAAAGAAAGGAAAGGAATGAAAAGGTGAAAAGGAGACAGGAAGAGAAAAGAGATAAAGAGGAGAGTGAGAGAGAGAAACAGAGAGAGAGAGACAGAGACAGAGAGAATGCTCTGAGATACTATAAGCTGATGATAATTTTGTATTTTGTGTAGGGATATGAGTGGGTTGGTGGGGCATATGTGTGCACACCGGTGTCAGGTATGCTCACCATGCATGTTCATGTGGAGACCTGAGGTTGATGCTAACTGTCTTCTAAATCCCCTAAATTATGTTTTGAGATAGGCTCTCTCTCTGATCCAAGAGCTTACCAAATATTTAGATTGACTAGCAAGTGAGGTCAAGGAGCTCTCTTCCCTGCCCTAGGGCGGCAGGCATCTCCCACTGCACTGGGCTTTCATATGGCTGCTGAGGATCTGGTTCAAATCCTCATTGCTGTGTAGCAAGCACTTTACCCACTGAGCTTCTTCCCAGCCTCAAACTGATGATGGTTTTGCCCCCTACCACCAAACAGCTTCAAGAACGGCATATCCTTTATTTGGTGTGTATGAGACCAGGCAGTCTGAAGCAGCTACTTGTATAGAACATTCAAGTCTTTCCCTAGCAAAGCAAAAACACATGTATTCCAAGTGGGATAAATACAGCCAATCAACCACTTGTATCGTTTTCAAGGGAGGCTTACCATCTAATAGGGTTGTGATGTTATGCATATTTCCCAAAGTTACTAATGTTTGGTTATGCAAATGGTTAAAGAGTGTTTAGAGCTATTACCTAAGTACTGAGCATGGCCATGTCATCTCTGTTTCTTATGCTTGCTCAGTTAATCCACACTATGCTGCAAAAGTTCTGATATGGTGGGAAAATCTTATATGATTGCATGTTTTCTCCTGAGAAAGCATCCTTTTTGGCCAGCTCTTGCCAATTTTTAAGTTCTGAGAATTCATAAATCCTTGTGATCTCCTTTACTGAGTACACTTAGAGTTCCAAGGAAATCAAGGCATATTATATCTATGGTTTTCTCTGTTTGGGATGTCCATCATGTGTTTCATCTCTCTGATGTCTGCATAACTCTATCACAAATTAGAAGGTTTATATCTAAGACCAATGACTCCAATAAATTTGCTTTAACATGCTATTTCAAATAATTGTTTAATCTCCACTACCATATTACCCTTATAAGGTCCATCACACATACACACACACACACACACACGCACGCACGCACGCACGCACGCACGCACGCACGCGCACACACACACACACCACTTTGGACACAGGAGTCCAACTGAATTCACTGACTCTTTTCTTATTCAATACCTCTATATTTTTACTTATATCTTTATCAACACATTTAGTATATTTTGTCATATAGTTTTATATGTTTCTTTGTTGTTGAGAATTTTTGCCCTTTTGGGGTGTCCACCACCCAGCTGCCAAATAATTCATACACGAGGACTTATTCTTACTTATAAATGCCAGACCTTAGCTTGTTTCTAGCCAGCTTTACTTAACTTTAAACTAACCCATCTTCCTTTTGTCTTGGGGCTTTGCCCATTCTCTTACTTCTATAAATCTTAATCTTACTCTGTGGCTTGCTGTGTAGCTGGGTGGCTTGGTTCTAGGTTCTCCTCCTTCTCTGCCTCTGTCTTTTTCTCCCAGATTTCTCTTTCTATGTACTCTCTCTGCTTTCCAGTCCTGGCTATTCTTTCCCCTGCCTTGCTATTGGCCATTCAGTTCTTTATTAGACCATCGGGTGTTTTAAACAGGCACAATACACAGCTTCACATAGTTAAACAAATGCAACATAAGCAAAAGAAACACACCTTAAAATAATATTTTACATTTCTCCCATTTTTTCTAAACAAAAATGAAAGGTTCTAACTTTAACATAGTAGACTATATACAATAAGAACAATGAAAGTAAACTACATAAGGAGTTTCTTCAATGCTCATCATCTTCTCTGAAGTAAATTGGTGCTGCCAGGAGCAGATGTGTCTCATTATTATGGAAAGCACTAAGTTAACAAAACACCTTAAATGTTGTATTCTGTAGGTCTTTGAGAGCTTTGAAGACCATCTATCTAAAATATATACCTATATGATCTGGAAAGCATACTTAACATATCTATAATTTTGATTGTTATAAATAACCACTAATCTGTGTTCCCTGATTATCCTATATAGTTTACAATAATAACTTTCAAAAACTAGAAGTTCACCCAACATTTCCAAATGCACTGCATAGGCAGAATAACTCAAATAAAAATAGAAACATACATACAATATGTTGTAACAAAAATGACTTAAATTTTTATCTCTATATAAAAATCCTTTAAACAAGAGTAGAAACATATATACAGTATAACAAAATAACTTTAAATTTGTATAAATATTCTATATTCCCCTAAGTGATAAAAAATTCATAACCCACCAAATAACCGAAAACTACCCACACCTCCCAGCTCTTGGAAATGTGGGTATGATTTTCTCCAAACTGCTTCCTCCTGGCTGTGGGAGAAGGCATCTTCAGGAGTCCCTGGGAAAATTTAAGATAATGGCCTAGTCCCGAGAATACCAGTAGTAACCTTTATTGACAGATATCACCTGTCAAGATTCAGGAGGTCTCCACTGATCAAACCTGATACATATTATTGCTGAAGGAATCCACAACCTCTCATCTCCTGTGGGAACAAAACTCTAAACTATTTTTGACTTCCATTTGACAAATATATTTTTAACTTTTTTAAAGTTAAGGCATTCCTAAAGTATATGGGCTAGTTTATTTCATCAGTCGCTCTTTCAATCCCATGTCTCTTAGCAGCTGTTTTGTTTGCTTATTAACAATCAAACAATTCAAAGACAGCATAATACTATACAGGATCCAGACTTCTTGTGTGTTTCTCATCTTATGTGGCTTTTATCTTTTATATTGATTTACTTTCTCTCTAAAGACTTGATTTTTAAACTATTTATTTCTGTCTATGACTGTCTATACCAATATTCTTTCTTTCTCAAGCCTATGCACATTGTAAAACACTGTGGAACCTGTTTAGAGATTTTTTTTTCCATTTGGACCTCTTTTACTGCATAACTTTTAGCCTTTTTTTAACCATGCGAACAAAGATCTTTAAACTACTAACCTACACTTGGATTCTCTGGAGGCAGTTTCAGCTGGCTCTGCCCTCTTCTCAGGTCATGAAAGCCAAGCCTAAAACCCACAGCTCAGTTAGAGGCTTGTGACCAAGAACGGCATTCAAACTTCCTAGAGTTCTAGAATGCTGACACTTGTGCTATGGCTGGTGTTTTTATTTACTTTTTTTCTTCCTACTTAATTTACTAGCTGCTAAGGGGCTAAGTGTCTGGCAGAAACTGTCAGGAAGAAACTCTTAAAGGAGCCATTTTATTTTATTTTAATTTTTTTTTTAAATTTTTATTTTGAAATGCAATTCAGTTCTACATATCAGCCACAGATTCCCTTGTTCTCCCCCCTCCCGCCCCCCTCACCTTCCCCCCAGCCCGCCCCCCATTCCAATCTCCTCCAGGGCAAAGCCTTCCCCACAGACTGAGATCAATCTGGTGGACTCAGTCCAGGTAGGTCCAGTCCCCTCCTCCCATGCTGAGCCAAGGGACCCTGCATAGGCCCCAGGTTTCAAACAGCCAACTCATGCAATGAGCACAGGACCCGGTGCCACTGCCTGGATGCCTCCTAAACAGATCAGGCCAATCAACTGTCTCACCCACTCAGAGGGCCTGATCCAGTTGGTGACCCCTCAGCCATTGGTTCATATTTCATGTGTTTCCGTTTGTTTGGCTATTTGTCTCTGTGCTTTATCCGACCTTGGTCTCAACAATTCTCTCTCATATAAACCCTCCTCATTCTCGCTAATTGGACTCCCAGAGATCCACCTGGGGCCTAGTCATGGATCTCTGCCTCCAGATCCATCAGTAGTTGGATGAGGTTTCTAGCACGACAATTAGGGTGTTTGGCCATCCCATCACCAGAGTAGGTCAGTTCGGATTGTCTCTCGACCATTGCCAGCAGTCTGTTGTGGGGGTATCTTTGTGGATTTCTGTGGGCCTCTCTAGCACTTTGTTTCTTCCTATTCTCATGTGGTCTTCATTTACCATGGTCTCCTATTCCTTGTTCTCCCTCTCTGTTTTTGATCCAGCTGGGATCTCCCACTCACCCAAGCTCTCTTTCCCTCGACCCTCGCCCTTCACTACCCCCACTCCTGTCCAGGCTGTTCATGTAGATCTCATTCCATTTCTCTGTCGTTGGGCGATCCCTGTGTCTTTCTTGAGGTCCTGTTTTCCAGGTAGCCTGCCTGGTGATGTGAGTAGCAGTCCAGTCATCCTTGTTCCACATCTAGTATCCTGTTATGAGTGAGTACATACCATGTTTGTCTTTCTGAGTCTGGGATACCTCACTCAGGATGATTTTTTCTAGATCCATCCATTTGTCTGCAAACCTCATGATGTCATTGTTTTTCTCTGCTGAGTAGTATTCCATTGTGTATATGTACCACATTTTGTTTATCCATTCTTCAGTTGAAGGGCATCTAGGTTGTTTCCATGTTCTGGCTATTACAAACAACGCTGATATGAACATAGCTGAACAAGTGCTCTTGTGGTGTGGTTGAGCATTCCTTGGGTATATGCCCAAGAGTGGTATAGCTGGATCTTGGGGGAGATGGATTCCCAATTAGGACTGATATCCAGAATATATAAGGAACTCAAGAAATTAGACATCAAAATGCCCAACAGTCCAATTAAGAAATGGGCTATAGAACTAAACAGAGAATTCTCAACAGAGGAAACTCAAATGGCTGAAAGACATTTAAGGAATTGCTCAACATCCCTAATCATCAGGGAAATGCAAATCAAAACAACTCTGAGATACCACCTTACGCCTGTCAGAATGGCTAAGATCAAAAACACTGAAGACACCTTATGCTGGAGAGGATGTGGAGCTAGGGGAACTCTCCTCCACTGCTGGTGGGAATGCAAGCTTATTTTAATTTTTTAAAGCTTTCTTAGGCACTATGGAAATTTGAGTGCCATGTTGGTACACCAAAATGTTGTTGGATTTTTTTCTCTTTTGGGGGGGCCAGCCACCCAGCTCCCAAATAAATCACACATGCAGGCTTATTCTTACTTATAAAAGCCTGGCTTTAGCTTAGCTTTTTCTACCCAGCTTTACTTAACTTTAAATTAACCCATTTACCTTTTGTTTCTTGGCTTTTCCCATTCTCTTACTTCTATAAATCTTACTCTTACTCCATGGCTTGCTGTGCAGCTGTGTGGCTGGGCCCTGGGTCCTCCTCCTTCTCTGGCTCCTTTTTGTTTTGTCCCAGATTTCTCCTTCTATACATTCTCTCTGCCTGCCAGCCCCACCTATTCTTCTGCCTGCCTTGCTATTGGCCATTCAGTTCTTTATTAGTCCATCAGATATTTTAGACAGGCACAGTAACACAGCCTCACAGAGTTAAATAATTGCAACATAAACAAAAGAAACACATCTTAAAATAATGTTCTACAACATTTCTCTGCCCATCAGGTCATGAACTGAAGGAATTGACTCCATTTACCTGCTTCAATTCCTATGTGATGATGCTTAACAAATGAACATTGCTGAGGAAATCACAAGTACATGGAGGAGTTAATAAACAAGTGAAAGAATAGATGAACAAATGGTTTTCTTTTTTTTTTTTTTTGGATTTTTCGAGACAGGGTTTCTCTGTGTAGTTTTGTGCCTTTCCTGGAACTCAATTGGTAGCCCAGGCTGGCCTCAAACTCACAGAGATCTGCCTGGCTCTGCCTCCCAAGTGCTGGGATTAAAGGCGTGCGCTACCACCGCCTGGCTGAACAAATGGTTTTCTATAAATGGTTTTCTGGCCTTCTCCAAGAATTGAACTCACCCAGTTTCAGTTATCCTCATCAACTCTAGTCTGAAAGCAATAAGTGGAAATTTTCAGAAGACAATCCTTGTGCTCTAAATCATTCTCATTCAAGAATATCATTAGAGTCATATTTTTCATTACCAGTTGCTATTTTAATCTTACTTTGTCTCACTTTTATATTCCACTTTGCCATAGAGAGGCATCCATAGGAAAGATGCAGTATATATAGGACTGGGTACTGTATTAGTTGCCTTTCCTGTTGCTATGATAAAATACCCTGACAGAACAACTTAATTAAGGAAGGGTTTGTTTTGGCTCACGCTGTGAGGGTACATGGAGGCGAAGGCACAATAGCAGGAGTGTGAGGCAACTGTTCACAGTGCACCCACAGTCAAGAAGCACAGAGATGAATGTTCATATTCAGCTTGCTTTATCCTTGTTATTCAGTCCAGTGCTACAGCCCATGAAATGGTACTACCCATATTTAGGGTGGATTTTGACAGCTTAGATAATCTATTATAAATTACCTGTCATAGGAATAGCAGAATCAATATTAATGATCATACATCCTATCCTTGTATTAGGCTTCATCAATACTAGATCATGTCTCGTATGGATAAAAGGGAGTTACTGTATTGAGAAACTTAATCTTTCCACAGTAAGGAGGAAACGGGACAAGCTGGAGGACCTCTAATATTGCCTGATAACATTGCAGCACATAAAATCCCAAAGTTACTATACATTTAGACAATACTAATTACCAACGTTATGAGGGACTCACCAGTAGTTCCTTGCTGCAAGTGTTCTGTATATACTAGTAAGTTCCCAAACCACCCATGCATTTGTACTCTTAAGGTAATGACTGTCTTGTGTAAGGTACCTTTGTGGAATAAATGGGAATCTGGCATTAGTGGGACTGTGCTACCTGAAGCCATCTGCCATACCTAGGAGCCAGTAGTCTTGTCTAGTGCTCTTTAAAATTACTGTCACCTTTTAAATGCATAATATTTTGAATAATTAACTTTTAATTTCAATAGAGTTCCTCAAAAATATATCATTATGGCTACACAGAGCTTAGACAATAGGTATCAGTTATAAGAACATATGAGTCTTTCTTTGACTTAATCTATTCTCAGTAAGAAGAATGTGACCTCATCTACTGTTTGGTGAATAGAATGTTTGCTCATGGACTATGTTCAAGGATCAAAACACACTCCATTTTCCTTTTTCTGTCTTTGGTGAAGAACAAAGCTTAGCTCTACGTTGTTAGCTATCACTGGATCCCAGGCTGACGCTGGGGGAATGTTACTAAAGGAAGAGATTCTGAAGCACACACATGGACTGTCCCCTGATTACCTAATCTACTAACATAGATTCTTTTTCACTCCTTTTGCCTCTCCTTTATTATAAGAGCATTGTTAAGCATCGCTATGTGCCAACACAGAACCACCATGATTTCAAATTCAATACAGTTGGTTTGTGATTTCCAATAGCTTATTTAGAAAAGTAGAATAATCCTATCAGCCTTGCAAGATTTGTTGGAAACTTCTCGAACAGGAAATATTAAAATGTGTGTTCTCACACCCCCATCCCCGAATTTGACATTTGGTTACTTGGTACCGGAAAGTTTTATAACATCTTTTATGTCTAAGAAAATATATTATTCAGACTTGTCAGTGTTCCTCTAATTAGCATTTTAGTGGAGATAAATGATGACTTGGGGAGAAAGAGGTATCCAAGTTTAACATAATGATTTGGTATCAAAGACAGATTTATTATCTCTAGACATTTAGCTTTTGTTAGTACATTAGAAACTAGAGTTTCATTCTCTGGAATCTCAAACTGGGATCGATTTTTACAGGATTTCACAAGAGAAGAACCTGAGACCCACAGTAGATGAATGGAGAGAAGGGAACCAGTCATGGAAAAACAGAGACTGCTTGCTCCCTGCCTAACACTTCCAGATTCTATTATGACATCTGAATATCAAAGTAATGATCCAGTAAAGTAAATGACAGCCGTGAAAGAAATGTCTACCAGCTGAAATTTGAAGCCGACAGGTAAGAATATGTCCAAGCAAACTCCAGATGGTGGGTGGGGCTTTAGACAGTACTGACTTCAGGGAGGACATTCTCCAGCTCCTTAATTATTGCATTTCTTGGGAATTTTAAATCTTGGGGCCTGACAGAATCCAGGATTAGGGAAATGTTTTCCACATTCTCAATATTTACATTTTTCCAAAAGTAAAGTACAATAATTTTAATGTTTTATTAGAATATATTAACTATGCATAATAATCAGTTTTGCTGTGACATTTTCATACATATACATAGTAGATTTTGGTTAAAATCACCACCATCACCTTCTCTGGCTCCCCTTCTCAGGTCCACTTATCCTCTCCTCTTCACAGGTGGGTCCCCATCTACTTTCATGTCTTTTATTTTATGACCTCTTGACTTTAATTAGGGTTATTTATAGGAGCATAGGTAAAGGGTTATTTATAAAACCACAGGTAACTTGCCAGTGTCTACACCACTGAAAAAAATGTATTTCCCTCTTCCATCAACTGTTACGATCTAATGTTTAGGGAGAGACCAGGCCTCTGGAGCCTCTCCTTATCCACAATGGTGTGTTAAAGGCACCAACACTTCAGAGCTCATATATATGGTGAGTCCAAGAATACAGCAATCATGTTTTCCAAGCACAACTGAAGGAAGAAGTTCATTTTAGCTTATTGTACCAGAGAGACAGAGTCCATAATTATGAGTATAGCATGGTGGCAGGGACAGGAAGCAGAAAGAACATGTTTAACCTTCACACAAGAATAAGCCAAGATAGAGGACAGGAAATGGGGAAGGATACACTTCTTCTAACAAGGCTGAACTTCCTAAAGGATCTATATCTCAACTACATAGCACCACCAACTCAGGATCAAGTATTAATATACAAAAACCAAATTAGAACATTTCTCATTCAAAACAACACACAAGATTTGATTTTTCAGTTCATATGTGTGTAATTTCAAGAGAATGAAAAGTTCTTTTGGCTGTTTACCATGCATCTGGATTTCGAATTAAGACTAAATACTCAAAACATCTGTATAATTTTCTAAAAGTTATAAAAATATCAAAATTTTATGTTCATTTCTACAGTTTTAACCATGAATCTAAAGGACATAAAGTAAGACTTACCTAGATATATACTAACTATGCCACTATTTCAGAGCCTTTCACTTCTCTATAGTTAAAAGAGTATGAAAGATGCATGTTCTTTCATTTGCCCACCTCCTCATGTTACAGTGGAATAACCAATATATTCATATGTATTCACCCAGTAAATGCTTTCAGATGACAAAACACATTGATAATTACTCATAAAAATGATTGAGTGGATGCTGGAAGGATCTGTTTATGAAGTGAACTGTAAGGAATTAGCATTTGTACCCTGTCCTGACAGCCACTCCGAAGGCTCTCTGCCTGAGTATTCCTAGTCCATTCCTTTTCTGTGAGGATCTAGTACTTCTCATAATGGCCTCAGGCAAATTATCATAACAGCAGCAACATATGGTGTGTGAAGAGTGTCAACACCAGGGAGGCAGAGGAATTTGTGTGGGCACCACCAAGGGAGAAAAGAGCAAATGTTCATAGTAAGAAGTGGGAACTGGTGCAATAGGCGGTTATGTGGAGTTTCTGGCATTTCTTCTTCTATCAACTTTTTTTCTATGTTATTTTTAAACAGGCTGGCCCTAGAAATAGGCCATGAATGTCTCCCAGGGGGTATGAGCTGACATTTTGTAATTTTAGTAAACTGATTGGAGGAGATATTAAAGAAGACATTTTTTTCTTTAAGTTTCATGAGATATTTACACATAGTGAATATGGTAGAAACAAAAAAGTAACAAAAAATTCATTCTACAAAAGAAAATGATGTTAGTAGAAAAAAACTTTTTAATTGTTTAAATAAACTCATTTGGACCCTCAAGGATCATTGGAAATGTTGACTGTGATCGTTCAAGCCCTGTATCACTCTTAAAGTGAATTTAGATAGCTATTGCTCTGTTATACATGGAATAAAGGTTCAGATTCAATAGTTTTCAAGATCTTGGGTTTTTAAATATTTGCCTCTTGAAAATTTCATATATTTATAAAATATGTTCTGATCAAATCTATCCACCACTACCTCCTCCAACTACCTTCAGTGTCCCAGGCTCATCTCACTCCCAACTGCATGCTTTCTTTTCTGTTTATTTACTTGACTAAAAAATAAATTAATACAATATATTATACTCATGGTTTTCCCTCCCCAAACACTTGCAAGGTCTTCCCCACCTCCTCACACACCAGCTCTGAGCCCTTTCTTTCTCTTTTTTTTTTTTTATTTATTATGTATACAGTGTTCTGCCTGCAGGCCAGAAGAGGGCGCCAGATCTCATGACAGATGGTTGTGAGCCACCATGTGGGTGCTGGGAATTGAACTCAGGACCTCTGGAAGAGTAGTCAGTGCTCTTAACCATTGAGCCAACTCTATAGTTCCCACTAACATGACCATCCAAATGTGAGCTGAAGAAACATGTCAAACTGTGTGGGGAAAAGCCCAAGAAGACTCAATTCTACACAAAGAACTACAGGCAGCTGAATAAATCTGGAAGCAGGAAAGCTGATCCTTTTCAGGGAAGAGCACATTAAGTGGTTGTGTAGTGACACATGATCAGCCTTGGCAACATGCATACATGTAATATTGTGTGGTCTCAACCAGCTATATTTAGGAATATATATGTATATACAAATACATATATGCATGTAAAAATAATTATTGAAAGAAGAGGCCATGAATTTGAAGGAGAGTCGATAGGACAATATGAGAGGCAGGAAAGAGAAGGGAAAACATTGTAATTAAGTTATAATTTTAAAAAATCCCTTATTTTAAAAACATTCATAAAGTTGAGTTTACATATAAAAATTAGAAAATTAACTCACACAAAAGTATATCTTTCTCTCTCTTTCTCTCTATCACACACACACACACACACACAAACACATACTCTCTCTCTTAAGGACATATGCATACATTATTAAAAACACAAAATCAGAAAGCATAATATACAAGCAAAAGATCACTAAGACAAAAATTGCTCAGTTTTCCCCTTTTCTAATTTATAGATCACTAAGACAAAAATTGCTCAGTTTTCCCCCTTTCTAATTTATATTTATTTCACAGACCTGTGCTGCTCTCAATGTTGGTCAGTGACATTTCCTGTTGCAGTGGATAGTGGTGAAGCAGAGACTCCCAAACTTGTCAAAACCCCACATACAGCAATTAGTGGTGCTCAGCAGTGGCTGGGTAATCTACATCATGACCACATTTTTTGTTTGTAGAGGAAATTTCTCAGTTAGTCAAATTTGGGGAACATTTTTCTCAAAATCTCATTTGATATTTCTAAGAGCTCTGAGGAGAGCAAAGTTGTGATTTAAAAAAAAATACTTAATGAGAGAGTAATGGAAAGAAGGATCTGGCTGAAAGCATTTGGGAAAATCTTCCATGTCTCTCCTGTAGTAGTTGACTGATGTGTAAACTAAGCCCAGTAACTGGATATACTTACTCTAGTGAGGAGGAATGTGTCTGTACATTTTCCTGGTTTGGGGGGCTTCATTACCTGTACATACAACTAGACATGTTTTTTCTTTAATAAAATACATAGAAAAGCACAGCTTTGGAGAATTTTAAGACATTTAGAGAAGTAACAGCAGTGTGATCTTGCTATACCAGGTAGGTAAACTCTTGAGTTCTTCATGCACACAGAAAGATTTAACTAAAGAGGTATAAGGAGGCTGGAGAAATAGTTCTGGGGATAAGAGCACTATTTACTAATGCCGAGGATCCAGGTTTACTCCTCAGTATCTATGTGGTGACTCACAAGTACCTGCAACTATAACTTCAGTCACTCTTATACCCTCTTCTGGTATCTCCAGACATTAAACATGTATAATACATACACACACACACACACACACACACACACACACACACACACACACACACACACATATATATATATATATATATATATATATATATATATATATATATATACATGCAGCTAAATACTCACATATAAGTATGAAGGCAAACCGTGGAAACTTTACCTAGAAGATTGATAACAATCAATAACTTGATATATTATTATAATTTTCCTCATCCATCACTGTTAATGAACATGATTGTAAATACACAAAGTATCTTGCACATTTGGAGCACTGAAGGTCATTCATTTTTATTTCCAGTAGCTTACAGTATCTTTGAATAGACATCTGGCATCAGAATGTTGCTGGGCACATTCTGGCCTTTATCTGTACTGTCACCTTGCTGGCTAAACCTATGCTATCTATTAAGTCCCCTTGGATGTACCAATAGGAATATTATTGGTAGCTTAACACCCCATCCTGATTTTGCTCACATAATTTAAAAGCATATGTATCAACTATGTAATCTATTGGCTGTGACCTTCCTACCCTCAAAATACTCTGCATTGGTCTAGATCCGTTATTGCAAACAATCTGAGGATCTATTGCACATCACATGTTGAACCAATTCCTACCAGTATAAAGATGAATCAAATTTGAATATTTCTTCTCAGAAGATAATTAAAACTACCTACAGCTTAAGTACATGACACAGACCAAGACCACAGAAGCTCAGTGGGTCAAAGGAATGATTCTGCAAGTGGGATTTAAAATGGAGCTAAAAGTTGGGTTAGGGTTAAAATTTAAAAAAACGAAATATGTAAATGACAAATAAAAGGAAATCTTAAAAGTAACAATATAGCGGTTAAGATGGGAGGGTGTGACTAGAGTAATTGCTTCAAAGAAACCTTGCATAGAGTGTGTCAGTTGGGATGAAAAGCATGGCACAATGGGAAGAAATGCTGTGAAGGCAGTGATTTGAACCTATTCTGAAAAATTACAAATAACATAATTAGGAATATGACTTTGTTATAGGAAGTGATCAGCCACTGTGCACTTTTATTGTGTATTCCTGTACACACATGAAAAGGTGAACTTGTGGGTACATGTAGAAGTTAGAGGTTAACCTTGAATGTTGGTCTTTTTGGCCTTCTGCCTTGTGTTTTTGTTCATTTCTTATCTTTTGGTTGTTTCTAATACAGAATCTTTCAGTTGGCCTAGCATTTCCTGACTAGAATAAAGATAGATAGATAGATAGATAGATAGATAGATAGATAGATAGATAGATAGATAGATGTTAGATAGGTAGATAGGTAGATAGGTAGATGGATAGTGTAATAGAATGATACATATATGTTACATATAATACTTACATATACATATATATGTATATGTATATACTCCATATTCTTCTCATGGAAAAGCAATACAATTTTGCATCTACTTCTTGTAAAAAGTAGCAAACTGTGTTGAATGCAATTCAAATAAAGGGTATGCCTATTCAAATCCTTACAACCTGAAAAACCTTAGCAAGATGTACAGATGAGTTGACCGCAGTGAGTATAGTAAGTCCCAATCCAGAGCTGATTTGTTATCTTTAAACTGCTGGAACCAATAATAAATGTTCCTACAAAAAGAAAAAAAAACAGTCATGAATATACAGGAGCTAAATATGTATGAGGTCATTTTGTTTCAAGAATCATAACTCATGGCAGCATCTAACATTCTTTATAGAGATTGCCTTTCATTTGTGAAAAGCTTGTGGCTCAGAGCTGAAACTGTCCAGTTCTATTCAGAGCAAATGAATATTTCATATCAGTTGTAAAAGACTTACATCTTGAGAACATTAAAATTTACCTAAGACATTAATGCATGGTAATAAAAATACAGATTCACTTCAAGGTTAAAGCTACAGGGAAAGCTATGTGCACTCTGGGCTCCAGTCACCAAGAACATAACCCTATCTGGGTATGCTCTGTCATGGTATTTTCCAAAGTTCACAGGTCAACAAAATTGTATTTATTTAAATAATGAATCAATTTTTTTTTACTGTAATAGCTATTTGTCACATGTATCCTAAGGCAAAAATGATGAGACTGGAAACAAGATGAGGTCCTCTTCCATAGTTACCAAGAATTTGCAAGGAAGGAAAACTAGAAACTCAGATTTCAGATGTCAGTATGAATTCCAAGGCCAGGGAGTGGGGGATGTGGTTCAGATGGTAGAGCGATTGTTCAACACACATAAAGCCCTGGGTTCACTATTTCATACTACATGGAACTGTGTTTGCTGGTACATGACTGTAATGCTAGCCCTTGATAGGTATAAGCAGGAGGGATACAAGTTCAAGGCCATTTGTTCCTTGCCTGAGGCTAGCCTGGGACATATAGGACTTTGTTTCAAGTGTGTGTGTGTGTGTGTGTGTGTGTGTGTGTGTGTGTGTGTGTGTGTGTGTGTTTGTGTGTGTGCTGATAATGCAGTTGATAGCCTAAAGGCAAGAGCTGTAAAAAGTAAAATTGTGAGTTTCTTCATGTTTAAATTTGTTCTTTAGGTTGCTCAAAGTAAGAATTTTATAGGTTTAAAAGATTTATCCAGATTAAGAATTATTTGAAAAAAATCAATAACGCTTGTGAATAGAATCCAAAATCATCCAGAAAAGAAATCTCAAAGGACTGCATACATTAGGTTGGGGTGTGGGCATTCGTTTGGAGAGTTATCTTGATTAAAGGGAAGACCTGCCCACTGCAGCATTCCCCAGGCAAGGAATCCTGATTGCATAAGAGTTAAGGAAACAAGATGATCATTGATAAGCATTCACTAAGTCCCTGCTCTCTGCTCTTGACTGTGGACTGAATGTGCCCTGTTCTTTCAAGCTCTTGCTACTGTGACTGCCCAGCCATAATAGACCATAACCTGGAATTATGAGCCAAGTGAACCCACTACCTCCTAAGGTGCTTCTGTCTTGACATTCTATTACAACTGTAGGAAAATAAACTAAGACACTATTTGAATGCCCTTAGTGGAATGAAAGAAGCATGAATGAACAATACATATCTGGATAACAGTTTCAATAGATGCAACCAGCAAGGATATCCATCCTTTTAGCACTTCAATATGACATTGTCATCTGTAAATGGGTTGGGCAATATTCATAGTTGTTCTGGAATGCCTGAAGCCAATGGCTACAACCTGGATACATGTGTGCAAGTAAGGGGACCTGAGTTTGCCTCCTCAGCACTTAGATACTAAGCTAGATATGGTGACACATGTTTGTCATTCCAGCACTGGGAGATGGAGACAGCAAGATTCCTGAAGCTCAGTTGCTAGCCAGTCTAGACAATGGGTAGATTCTAGGCAGAATGAAAAGCACTGCTCAAAATTTAAGGTAGAAAGTGATGAAAAAGACACCCTAAAGCAATCTCTGACTTCTGGACTCCACATACTCATGCATAAACATACACACATGTGCACACACACACAAACACACAAAGTTAAAAATTTTAAACCAGAAAATATCTGTATTCAATGAATAAGAGATATTAATAGTTGCTAATTATTGTTCCTAGTATATTGTTGCTAATAAAAAATACATTTGTAGCACTAAGTATATTTATTATTATTGTTATTGTCCCATACGTATGTGGTCTATGTACTTGTTTATGTGTGTTCGAGTATGCATTTGAGTGTGCATGTGTGATGGATGGCTAGAAGCTTGCTGGGGAGAAGGCTCACTTGTTAAAATGCTTGCCACATAAGTTGAGGACCTAAGTTCAGATCCTTAAGGCTCTCCACAGTAAATCACAGTAGTCGTTAGTCTACCAGTAACCTCAGAGCTCCTACAAAGAGATGCCAGATAGAAACACAAGGGTCATCAGACCTGATATACACGGATGTGAACAGAGAGAAACTCTCTCAAATAAGCAGAAGACCAGAACCAAGACCTGAGCTTGTCCTCTGACCTCCATCATGCACACTGTGGAATGTACACACTTTCATACACACATATATCACATACATGCACACATCGCATACATGCATACATCACACATACATCTTATGCATGCACACATCACACACACACACACACACACACACACACACTTATTATGGTACATGCACAAATAAGTTAAATAAATAAACATAAAACACAGTCAAGAATTTAAAAGACAAATCTACAGCTGTCCAAAATCGTCCTTTAGGCAGCTTTAGACCCTCTTCAGAGCTGTGGTCTTCCAAGACTTTTCTCCTTGACATTCTAAACTATTCAGGACTGTATTTCAGAGAAAGAGAAAAGATTCTTGTTGGGAAAGTGCTTTGAGAAAGTGAGAATCTTCACAGTGAATTATTAGGATGTCTTGGGGATTTTAGATAAGGAAATGGTTACTGAGCAGCTGCTGGGTAATGTTGCCCTGTATTGAGCATATGTTAGTAGCACACGCATCCTTCATACATTGGCTTTCCATGTTAGACATTGGAAAGATGTTCAATTTCACTGAGGGTTTGATCACTAGTCGTCGTATTAGAGAATAATTGTGATTCCGGAGACTCAGCTTGGTGTCTCCAAGATTGTCTGTGCTGTCACACTAATAAAATCATTTCATTTCTCCCAAATTTCATGAATTATTATTAGGTTTGTTTCTCAAGGTTTCCTAGCACACTGATTTTTAAAACAGGGACACCCTCCAAAGTGATTGCATACCCCAAGTCTGCTTTGGTGAGGATAAGGCCTGAAGTTGTCCTGATTTCAAGTGATGTTTACGTGATTTTTCCCTCAGACACACTTACAGGAACCTATAGAAGATCTTCTTCTTAAAATGTATTTTTTGTGTGTGACTGTACATTTGTGGTGTGTGTGTTTTATGCATTTGTGTGCATTTATGCACCCATGTGTGCATGTGTGAAGGTTAGATGTTGATATTGAATGCCTTCTTCAATTATTCTCCACCATAAATCTTGTTGAGACAAGTTTTTTCACTGAACATGACACTCATCAATTTGGCCAGACTGGATGACCAGTGAGCCCCAGGCTTCCTTCTATCTCTGCCTACCCAGTGCTAGTATTTCAGGGATTCATCCCCACCTCGGGCTTTTGTGTGTGTTCTGGGGATCAGAACTTGGGTCTTCATGCTTGGCTAGGAGTCACTTTACTGACTGAGCCCCACCAGTCCTAAACTCTCCCTTAACTTATGAAAACCGGAGACTGGGCATCCAAGTGTCTGTCCACTAATAGACACTTTCTGTGCTGCACTTGAGTTTAATTTTACCACTTATGTCTAACTAAATGTTCTACATGACATAATATTTGGATCATTTGTTCATAGCAGAGGATATCACATTGGTAAAAATTTTTGGTGAAGAATTGGATTCTAAGTATTTGAAGTTGTGTAGTGAGTGTACAGTTTCCATAGAGAATGTTTAAGTCATTGAAGTGCCTTGGAAAAAGTCCATTAACATTATATGAAAAATGGTAATGTTCTAATAAACACTACTGAGACTCTGAGGTGAGATATAAGTGACATACAATTCATACTAGTTATAAAAAATTATGCTTTTGTTGATTCATATAAAAATATAAGAATAAGAATAGTTTAAGTCTTAGGACATAGAAGAGTATGAGTAGGGTCAGGTTTAATTCCCAGGCTCCCTGTCTTTTTTTTAATTTTATAATTTAATTTAATTTTACATATCAGCCACAGATTCCCTTGTTCTCCCCCTCCTCCCCCTCTGCCTTCCTTCCAGCCCACCCCCCATTCCTATCTCCTCCAGGGCAAAGACTCCCCTGGGGATTGAGTTCAACCTGGTAGATTCAATTCAGGCAGGTCCAGTCCCCTCCTCCCAGGCTGAGCCAAGTGTCCCAGCATAAGCCCCAGGTTTCAAACAGCCAGCTCATGCACTGAGGACAGGTCCAGGTCCCACTGCCTGGACACCTCCCAAACAGTTCAAGCTAATTAACTGTCTCACTTATCCAGAGGGCCTGATAAGTGAGTTGGGGGCTCCTCAGCTATTGATTCATAGTTCATGTGTTTCCATTAGTTTGACTATTTGTCCCTGCGCTTTTTCCAATCTTGGCCTCAACAATTCTCACTCATACAAACCCTCTTCTTTCTCACCAATTGGACTCTTGGAGCTCCACCTGGGGCCTGGCCTGGATCTCTGCATCCGGTTCCCTCAGTCATTGGATGAGGTTTCTAGCACAATAATTAGGGTGTTTGGCCGTCCTATCACCAGAGTAGGTCAGTTTGGGCTTTCTCTCAACCATTGCCAGTAGTCTATTGTGGAGGTATCTTTGTGGATTTCTGTGGACCTCTCTAGCACTTTGCTTCTTCCTATTCTCATGACCAGCCCCCAGCTCCTATCCCGCCCCGGAGCTCCCATCCGGACAAGAGGTGAGTGCCTGGGCTCATACCCAGAGAGGCCTGCCCCTAGGTCCCATCCCTGGGTACCAGCCATTCTGGGGAAGACCTGCCCAACTTGGCCCCAGGTTCTGGCCATCGGGCAGGATCCCCTCTACCCCCACCGGGAAGGTTCTCCTTCTCCAAGACCCCAGGCAGACCCTGCAATCTCCACACCCTGCCCCCACGCCCATCTGCCCAAGACCCCAGCCACTTCCTGAGACTTAGAGACCAGTTTCCAGCTCCCATTCCATCTGGGAGCTCCCATCTGAACAAGAGAGCTTCTATTTGGACTAAAGAGAGGCTTCCTGAATCTGTCAGCTCTGTCTGGACCAAGAGCACTGATAAGACCAAGAACGAATCCACAGGCTCCTTGTCTTACCTGGAGGGTAAATCCTTACTCCTACTGCATCAAATGGCCTATCTGAACTCCTAGTCCTGCAGTGATAACTAGACCTTCAGAAGTTCAAAACCTGCACCAACCCTGAACTTAGAAATTACGGGAGTTATAGATCCAGTCACTCAGAGTACCCTAGGTATACTGGACTGAATGTCAAAGCCCTGAACTGAACCTTGAGTCCTCCGGTGCTTGGAGGTGTAGTTACATGATGCTTTCATCTAGTCTGACCAAAGAGCCTAGTCCTGAGGTACTCTCTTGATGTACTGGGAGCATAGTATTCTCTGGTGGTGTTTTTTGTTTGTGTTTTTGTTTTTCTTTTTTTTGTTGTTGTTTTGTTCTTTTTGGGGGCCTGCCAACGGCTCCCAAATAAACCACACAAAGAAAACTCTATTCCTGTATCCATTTCATTATTTCTTACTCTGTGGCTTGCTGTGCAGCTGGATGGCTGGCCCCTGATGTCTTCCTCCTTCTCTGGCTACTTCTTTTTTCCTCCCAGATTTCTCCTTTTATTTATTCTCTCTCCCTGCCAGGCCTACCTATCCTATCTCCTGCCTCACTTTTGGCCTTTCAGTTCTTTATTAAACCATCAGGTGTTTTAGATAGGCAAAGTAACACAGCTTCACAGAGTTAAACAAACAATATTAAAAAAGTAACACACCTTAAAGTAATATTCTCCAACATTTCCTTCCCCCTTTTTTCCTAAACAAAAATGAAATGTTTTAACTTTAACATAGTAAGACTCTATACAATAAGAACAATTATCAAGTAAAGATTACATTCACAATGTACTGAATTCCAATTCATTTGTGTCTGGTAAATTTAAATAAAATACTCCATAATCTATCCTATCTTAGTAAATCCAAAATTTTATACCTAATTTACTTTCTATGGTATCTAATGAAAACAGCAATTATAACTATTTAGTCTTCAAATCAATCCAAGGCCCCAGAAGGATATAATATTATTTAAGTAAATAAAAAGTGCATTGCAAACAACTTTCAAAAACTCTAGAAATGTCAAAGACATTCTTGCTCAAATGGCTAGCCTTGCCACATTGAAAGCAAACTCCATAAGGAATTTCTTCAATGCCCATCATCTCTGAAATAAATTGGTGCTTCCAGAAGCAGATGTGTCTCATTGTCATGAAAAACCTTAGGTTAGCAAAACATTTTAAATGCCCTATTCTGTAGATCTTTGAAAGCACTGAAGACCACCTATTTATCTAAAATGTATCTCTGTGTGATCTGGAAAGTATACCTAACATATCTACAATTTTGATTGTTATAAACGACTAACCACTAACTTACATTTTCTTGTTATCCTATATAGTTTACAATAACAGCTTTCAAAAGCTAGAATTTCACTCTACATTTCCAAATGTATTGCATAGGCACAATATCTCAAACAAAAATAGAAACATACATGCAGTAAGTTATAACAAAAACAACCTTAAAATTTTATCAATATACAGAAATCCTTTAAACAAGAGCAGAAAAATATATACAGTGTAACAAAATTAACTCTAAGTTTGATAACAAACACCCATAACTCACCAAATAACCAAAGACTACCTGCTCCTCCCAACTATTAGGAATATGGGCATAGTTTTCTCCATACTGCTTTCTGCTGTCTATGGATGAAGTATCTTAAGGGTCCCTGAGAAAATTTTGAGATAATGACCAAGTCCTGGGAAGACCAGCAGTAATCTTTGCTGATGGATATCACCTGTTAAGATTCAGGAGGTCTCCCTTCATCAAGCCTGATTTGTATTATTCTAGAAGGAATCCACAACTTCTAGTCTCCTTTGGGAACAAAACTCCAAAGCATTTTTTACTTCCATTTGACAAATATATTTTTGACTTATTTTTTAAAGTTAAGACATTCCTAAAGAATCTAGATTGGTTCAATTTAGCAGTTCAGTTCAAAATCCCTTGTCTCTTAGCAGCTGTTGTTTGCTTATCAACATTAAAAAATTCAAAATCAACACAGTACTATACAGGATTCAGACTCCCTCTTTATTTCCCATCTCACATGATTTTTTACCTTTGTATTAGTTTTACTCTTTCCCTAAAGACTTTATTATTTTTTAAACTATTTCTTTCTATGACTGTCTATGCCCATATTCTTTCTTTCTTAAGCCTACACACATTGTAAAACACACTGGAACCTGTTTAGAGTTTATTTCATCTGGACCTCTTTTCTATGTATCTTTTAGACTTTTTTGACCTTGTGAACAAACTTTAAACTGCTAAGCAGCACAAGCTAGGGCCTCACAATGTGGCTTTGGTGGCTGGCTCCACCCACCTCTCGGTTGTGAAAGCCAGGCATAAAGCTCAAGGAACTGGTTAGGCTGAAAACTGTGTTCAACTTTCCTTGCTGTGGAAGCCTGTACCTGCATGGCCACAGGCAGTTTTTACTTAGCTTGCCATTTTTATTTAGGACTGCCACCTGAAGAGCAACACCTTTAAGGAGCTGTATTTTTCTCAGCTTACTCAGGTCCTATCTAGGTAGATATTCAAGTGTCATGTTGGTATGCCAAAATGTTATTGGTTGTTTTCTTACTGTTTGTCTCTTTGGGGGCCCACCACCCAGCTCCCAAATAACTAATGCATGAAGGCTTATTCTTAATTATAAATGCCAGGCCTTAGCTTGGTTTGTCTCTTGTTAGCTTTTCTTAATGTAAATTATCCCATCTACCTTTTGCCTCTGAACTTTTCCCATTCTCTTACTTCTGTAGATCTTACTCTTAATCCGTGGCTTGCTGTGTACCTGGGTGGCTGGCCACTGAAGTCCTCCTCCATCTCTGAATATTTCTCTTTCTCTCACCTGCTCTATCTCTCCTTCTAGATTTCTCCTTCTACATACTCTCTCTGCCTGTCAGCCCCACCTATCCTTTCTCTTGCCTTGCTATTAGCCACTGACTAATAGACTACCATGTGTTTTAGATAGGCACAGTAACACAGCTTAAGTTAAACAAATGCAACACAAACAAAAGTAACACACCTTAAAATAATATTCTCCAACACTCTGATCTTGCAGAAGATGAGACACCTGGATTTTCAGGTCTTGATGGTCCTGTAGAAGGCAGAAACTCTCTTTATGATCTCAGAGCTTACTTTGTGCCTGTGGCTCTGACCGTAGCCTCCAGATAGTACACAGACTCCGCTGGGTATTTCATCCACAGCAAAGTCACAGAATGGATGAAGAAATCAAAGATTTGATTTTATCTGGTTGTCTTTGGCCCCTTTTGTGTCTTGTCAGTATATAACTGAAATAGGATCACCTCAGAAACTGCATTTGATAGCCAACACCAAGTTTCACCAGATCCCCTAATTGAATTTCATGCAGATATATTCCCAGAAAGATTCATAGGGAAGAAAAACAAAATACCCATTAGGCTCAGAAGAAGATAAAGTGGTGGGGGAAGTACCCCCAGCAGATGCAGAAAACACAACAAAGAAACACAAAGACTATGGTAATCACTACCCATGACTAGTCCACCAAATCCCCATGAAGGCATCCAGAACTGCAAAGGTAGTTCAAATACCTAAGAATTCCCTCTTAGTTTCGAAACAATTAGTGATTATATTGAAGAGTCAAGCAGAAGAATTAAGGAAATCTTTAGAATTCCCTGATAAGACAGTCTCTAAAACAAATATGATAGGTTATGGTAGTGTTTTACTGAAATGTGATTTTAATTGTATGTTAATAAATAAAGTTGCCCAGGGGTCAGAGCTATTAGAGCCAAAGCAAGAGCATGGTGGTGGTGGTGCACGCCTTTAATCCCAGCACTTGGTAGACAGTGGTAGGTAGATCTCTGTGTGTAAAAAGATACAGCCAGCATTGGAGACACACACCTTTAATCTCAATTCCAACAATAGAAGACCTGGAAGTCTTTACAGACAGGCAGTGACGAGGTATGGGTTTATAACCAATGAGAAGGCAGAACTGAAAGTCTTTATAAAGACAAACACACAGGAAGTAGCGCCTTTTCGGAGAGCTCTCTTGGCTGAAGCAGGAAGGGTAAGGCTCTTAGTTCTGACCTCTTGGCTTACTTCTCTGAATCAGCTCTGTGTTTCTTATTTAATAAGATGGTTGGTTACATCTACATTTGGCGCCCAACGTGACAAGAATCCATTAAAAACCACTTAACTTGGCTTGGCAGCAGGTCCAGTTTCCAGCCTGGGCAGCCGGCAGGTCCAGTTTCCCACATGGGCGGCTGGCTCCCTAGCCCGGGCCCAGGTCAGCTTGGCCTCAGGCCAGACTAACCTTGAGCTACTTGCTTAAAGCCGGTGCTACAGACAACTCAGGCCTGCCCTGAAGAACAGGGCCCCTGCCTGTAAAGCCAACACACGTGGTTGGAGCTTAAGGAAGCTAGAGCCAAGGCTTGACTAGGCTCAAGCAGGAACACGAGGCTAGATTCAAGCTCTTAGGCAGAACTTGTGGCTGCCCTTGCTCTCTCTCTCTCTCTCTCTCTCTCTCTCTCTCTCTCTCTCTCTCTCTGTATTCACACCTCGGACACTAGGTGGCTATTTTGAAATTCCCTCGGATTTGTATTGTTCTACGCGGACTTAGTAAGTCACTTATCATATCAGATATTTTAAAGGAAACTATTTAAAAGAGAAAGTTTTTCCACATTAAAAAAAATGGGTTTTCTGTGTACATTGGAAGAAAATTGGGCTTTGTTTGCAATTTTAGGCAGTCTGACAATGGAACAACTGTATAAGAAGATTAATGTTGATCGAATTATGCAGTTTATTACTATGCTTATCCTCATTTTACTATTTAAAAAGATAGTCAGTTTAAGTGCCAGGATGACAGCTTTAGAAAAACTTGTTAAACCTGTAAAAATTCAGACAGAAGAAATTAACAGTTAAGTTGTTTCAAAATTAGATCATAAGGTTACAAAAAAAGCCTGTTTTCACACAGTCACCCCTAATTTGTCCAGCAACCATACAGCAGTTGCCTGATCAAATGACTACACAAAATATTTGTGCTCCAATTGAAATGTTAGATTTACGAAGGTTTAAGGAGGCAATAGTATCTTACGGCATGCATTCCCCATATGTAAAGCAAATGTTAAACTCTTGGTCAACATATAATAGGATTGTACCACAGGACTGGCAGGAGCTGTCACAAGCTGTTCTTGAACCCAGTCAAAGGCTTCAGTGGCTAACTTGGTTCAAGGATGAAGCTAAAAACATGGAAAAACAATGGAGGGATAAAGGAATACAAGTCTGCCAGGATCAGCTTATTGGAGAAGGTCAATATGCTTCAGCACAAACACAATGTTTATATGATGTCCAAACCCTAACTTTATGTCGAACAGCAGCCTTGAATGCATGGGACAGAGTTGAGGAACCAGGAAAAAAAACTGAGTCATTTACAAAGGTTATAAAAGGCCCAAAAGAATCTTTCACAGTTTTTTTACAAAGACTGGCTTCAGCAGTAAAGAGAATGGTCCCGGATTCAGAAGCTAGTAAGATAATAATTGAATTTTTGGCCTTTGAAAATGCAAATGCAGCATGCAAAAGAATAATCAGGCCATTAAAGGCAAGATCTGCACCTTTGGAAGATTGGATTAGAGACACGGTTAATGTTGAAGCTTATGAGCATGATGATATGTGGGTAGGAGAAGCAATTTCAAAAGGTTTGAGGAATGTTAGATGTTTTGGATGTAGAAAGCAAGGACATTTGAAAAGGGAATGTAAACAGGTCATTCCTAGAAACAATGTTTCTTTAAGGAACAATGGCAACAGAATGTCCCTTCCTTCTGGAGTATGCAGAAGGTGTGGTAAGGAAAAACACTGGACCAACGAATGTAGATCAACAAGGGACAGAAAGGGTAATCCTTTGCCTCGGTCTTCAGGAAACTCCCAGAGGGGCCTCATGCAGGCCCCAATAGCAAATCCAGTTCAAACCTTTCCTACAGTTGTAGAGGAAACCCCTACTCAGAGCAATTAAATTACCAAATGCCTATTGGAATAAATCATGCTGGTCAGGATGATGAAACAGAGAGAATAGAAAATTCAGGAGAAAACATAAAGAAAATTTTTTGGCAAACTTCTATTAATGAACAAAGACCAAAATTATCGATAAAAATAAATGGTGTTTTGTTGTCTGGTCTGGTAGACACAGGTGCGGACGTTACCATAATTGCACCAGAGTTTTGGCATCCAACTTGGCCTCTTCAGGAGGTAAATGTTCAACTATTAGGAATTGGGACGTTATCTCAGGTGAAACAGAGTGCAAGATGGCTCGAATGTATAGGTCCAGAAGGACAGAGAGGAAAATTAAAACCATATGTGGCTAACATAGCTATGAATCTGTGGGGTCGAGACTTGTTGCAACAATGGAATACTCAGATTAACATCCCTCCAATCTCAGAAACAAATCATAAACTAGCACATGTTTCTGAGAGAAGTATTAGAAGGCATTATTCTGAGTGGTCACCAGCCATCCATATTATACAAGAACAGGGCACAACAACTGATGATCTGCCAAAGACACCAACAGCTCTACCTTTAAAATGGTTAACAGACAAGCCTGTATGGGTCCAGCAATGGCCTTTAACAACAGAGAAACTCCAGGCTTTAGAAGAGCTGGTAGAAGAACAGTTAAATGCTCAGCATATTGAAGAATCAACCAGCACTTGGAATTCTGTATTTGTTATTAAAAAGAAATCTGGTAAATGGAGAATGGTAACAGACCTTAGAGCAATTAACAAAGTAATTCAGCCAATGGGCTCTCTACAATCTGGAATTCCTTTGCCTACTCTGTTACCAAAAGGATGGCCTCTCATAGTTATTGATTTAAAAGATTGTTTCTTTTTAATACCCTTACAAGAAAAAGACAGAGAAAGATTTGCTTTCACAGTGCCTACTTATAATAATTCTTAACCGGTTAAAAGATTTCAATGGAGGGTCCTCCCACAGGGAATGTTGAATAGCCCAACACTGTGCCAATATTTTGTACAACAGCCATTGGAAGTGATACGTAAAAAATTTCCTAAATCTATAATTTATCATTATATGGATGATATTTTACTAGCTGACTCAAATGCCGATACTTTAGAAAGAATGTTTGAAGAAGTAAGAAAATTTTGCCTTGCTGGGAATTACAAATTGCTCCTGAAAAGATACAAAGAGGAGATTCTATTAATTATTTAGAATATAAAATAGAGCTACAAAAAATTAGACCCCAAAAGGTGCAAATTAGGAGAGATAGACTACAGACTCTTAATGACTTTCAAAGATTATTTGGAGATATTTCTCATCTACGAACTATTGTTGAGGTAAAAAATGATGAACTGCATAATTTGTTCAAAACCTTAGACGTTGATAAGGACTTAAATAGTCCAAGAGAATTATTACCTGAAGCTGAGAAAGAATTGGCCTTGGTAGAATGTACATGAAGGGCACGTGGATCGTATTGATCCAAAGCTGGATTGCATTTTGGTTATTTTACCTTCTAGGCATTCTCCTATAGAAATATTAATGCAGAGGGAAGATATTATATTGGAATGGATATTTTTACCAAATAAAAAATTAAAAACTTATGTGGAAAAAATCTCTGACTTGATTTGGAAAGGAAAATTGAGACTTCGTCAATTAGCAGAAATAGACCCAGCAGAAATTGTTGTACCTTTAACTAAGGAGGACATTGAAAAATTATGGACAGAAAGTGAACCTTGGCAAAGAGCTTGCAGTAATTTTTTGGGAGAAATTAACAGCAAATATCCCAAAAGTGATAAAATTGATCTTATAAAGAGAGCTGATTGGATCTTGCCTAGAATTGTACGGGAAAAACCCATATCTAGAGTTTGTACATTTTATACAGATGCCAACAGACAAGGAAAGGCAGGTTGAAAATCAGAAAATTTAAGTAAAGTGGTTCAAAGTCCTTATAATTCAGTTCAAAAATCAGAATTGTATGTTATTCTCTTGGTATTAATGGATTTTTCAGAACCTCTCAACATAGTAACTGACTCAGTATGCTGAAAGAGTAGTATTACATATTGAGACTGCAGAATTTATTCCTGATGCATCAGAATTAACTTCACTATTTATTCAGTTACAAGATACAATCAGGAAAAGGAGTCATCCTTTATATATAACTCACATCCGATCCTATGCTGGTCTGCCAGGCCCTCTAGCACAAAGCAATGATGAGATTGATAAATTATTGATAGGAAATGTGCTGGAGGCCTCAGAATTTCATAAAAAACATCATGTCAATAGTAAAGGTTTAAAAAAGGATTTTTCCATAACCTGGCAACAAGCCAAAGAAATAGTAAAGAAATGTCCTACTTGTTCCTTCTACAATCAAACACCATTACCAGCAGGATGTAACCCAAAGGGTACTCAAAGGAATGAAATCTGGCAGATGGACGTGTTTCACTTTGCAGAATTTGGAAAATTGAAATATGTACACCACACTATCGATACTTATTCAGGATTTCAATGGGCAATTGCTTTGAGTTCTGAAAAAGCTGATTTTGTAATCACTCATTTGCTAGAAGTTATGGCCATCCTGGGTATACCTGCACAAATCAAAACTGACAATGCTCCATCATATGTCTCTGTTAAAATGAAACAGTTTTTTGCTTATTACAATATAAAGCATATTACAGGCATACCACATAATCCTATAGGTCAAGCAGTTATAGAAAGATCAAACAGAACTCTAAAGGATATGCTAAATAAACAGAAAGGGGTAACAAAACCCCCAGAAATAGACTGCATAATGCTCTATTAACTTTGAATTTTCTTAATGCCAATGAGAAAGGAACAACAGCTGCAGAGAGACATTGGATAATAGAAAAACTACAGAATTAAATCAGCCTATATACTTTAAGGATGTGCTGACCTCAGAATGGAAAGCAGGGTATGTATTACTTTGGGGACGAGGTTTTGCTTTTGTTTCTACAGGAGAAGATAAGCTGTGGGTACCATCAAAATTGATAAAGGTTCGACTTGAACATGAGAAACCTCTTAATTAGAGGAGGTGATAGTTCATCAACCAACATGAACATCCAATTTAAACTAACTTATACCAGTAACACATGCCTTTTCATTTAATCAGATAATAACTTGCCAAAAAGGAACATCCCCAAAATTAGTCTTGGGGAAAAGTTTTTGTTTTTGTCTTTTAGGAAAATGAAGGTTAAGGAATCTGAAGAATACTGGACAAATGAGACAACTGAAGGAAAGGGACAAATCATCTATCCCAGGAAACAGAGTGAAACGGCGTATGGGTATATATTATCTAAAAAATTTTATGTCTTCCTAAATGTTTGTTTCTGCTTTTCTCTAAAGATTTAACACTATTGGTCTTCTAATAGTCCCAGTTCAATTAAAATTTAAAGCTGACTTTGGAGTTGGAGAATGGCTCTCTCCTTCTTTAAACTCAAGCATGTTTTTAAAAGGAAAATGCAAACTCCCTGTATCATGCCAGAAGAAAAGAGCCATCTTCTGCTATGGGACAGGAGAAAAGCCAAATTAATTAAGGGACTATTCTATTACTAATCTCAACTCTTTGATTCTATTCTGATTCTTTAAACTTTTCTTAAAGTATAAATTTTATATCAAAATTTACAAGATTAATATATAGATATATATACATTTTAAACTTTGTTAAGATATGAATGGTCATATAGAGTACTAACTAATTCTAGAAAAAAGGCTTCAATTAGCTGAATATATATGTCTTTGTGTTTGAGTCTCTTATCAGTTTTCTGCAGAAATTCACGGCCAGGCCTAACATCAACTGAAGTCTCCAGGAAGAAGATGGGGCCCTACAACAACAACAATTCCACGTGGACAATAATAACATCACTAAGCTAACAAACATCATCTACAGATCAGCTTTGAACTACAAGGTGCTCAGAGCAATTTTGAGATGACTAGCTGAGATGATCCAGTCTCAAAGACTACTTGAATAAGGACTTGAGATAAACCCTGAATTTTGGCATTATACACAGACTGGATAATGAAGGATATAGTTACTATTCCTAGAATTTGACAATTAACCTAAAATTTTTCTTTCAGGATGAAGATAACTTTGCCCATACCCAGCAGGAAGCAATTTTAAGAATATGACGCCCACATTCCCAGAGAGGTGGTGTGGGGCGGGTGGTTTTTTTGGTCTTTTTAATGGGTTTTGGTTCTGGGATAATTTTCATTGTTTAGGGGGGTTGGTTATAAGTTGTTGTCAAGTGTTAGGAAAAAGCAAAGGAGATTAGATTTAAGGTTCTTGTTTTAAAAAAAGAGAAAGAAAGAAAAGAAAAGAAAATAAGAAAAAGACAATTACTAGTTTTAAATACTTTACATTGGATTGGATTGTTTTATATTGTATACAAATTATATATATTGAAATTGATATTGTTAGAAAATGTTACTTGTATATTTCTAATTGTACTTATACCGTTCATTTAACAATGCAATTTTCTGATCCTTGAATGTTATTATTACCAACTATAAGGATATAAAGAAATGAAAGTTAATAGTTAGACATTACAATAAAACTTGTAGTCATATTAGATATGTTTTAAAAATTGAGCAGATATATTTTAGATAGGTCATCTTCAAACCCTTCAGAGATCTACAGAATATGGCATTTAAAATGTTTTAATAACTTAGAAAATTTTTCTTTTTTGTTATGACTATGAGACATGTCAGCTCCTGGCAGTACCAATCTACTCCAGAGAAAATATGGGCATTGAAGAAACTGCATATGGAGTTATCTTTCACTGTGGCAAAAGTTAGCCACTGGACAACAAAGTATCCTCGAATCAACTGCTGACAAAATAGACAGACAGGACATGAAACAAAGGACTACTGATTCTTGCCAAAACAAGTGTGGTTATGGCTTTATCAAAAGGCATCTTCTGAGGCCAAGACAATATGGCACCATCCCTGAAGTGGCCTTCGCAATTCAGAAAAGGTACAGTGCCCTTTTCTTCGAAGGCAGCTGAATAGGCAGTGGGCCAATGGCTTCTGATGTGCAATGGAACAGCAGCTGAAACAGTTATTCTTAAAGAGTAACTAAGCTCACGCCTCTCAATAGTAGACTGGCATTTGATAGAGGGATGTGGAGAAGAATGGGATGCTGAGATGAAGCCATATGTACACAGCCAAGAAGAACGGACAGCTGAATTAAAAAACCATCAACAATTTCCAGAGTTTAAAATCCTGAATCATGACATAACACTAGTGGAATTCAGGTGTTTCTGGTATATGGACTGCTCTCACCCAATGTGAGGTTGAACTGTTGACCTTGTGTGCATCCTACTTCACAAATGAGTCTGTCAGATACGCTAAACCTATAGGCTGAAGATGGTGCCCCAGCACTGTGGAGAAACCTCACGTTACTGTCCAGGCAGCTGGCTGTTTTTGTCAACTCACAAATTTTTTGGAAGTTGCTTGCACGCACTTCCTGTTTTTATTTTTGTTAGCTAATATTATTTACTTCTTGGGTCTCTGAGGGAGTTGAAGATTAGTTAGTTATAGTTGAAGATTAATTAGGATAGAAAGTGAATTAGATACAATTTGGACTTAAAAAAATAGGATAGAAAATGAAATTATTTTCTCTGAATTTGTCAAATACAAATGGACTACGCATTGTTTAGACATGTATTACTTATATACATTGTATATAGTTATTGTACTTTTGTATATAGTTTTTCTTTTGTTAGTTATAACCTTTTTCTTTTTTTCTTTTTATTAAAATAGAAAAGGGGAAATATGGTGGTATTTTACTTGTACTGAAATGTGATTTTAACTGTATGTTAATAAATAAAGTTGCCCAGGAGTTAGAGCTATTAGAGCCATAGCAAGAGGGTGGCGGTGGTGGCTCATGCCTTTAATCCCAGCACTTGGTAGACAGAGCTAGGTAGATCTCTGTGTGTAAAAAGATACAGCCAGCATTGGAGACACACGCCTTTAATCTCAATCCCAACCATAGAAGACCTGGAAGTCTTTACAGACAGGCAGTGACAAGGCATGGGTTTACAACCAATGAGAAGGCAGAACCGAAAGTCTTTATAAAGACAAACACACAGGAAGTAGTGCCTTTTCGGAGAGCTCTCTTGGCTGAAGGAGGAAGGGTAAGGCTCTTAGTTCTGACCTCTTGGCTTTCTTCTCTGAATTGGCTCTGTGTTTCTTATTTAATAAGACGGTTGGTTACATCTACATTAGGTAGTAAATTGGAATCAAAATTCTAAAATATGGGGGAGGGTGGGGGGAATTCAGCAAAGTGATTACAAAATTGTAAAAAAAAACTAAGCACAAATATTTGAAATGAAGGAGATTGTTTACCACACAAACATCTCAGTAGACATTGCTATTGACAGAGAAGACTACATAAAGGGACAACATTCATGGGTGGAGGATGAAGGTGAAATGTGAGAGACTACCAGTCACACAAAAACTTCAGCAGACATTGCCATTAATAGACAAGAGTATACAGAGGGACAACGTTCAGGGTTGGAAGATGAAGGTGAGACAGTGATACAGACAGCACATGCCAGGAAAATTAGTCTCTTCTAGCATAAATGAAATTTTCCAGAATTCTAGAATAATATTTAAAAGCACAAACTGAAGAGATCATAATAAACATGAAGAAGAATGAATGGAGGTTAAAAAAAATAGTGGGACAGAGAGATAATTTAAGGAAATTTTAACATAAAGCTTCCCAAAGTTAGAGAAATAAATAAATATCCAAACATAGGTGATATAAAGATCTCTAAAAAGTAATGGCCAGAGAGGAAACTCTTTACAAGCCACCATGGTCTGGAAGACATAAATTCAATGAAGAAATAATCCCAAGATCAGCACAAAACAGATGTCAACTCAAATACAGAGGTAGATATACCAGAATTACTTTAGGCTTTTCATCAGCAACTACAAGAATCAGAAGGGCATGGAACAAACATTTCCAGTTCTCAAGATAAATAAATATAAACCAGGAATTCTATAACCTGCAAAATTATCTTTCAAAACTGATGGAGAAATAAGGACAATTCACCACAAACACAAATGAAGGCAATTCCTGACAACCAGTACACAATTGCAGAAAATACTTAATGAAATACTTTAGTGAGAGTAAGAGAAAGACGGCCTTCCTCCTTTGCATGAACACATGAAAGAGTGTGTCCATGAAAAGAACAGATATATGATCTAGAGTGTGGGACAAATCAACCACGTCAAACACAGCAACTGGGCAAGCCCTCAGAACTAACATTGGAAAAGAAAAAGAGAAAAATCAATAATCCAGCAAAACAGACCAACCTCTAACAGATGTACAGGAAATGGCACATTTATTTCTATATTAACCTTCCATATAAATGGTTTCAAATCCCTGCTAAAATGGTGATGACTAGTAGACTGGGTTTACAAAAAAAAAAAACCTATATGTTGTTCCTAAGAAACATACAAGCTATGCAAGAAGGTGTGCTAACTGCAGATCCTCGTCTCTCCCTCTGCACCTTCCAATCCAATCACCCCCTCTCTGTGCTCCTCTGAATCCAATCCTCCAGCCTTATTCCTAGCTCTGTAACATATCACCTGCTGCAATGCTGCAGACTCCCTTCTCCCCTGCCCCCATCTACAATGAATTACACAGATCTTCCCCTCCAAAATCTTTAACATCCTTCCCCCCATTCACTGCTGTATTCCAGCCTTCAACTCCAGCAGCCACAAACCCTGGGAACCCACACCCAACTCTGGCTAGAAAAACAGGTAGGCTAATTGCAAATTCTCACCTTTCCCTTCAAACTTCAGACGTTTCCCTCTCCATCCATTCCTCCAAGTTCAAATATCCTGTCCAAAGCCCAGAGCTCTAGCAGCAAACTACTTCCTGAGGCCTCTCCTCACTCTCTGCCTCCATTCCCAGGGGACTAAATAGATCTTGATGGAACACCCTACTTTTGTAAATTCTCTGGAAGCAATCTGCTTCTCCCAGGCCATCAAGTGTCAGCTCCCAATACCTAGAAACACATTTTACCTGGAACCCAGAACAACCAAGATCCCAGAAGAATTATTACGAGGTAGCTCACATCCACCATAATCTCATAAGAACCATAGAGAGCAACAGAAACCAAGAAACAAAACACCCACCCAACCAAGACAAAACTAGATATCAGCACTATGTTCTACAATTTTCCTAAACCCAGATGCCTAGATGCCAGTGTAAAAACAAAATTAATTAATAGCCAGGAAAATATATTTCTACTAGAGCCCAGAAACCCTGAGTATTCCAATATAGCTGAAGCACAAGACAAGAATCTTACAATAAACTTTCTGAATATGATAGGGATCTTTAGAAAGGAAGTGAGTAAATCCCTTAAAGAACTGTATATAAACACAAACAAAGGAAGGAAATGAATAAAACAGCTTAAAACCTGAAGATAAAAAATGAAAAATTTAAGAACTCAAACAGGAACCTCAAAGCAAGCCTTACCAGTAAAATTAAAGATATGGAAGAGTGAGCCAGGAAATCTGAGACACTATGAAAAGACCAAATCTAAAAATAATAAGAAAAGAGGAAGGAGAAGAAATGCAGGTCAAAGGCCCAGAAAATACTTTCAATAAAATCATAGAAAATGTTTCTAAAGTAAAAAGGGGACACCTATCAAGGTACAAAGAAGATTACAGAACACTAAATATACTGGACCAGTATAGGCAGATTTTTTTTTCCTGTCCAGACTGCCTGCTCCCAAATAATCACTCAAGGGCTTAATATAAATCATAAATATTTGGCCAATAACTCATGCTTCTTACTAACTAGCCCTTACATTTAAAGTTAACCATATTCCTTATTTATGCTCTGCCATGTGGCATTACCTTTATTCGCATGGCACATTCATCTCTTGCTTCTTTTGCTTCTGGCTGGTAACTCCTCTGACTCTGCCCATTCTCCTCCCAGAGTCCTCTGCATCTGGCTGTCCCATCTATACTTCCTGCCTGGCTACTGGCCTGTCAGCTTTTTAATAATCAATGAGAATAATACATATTCACAGTGTACAGAAGGATTATTTCACAACAGACCAGAGAAGAAGGTCCCTTTTACACACAATAATCAAAACACCAAATGTATGGAACAAGGAAGGAATATTAAGAGCTATAAAAGAAAAACATCAAGTAACATATAAAGGCAGATCTATTAAAATAACACCAGACTTGTCAATGGAGACTATAAAAGCCAGAAGGGCCTAGACAGATATCCTGTAGACTCCCAAAGACCAGAGATGCCAGCCCAGACTAGTACATAAATCAAAATTGTCAATCACCACAGACTGATAAAATAAGATATTTCATAATAAAGTCAAATTTAAAGACTATCTATCTACAAATCCAGCCAGAGAAATCTATGCCCACATACATTTTTTATAACAGAGGCAAACACATACACGGGGAGAAAGATAGCCTATTCAACAAATGGTGCTGGCAAAGCTGGATATAAACCTGAAGAAGAGTGAAATTTGATTCTTATCTTGTATAAAAATCATTTCAAGATGGATCAAAGACCTTGATTAACCCCAAACACTGAAATTTCTAGACAAAACATAGGACCTACTCCTCAAGACAAGGCTTTCCAAGAACTTCCTATGACATAAATTGGATAAGGTTTGGCCTCAAGTATCAACAGAGGTGATTACATAGAAATAAAATGTTTCTGCACAAAAATGGAAATGCAATAAATATATGCCCCACAGAATGAGGGAAAAATCTTTACCAACTATGCTTCAATAAAGAGGATAACATCTAGAATTTACAAAGAACTGAAAAAATTAAAAACCAAGTGAATAAATCATTGTAGTGGGCTAGCTCAGTCGGTAGAGCATGAGACTGTTAATCACAGGGTTGTGGGTTCATGGTCCACGCTGGGTGCCAGATATTGGTGGAAGTATTAAGGTAACTCTACGTAGCTAAAAGGGAGGTTTATTTTGTGGGGTAACTTACAAACAAAAGGATAGGTTACAGGGTCCAGGAAAGATGTAGTGCAGTCCAGCAGTGTTCTCTGGAGAACTCTACTTGGTCTACCTCCAGCATCTAGGATCCAGGAACCAAGAGAGCCTGCACATCTGGATCTCAGGTCTTAAGGGCTCCTGTCTTGGCCCTGCCTCATATGTGTGACAGTTACTGGAAGCCTCAATGGGGGTAGTATTTCGAGGTCAAAGCTGGAATAGCTACCCACTACAAAACTTCCAATCAACAATTGGACTAATGAATTGAATAAACAGCTTTCAAATATAAAACACAAATGAGCAATAGCTATTTTTTAAAGTGCTCAACACTGCTAGCCATCAGGGAAAAATAAATTAAAACTACGTTGAGATATCACCTCACTTCAGAGTGGCTATCACTACAAAATCTGACAACAAATGGAAGGGATGAGGAAAGCAAAGAACACAATTATTAATCGCTATTGGGGTGGAAATAATATCTGTGCATTATGGGATTCATCTTGAAGATTCATTGAAATTTTTAAACTAGAACTACCATTGGACCCAGCTATTTCACTCCCAGGCATATACCCAGAGGACTACACACCTCAGAGAGATTTGTGCCCTGTGTTCACTGCTGTTTTACTCACCACAGCATGGAAAGGGAACAAAGCTAGTTGCTCACTGACAGATGAGTGAATAATCAAAGTCTAGCATATACGTAAAATGGAGTATTATTCAGCACAAAATAAAAATGAGGACTTGGTGGACTTAGAATGAATAATACTGAGATCATTCAATCTCAGACAGAGTCTACAATGTGTACATGTACACATGCAAAGAAATGGATGTGTGGGTATACTTTAACATGTCAACGTTTGGGTAAAGAGTAGAAATTAAAACAAGCTTAAGTAATATGAGACATGAGGAAAGATAGAATGTAGGTAAAAACATGGAGTACTGAAAGAGGATAGAAAGCAAGTATTTTTCTAGTTTAATCTGCCATAGTTTCCTTTTTTCTTTCTGTGGTGGGTAAGTGCAAAAAATGTATTTAATAGTGAAAGTATAAAGTTCAAAGTAAAACTCCATGGCTTCAGAATTGCTATTCTTATGTGTAACACAGTTTTTTTTTTTAATGTATAGACCTTGGGAACTGGGTAAATACTTTTTTGAGTAGCTATGTTAATCTAGCTGTAAAAATTTATTTTATTTGCAAGTGTATTAAAATAAAATGAGTTCTTAAAAATGGCCTGTGTGGTGCATTTGTATTAACAGCACACAGATGGTAGGTGTGAATACCAAGGGATTGAGAAGTTTTGCTTTGTAAGAATGGGGACCTGAGTTTGGATCTACAGCACCTGTGTAAAGGCTAGGTTTTGGTGCATGCTGGTGGATGTCCAGCACTCATGCAAAGGCTGAGCTTTGTGGTGCATGCCCGTGAGGTCAGAACTGCAGATACAGTGAACAGAGACAGGAGAATCTAAAGCCCTGCTACTCATTCAGTGTAGAAAAACACCACACTACAGGCTCACAGGCAAATGTTCTCTCAAACAATAAGTGAACAGCAATAGAGGAAGTCACACAAGGTTGACCTCTGCACATGTATGCAAAAATGTCTAAAATCCTACATACATGAGTATAGAAAGTTCTGGAATATCTGCTATACAAGTAAATAAACTGGGACCTAAAGGCACACATGGCCTTACTGCCTAGTGAGCTCTGAGAATCACATTAACATAGCCTAAGATCTTTTTCTTCTCATCTCTTTATACTAAATGACATTTTAAATACCTCTCTCTCCCTCCCTCCATCCCTCCCTCTCTCTCTTCCTCCCTCCATCCTTCTTTCTCTTTCTTCCTTTCTTCCTTCCTTCTCTCTCTCTCTCTCTCTCTCTCTCTCTCTCTCTCTCTCTCTCTCTCTCTCTCTCTCTCTCTGTCAGGGGCAAATGGAAGTGAGCAGTGAGGTTGATAGTGAGTACCTTTATTTGACAGCTCTTCACTTTTATTTTTTTTTTTTGAAATAAAAGTATTGCCCTGAACTTTTAACTCACAGAGTCAGACTGGACAACAAGCTCAGGAACCTTCTGTTTCCTCCTCACTAGTTCCGGGAGCAGAGATGCAGGCCCTATGCTGGGTGGGTTCTCATGTACGTGCTGGAGACTGAACTCAGGTCTTTGTGCTTGCATGGCCACAGTAATTGATTAAATCATTTCACCATCTCTTTGATTTTTTTTATTTTTACAAATCACTGAATTATATTTCTATATAGATAACAAAATAAACTAAAATTTCCTAAGAGATTTGTCATTTCAGTTATTTTAGTTAGAGGATAGTGAAATAACATATAAATTTTTAAACAGTTTTATTGGGACTCTGCATTTCAATGTTGAAAAAGATAAAGACGTGGAAAAATACAAGTTTGTTAATATTTCCCTAGTCTGAGAAGCAAGGATTCAGCAAACAGAGCTAACTAGGAGAGTAACTGTTCATATCTCAATGGAATTGAGCGTAATCTACCCATTGGCATTTAATCTCCAATTAAAAGTAAGCTACTGAAAATAGATTTAAGTCAATGCCAACCTAAGTTGTATAATCAACATCAGCTTTGACATTTACCGCAAATCCTGCTAAGCATGAGTTAACATGATTCTAAAAAGCTTTGAGTCATGCTGCTGCTGGCACCAGGGTGAAGAGTCATTCTCTCCAGCTGCAGAAGGTGGATACAGAGGAAGGCAGAGGCATGAAGATGCATGTTCTTGAGAGAAGGTATCTATTAACAATAATCAAAACCACCACAACATTGCTGTTAAAGTGTGATTGTGGTTGAATTACTTGTTCCGTGCTGTAGGGAATCTGCACTGTTGACTGTGTGTCAATGAATTGGCATCTTATAGAATTCTCAGTGGTGTCACCCATCTGGGGCCTTCTAGTAGATATGAATTTAAGATGACAATAGCATTTTCCCCCATAGAAATCTCAAAATCCACTATGGGCTAGATGTAGCAGTTCTTCCCTGGGTGCTTTATGTTTGTTTGTTTCTGTTTTTTAATATGTCTGCCTGTTCATGTAAAGTTACTATATGTACATGGATATGTATATGCTTCTATAAGGTTACATTTAGTGTCATCTACAATTACTCCTCACCTTTCTTTATTAAGACATTGTAGTGGATTCCTGGAGCTCAGCTTGACGCCTGGCCATGAATCTCTTCATTTGCTTCCATCAGTCACTGGATAAAGGCTCTATGATGACAATTAGGGTATTCACTAGACCAATCACCTGAGTAGACCACCTGAGGTAGTAACTGCCTCACCTACCTATGACCTGCCCCTGGGACATGGCCAAGACCAGAGCCCTTAAGACCCAAGATCGTACTTTCTGGCCTTCTTGGCTCCTCCTGATCCTAGATACTGGATGGCAGACCAAGTCAGAGTTCTCCAGAGAAACGTGCTGGACTGTACCTCACCTCTCCTGGATCCTACAGGCACCCTCTCAACCACTGCCAGTAATCCAAGAAGGGGTCATCCTTGTGGATTCCTGAGAGTTTCCCCAGCACCCTGCCTCTTCCTGTTCTCATGATGTCTTCATGTATCATGGTATCTCTTTCCTTGCTCTCCCACTCTGTCCCTGTTCCAGTCCAACCCTCCCATTTCATTATGTTCTCTTCCCCCATTCTTTGCCCTCCATTACCCACTCCCTACTCCTGTGGGCAGGGGACGCCGAGATCAAGATAGCAAAATGTGCAGAGATGACCAGTCACACTGGTGGAAACCCATGAACTGTGGACTAATAGCTATGGAGCCATCATAGGACTAGACAAGGCCCTCTGGATTCAGGAGAGAGTTGTTTAGCTTGAACTGTTTGGGGGGCCCTCAGGCAAGGGCATCAGAATCTGTCCCTGGTACAAGGGCAGGCTTCTTTTTTCTCTTTACTCAGAGCTTATTTTTTTTTATTTTATTTTATTTTTTATTTTGCAATACAATTCAGTTCTACATATCAGCCACAGATTTCCTTGTTCTCACCCTCCCGCCCCCCTCACCTTCCCCCCAGACCACCCCCCATTCCCACCTGCTCCAGGGCAAAGCCTCCCCCGAGAACTGAGATCAACCTGATAGACTCAGTCCAGGCAAGTCCAGTCCCCTCCTACCAGGCCGAGCCAAGCGACCCTGCATAGGCCCCAGGTTTCAAACAGCCAACTCATGCAGTGAGCACAGGACCCGGTCCCACTGCCTGGATGCCTCCCAAACAGATCAAGCCAATCTTCTGTCTCACCCATTCAGAGGGCCTGATCCAATTGGGGACCCCTCAGCCATTGGTTCATAGTTCATGTGTTTCCATTCGTTTGGCTATTTGTCCCTGTGCTTTATCCAACCTTGGTCTCAACAATTCTCACTCATATAAACCTTCCTCTTTCTCGATAATTGGACTCCCAGAGCTCCACCCGGGGCCTAGGCATGGATCTCTGCATCCAGATCCCTCAGTGGTTGGATGGGGTTTCTAGCACGACAATTAGAATGTTTGGCCATCCCATCACCAGAGTAGGTCAGTTAGGGCTGTCTCTCAACCATTGCCAGAAGTCTGTTGTGGGGGTATCTTTGTGGAGCCACCACTGCCCGGCTAGATGAGGGCAGGCTTTTTGAAGCCCAGTGCCTAGGGTGTGACACCTTGCACAGCTTTGGTGCAGGGGGAGGGGCTTGGACCTGCCTCAGCTGAATGTGTCAGGCTCTGCTGACTCCCCATGGGAGGCCTTGATTTGGAAAGTGTGGGGATGGGGGTGGATTGGGAGGGAAGGCTGGGGAATAGGAAGAGGGAAGAGGGGGGGATCTATTGTTGGTATATAAAGTGAATAGAAAATTTCTTAATAAATATATAAAAATGAAAAAAAGACATCATAGTGGGTAGCTGTTTCAGCTTTGACCTTGAAGCACTGTCCCTAGTGAGGCAGCAGGTAACTGCCTCACCTACCTATGACCTACCCCTGGGGCATGGCCAAGACAAGAGCCCTTAAGACCCAAGATTGGACATTCTGGCCTTCTTGGCTCCTCCTGATCCTAGATACTGGATGGCAGACCAAGTCAGAGTTCTCCAGAGAACCATGATGGACTGTACCTCACCTCTCCTGGATCCTGTAACTGACTCCTTTACTGGTTGTGAGTTACCCTGAAATAAACCTCTTTTAACTATCAGATAGAGTACATGGAGTTGCCTTGTTAATTCCCTGCATTAAGACATGGTTTTCCATTGAACCTGGAGCTCAATGATTCACCTGGGCTAGCCATCCAATGAGTCTCAGAAGTCTTCCTGTCTTTGCCTCCCTGGCATTGAGGTTATAATTTTATCCCACAATTATGGGTTTCTAAAAGTGGACTTAAAGAAACAAACTAAGTTCCTCATTATTTCAAGGCATGGGTCATCTCTCTAGTCCCTAGCTGTGGCAATTCTTAAACGTTAGCCTTTAATCAAGGAAATGGTGATAAGAGTCTGGTCTCAGTCACTTGGCAGACCTAAACATTAGTCTGTCCTTATTAACATGATATATTTTAGTTTTCAGATCAAAGATGGAAATAAATCATCTGCTGTTCCTATCTTCCTATAGGAATTTACTAAGAATGACATAAGAATCCAAGATGCTTTAAGTTATCAGTATGGTAGCTCGTCCTCCGCCAAATGGATATGATCTGGGTCTATTTTGGAATTGGATTCCCGGTGGAGGATCTTAAATGAAGCATTCTTCCTTCCTGGGGAGCGGGAGAGGGAGGCTGGGAGCCAAATTCCTCATATGAACCTCAAGGCTGTCCAAGACTTGCAAGCCACAGTTCCGTTTTCATGGCTGCAGCAATTGTGCAGCCACAAAGTTGATGGGTATAATAGATGGAGTAAAAGCAGAATCTGGGGGGGGGGTGAGGAAGGGGGAATTCAGCACACCTTCTTCTTGTATTAATATTAAGAGGGAACATTACGTGCACCAACTCTAACTCTGACAGCCATATGTGGCAGTAAAAAGATGCTTCATTGCTCCCCCACCTGTGATGTTTCTCAGGAACCACTGCCTCAGGCATCCTCACATGAAGCCTTGCACATCTCTGGCTGTTCATGCTGTCAATTTGCTTTTATTCTGTTTCCTTTGCACAGTGACTTTTGAATATTAACCCTTGAAGTCTGACAGCGAAGCAGTGGGCTATCCCAGCTCCAGATCTGTTTCTATACCTCCCGGAACCATGTTGGGTCACATCTATTTTTGTTTGTCTACATCCTTCTATTTTGACATAATTGGGTTTTACTAAATTAATCTAAGATTTTCTTCCAATGCTAAGAGAATCATATGCTACCAAAAATTCATTTGTATTCCAAGGAAGTGGTTTGGTTGTTCTTTGCACTGAAAAGGAGAGTTTGGGTTTCTTCTGATGTTAAAGTCAGCAACTTCAAATGGAAATGGTCACTTAGCTGATTTTTTCTGCATAGCAATGGACAAATTATGTATTTCCCTAGTTTTTGTTTGTTTGTGTGTATGTGTGTGTGTGGGGGGGGTGTGAGTGTTTCATGATATGAATGGAGAAGTCATATCACAATTTCAGGTGTTGGTATTCACTATCTATCTTTTTTGAGAGAGTCTCCTTGTCATTTTTCTACTGTGAATGCACAGCTTCCAGGAATTCTCTCATGCCCACCTTCTCTCTTACCACAGGAGTACTGAGGTTACAGATGCTTGTGCTACTCAGTCTGGCTTTTACATGGGTTGTGAGGTTCCAAACTTAGGCCCTCCTATTTGTGTAACAAGCTCATTATTCCCTGAACCTCTGGGCAGTGGTGGCACGTGCCTTTAATCTCAGCACTTGGGAAGCAGAGCCAGGTGGATCTCTGAGTTCGAGGCCAGCCTGGTCTAGAGAGTGAGATCCAGGACAGGCATCAAAACTATACAGAGAGACTCTGTCTCAAAAAACTGAAGAAGAAGAAGAAGAAGAAGAAGAAGAAGAAGAAGAAGGAGGAGGAGGAGGAGGAGGAGGAGGAGGAGGAGGAGGAGGAGGAGGAGGAGGAAGAGGAGGAGAAGAAGAAGAAGAAGAAGAAGAAGAAGAAGAAGAAGAAGAAGAAGAAAGAAAAGCCCTCAACTATCTCTCTAATCTGATTTCCAATTTTCTTACCATCAAAGCAGCAAAAATACCAAAGGAAAATAATAATAGTAACAATTGTTTTAAAGCACACAAAATAATACCTTACTATACAGAAAATACTCAAAAACATTTAAAGAAAAAAAGAACATATGAGAATTCCACTTCTCAAATATGGTACTAAACATAAAAGAGTGGGTTCTGGTTCTGTAGTTACCAGGTACAGTAGGAAGTGTTTTCTGTCTTGAGTCTGGGTAAGTTTGCTAGAGCCTGAAGGTCAGTAGCCATTGTCTTTCATTATTCCTTGAATTCCTGTAGTTTTCAAGATTCCTTCCTCTCTAGCCACCAAATGCCTTCTTCAGTGTTCTCTATTACCAGTCTCTTCTGTTCTAGAATACCTTTCTTGTAATCTAAGAAGTCTGTGCTCTCTCCCATCCTGGTTATCTTACTACAGGTTTTGTTGTGTTCCCTGCAGCAGGGTACACTCTTGTACGTCCTTGGAAGGTTTTCTGGAATGAACTGGGAATTGGCAAATTAGCAAGAAATAAAGTATTCATACTCTTTAAACTGCATCTGTCCACTGGCAGCATAAACTGTGAGGTACATATGAAGGATCAGATGATGATTAAAGCTTAAGTATTCCCTCCAGAGTAGAGAGGGAAACAGGGAAATGGGTTAGGAGGTTTGTAGCTGAGTTTAAAGAAAATGGCTGAGCACAGAGAATGGATAATAGCTGAGACAAAAGTCCTTTGTGCTCTGGAGAAGCAGTAATCAGGTACAGAAAAATAAGAACTAGATTTTCACTGTGAACAAAGGAGGCTCTAAGCATATAGTGATCTCCCAGAACTGTGCTCAGAATCATGGACAGATATCATAACATAGAGTGAAATAGACCAGATTCAGAATGGCAAATCATTCATTTTCTTTTGCATGTGAAATCTAGATTTTTTAAAATTTTCTGTGTATGTTTATGTGTATGTGTGTGTGGGGGGGGGTATTGCCATGTATGAGTTGAAGTGTGTGTGGTGTGTATATGTGTGAATATACATGTAAGCACGTGCATGTGAAAACCAGAGGTGGAGGTTTCAGTGAGAATAGCCCCTATAAGCTCATATGTTTGAATGCTTGGTCCTTAATTGGTGAAATGTTTAGGAAGGATTAGGAGGTATAGCCTTGTTGGAGGAGGAGTGTCACTGGGGTTGGCTTTGAGATCTCAAGAGCCCACAACAGGCTTAATCTACCTGTAGCTAGAGTTGTCCTGCTTGGCCCACAGTCAGGGCAAATCTCTCTCACCCGCCAGTCCCACAGCTTCTCAGACCCGATCAAGTAAACACAGAGACTTATATTAGTTACAAACTGTATGGCCGTGGCAGGCTTCTTGCTAACTGTTCTTATATCTTAAATTAATCCATTTCCATTAATCTATACCTTGCCACATGGCTCGTGGCTTACCGGGATCTTCCCATGCGGCTTGTCATGGTGGCGGCTGGCAGTGTCTCCTTCACCCAGCTTCCTGTTCTCTCAATTCTCCTCTCTCTTAGTCCCGCCTGTACTTCCTGCCTGGCCACTGATCAATCAGTGATTTATTTATTGACCAATCAACAACACATTTGACATACAGACCATCCCACAGCATCTACCTATTCTTCTACCAGCTGCCTGAGAATCAGGAAGTGTGCCTTTCTCTTTTTTCTTTTTTGGTCTTTTGAGACAGGGTTTCTCTTTATAGTTTTGGTGCCTGTCCTGGAACTCGCTCTGTAGATCAGGCTGTCTTCGAACTCACAGAGATCCACACGGCCAGGAAGTGTGCTCTTAACTATTGTTCCAGTGGCATACTTGCTTGCCTGCCACCATGCTCCCCACCATGTGGTCACTGAATAACCCTGTGAAAAGGTAAGGGAGTCTCTAATGACAGTTTTCTTCTTTAAGCTGCCTCGGTCATGGTGTCTCCTCACAGTAATAGAACAGCAACTAAAACAGAGCTTGACTCTATGTGTTGTCCATGGTCAATTTTATTTTAAGTCAAGGTCTCTTACTGAACTTGGACCTTACCAGTTGATTGGCCTACTGGTCAGTGGGCCCAAGAGGTCAGCCAGTCTCTGCCACCCATTCTTATCAGCACAGGGATTATAGGCATCCACTATTGTGTGACACATTTGTACACCTGGTAAGTGAAACCAGGTCTCCATGCTTGTGCAGGAACTACTTTCCCACCAAACCATCTTCGCAAATCCTGGAAGTCAGGTTTTATATATAGTCTAAGAAAGAAAAGGAATCAAGAATCAAAGATGGTGAGTATGTCAGGTGGCTGGGGGGAAGCTAGGGAAAAAATCAGAGAGATGTGGTTTCTGAGACTATTTTTCTAGCTCAGCAGGTTAGAGCATCATATTTTGAGTATCATATTCTAAGCCACAATAATCATTGCATTATTTATCAGTTGTCTCTAGACACTGGTTAGATCAGAAGAAGTCAGCTGTATCTTATTATAAATATGGAAGAAAATCTTATTAAAAAACAGGACAACACATTCAAATCATTTCAGGTCTGCAGCCAGCAGGGTTCATTCACATCTCAATAATTTTTTCCACCTACTACAGAGTTTATATTTGGGACTTGAAAATTCTGTGTTCATTATATTTTGTGGCATATCTGTGCAGCCAGATTTGAGGTCTCTTATGCCTCCTTTTCCTGCACCTCCTTCCTATTGTCCAACTTCCCAGTGTTGCTCCTTCCTCTCTCCAGATGGACGTTTACCTAAGAATCTCCTAATCTACATGAGCTCCTGGACCTACCTGGAACATTAACAACTGATGCAGAGTCAGTAGGCGAAGAATGGGCAGCTATGACCAGGTAATCCCAGAGTACAGCTGGGACTGAGGGACTGTGCAGTACATAATAGACTGGTTTATTAATTAGGATAATGATGCCAAGAAACTTGGTTGAGGGCTGAGTTGAACTCACAGAGAGAGAAGAATCAGCCATTTTAGTGATGTACAAAATGATAAAAAGTGAAATATTATTCTTGCTAGAAAATAATTAATCTCCCCATCCTGTCTCTGTATAATCCATGGAAAAAGTTGAAATACTCTTATAAAGAGTATGTGAGTTTTGGAAAGCATCACAGGATCCAGTGTCAACCTACAACAGAGATTGGACTGTGTATGCATGCAATAAACAGTTAGAAACTTTGAAAAATAAATAGTAAGTATCATTTTAGTAGATTCTGTATGTTATTTTTTATTTAAAGTTAAAATTTGTACCATATCATAAATTAAGAAAATATGTTGAAATTCTTTATTTTGAAATTTGTAAAAGAAGTCAAAAAGGATCTGAAAATGGAGAACACATGTGGAGGTACTACAGAAAGTCTACCTTTTAAAGGTGACATATCAAACAAATTTATCTGCAAATTTAATAGAATTTCTAAGCAAATTCCTTAAGAAATTATAGACAAGTTGATTGTAAAATTTATATTGAAAAGCCATCAAGCAAACAAACAAAAACATGTGCTATAAGGATCCATTTTCCATTGATACTCAAGTTCTCATAAATCAGTTGGCTTAAGATGACCCACCTGCCCTACAATTTCTGTGAGATAAGTATGTGGGGAGAGCTTAGTTGTTTTTTTACTCAAGTTCTGTCTGGCTGAAGTCCAGATGTCAGACCATTTCTCCTCATATTCTGTAACCATGAATCCACATGAATTGATGCACACTCAAAAAGGACATTGACTAGGGTCCAGAGAGATGACTCAGTGGGGAAAGTTGATTGTTACCGAGATTGATGACCTGAGCTTGATCTCTAAGACACACATGTTGGAAGGAGAGGATAGACTGGCTTTCATATATCATCTATAAGCATGTGTGTGCCCCTCTACACATACACACAAATAAACTAAAAAATATAAATTTTAAATGTTGTCCTTGGACATCTACACATGCACTGGCACACATATTCACATAGAATGATAAATAAATAAATAAATACATGTAATTACAAAAACATAAAAAATAAAAACACAAGGTATTTGGGTAAGAAAATTATTTCTCCAGAAACCAGTGAAGATTCAGGTATTGCCTATCTTTACATAACTGTTTCCTTCCTTGTTTCAGCAAGGAGAATCTGCTATAATCAAAGAGAGACATTACATATTCCTGGACACATTCAGTTTGTTAGAAGCAGATCAGAAAGCCTGCCTACCACAAGGAAATTTCCCAGAATATGGAGAAAGGAGAATGCCACATGTCAACAGCCTGGAAGAGATCCCAATTCTGAACTTGAAGTACAGTTTTTGCTGATGGAATATCATTTCTGAACCATGCTTGAACAATTCTAAGTTGAGCACATTACAAGGCAGAACCATCTCTACATAGCAGCTTTACTCATATCTATAGAAACTGGAGACCACCCAATGTCCTTCAGTAGGTGAGTGGACAAGCAAATTGAAGAGCCCCTGTGGAATAGAATGCCATTCAGCAACGAAAAGGAACACAGAATATTCATAGTAACTTGGATGCCCCTCAAAGATATTTTCAGTAGCATTATACTGTGTGAATGAAGCCAGTCTCAATGGTTTTATACTACATGATGCCATTCATTATTCTCAAATGAAAGACAAGTCACAAGAAAGTAGAGTACATTGGAGTTGCCAGTGTTAGGAGTCAGGATTAGAGGCAGCATGCAAACCTTTGTGGAACCGTAGAGTTCTGTATCTTAAGTGTAAGGATGCCAGTCAGTTCTACACATATGTTAAAATGTATAGGTCTGCATACCATATTAACTGATTCTGTTTTGTTTATTTTAACATTAAAATTTCAGCAAATATTTATCCTGAAATAATCTTTTAAAAGTTGTATGTCTGCAGAACCCCCTAATGAGCCAGTGTTTCAAGGGTATGTGATGAAAGAGTGCTTTCAGCCCCACACAGGGATTACATTGCTCCAGGGGACAGAGGAACGTAAGAGCCAGAGGATGGGGAAGTGCGCAGTCACAGGAAGCCCATGGCCACTACACTCCTGAGGTCACTGAAGCTTTAGTTATCTGCACAAGACTGGGGCGTCAACTTCTCATCACGATGGAAGGAGTCATGAGGCCCCACCCCTCCTCTAGGGACTTTCGGAAAGTAACTGCTGTAAGGGGAGTTATGTCATTTTATTCCGTAGTGTAACCACAAATACATTTCCTTTGCTCTGGAAAAAGCTTCCCCTCCATGTTCAGGTGAGAAATCCTAGTTAAACTCTGTGAGTCACACACAAAGAAAGACACAAAAATAGGAGGGAAATTGTTGAGAAGAGTTTCAGCTAGAGAAAAGAGGGAATGAGAGACCAGAACGGTGTGGTTGAAGACTACTAACATTCATTATATAAATGATGGACTCTCCAACAATGAAAGGTTGTTTCTATTTGTTTAATTTTATACTGGTTCCTGTTTTTAAGGATTCGCATACAGAGCTTTGGGGCTGAGAGTGTCATAGTTTCTATTGGGAGGGATGGTAGAATAAAAGTGCTAAGAATTGAAAATTAAAGGGTCACACTGAGGTCTATACTACAAAAGAAGTTCCCATTTCTATGCCCTTGGCAAGGGCCATCCATGTGACTCATTTAGTAATTGGCTCCAAGTTCTTTTTTCATGGACCCTCGAGGGAACATAATTCATCTATAAGACACTATCATTTTGGATATCTATCAGGTATTGGGGAGGAAGAGGTGAGAGATATTTTTTTTATTTATTTATTATATATACAGTGTTCTGTCTGCATGTACACCTGCAGGTCAGAAGAGGGCACCAGATCTCACTATGGATGGTTGTGAGTCACCATGTGGTTGCTGGGAATTGAACTCATGACCTCTGGAAGAACAGCCAGTGCTTTTAACCTCTGAGCCATCTCTCCAGCCCGAGAGATATTTTTTAATTGGTCTAGTTATAGTATATGAATTAGTTCTAGAGATCTGTCTAATAACACAGTGCCTAAAGTCAACAAGACTGAGTGGTTGTAATGTGAAGAGGAGGAACCTATGATGAAATCTGAGTAAAACAAAACAAGAGCCAACCAAAGAAAACTTTAAGAAGTGATGGATATATTGGCTGCCTTGATTGTGGCAAGGATTCCATGAATATATACATACGTTCATATTTATGCATGGATACACATGATATACACACAGTTTACTGGATATCAATTTTACCTATATAAAACTAGTAGAAAAATAAACGAACACTGTCGTGGCACTGCTTTGATATTGCTAGATCCTTAAGACTATCATGGACCATTTCAATTCTTTGAGACAGGAAAGTATCTTTTAAAACTTCAAGTATTTAGTCTCTAGGGATAAAGGGCTAAATTATACAGTTTGATAAGATTCAATTGTAAAGAAAATCTGATATTCCAATAGTGTGGGGACATGGATGTAAGATATTCTAAATGTAAGTAAGACCCAATTCCATCATTTCCTGACAGTTCCAACTCAAGGCTTGTCATGTGTATAAAGACAACCATACCCAGAGTCCAGTATAAATAATGATCATTTAATAACTGTAAATGTTATAAATATTCCTTGTATCATGCCAGGGGAAACTATGGAAGTCATCCTCCGCAGTGTTTTTTTCCCAGCTCTGTACTCCAAAATCTTTAAGATACTCTCCCCACTCACTGCTCAATCAAACAGGTGAGTATGGCTATAACATAGTACCCCTACAAATATTCAAAAGACAATGACTTAACTACCACCAAGTATCCAGCTCTGGCCTAGGCCATGGAGGTATGACACCAACAAAGCATGTATATTCACTTTTAGGGAGCCAAAATGTGAGGCAGTTTTATAAAGTGTTTGCAAAATAATACTTGACATAGTTATAAGTTCTCAGAAGAGATAACAGTATTTTGTGTATTGTATGACACTCCCTAATGTTCACAAACCATGGCTATAATTTTAATCCTCTTTGGGAAAAAAAAGTTCAGTACATGAAAATATAGAGAGACATGCCAAGGATATTACAGAGGTGAAGCCAAGGTCACCTCTTTCCTAATTCAGCCCTTTCTACCTGCATGTCATTATACTCAACTTTAGAGGAGACACATGGAATTTTTATCCATCTCGTGATTGGAATTCTTGAGTTAAACGTTTAAAATTGAGTCAAGATCAAATATGCAGTGTCAAGAACATGAAACAAAAATTGACAGAGAATATGATTGAGGAAGTTCATTCTAAATGTGCTTTTTGTCAGGGGTGTGGTGAGGAAGAAGCAGAGACAATAGAGATAGAAAGATGGGGGATTATATTTTTACAAAAATACAGTGTAATGAAATTACAGAGATAATTTCCAGTCTGCTTCCAGGAAAGAAGGGCAAAACCACTTAATACCAAGTCAGTGTGCTCTTATTAGAGAGCATTTAGTAAGCTCCAATATTTCAAGGCAGATGGTATTCCTCAAGGATGTGAGTAAGAGATTTCTAACTGCATCTTGAATAAATACTGGTAATTTGCACCATCATTATATATGTCTTTTTCTCCCTAACTGAGAAGTTAATATAATAATGACATATATAATTAATGTCAGTCTTAATTCGCTAATCTTAAGAGGCTTATTCACTACAAAATCACATTTGTCTACAGATGATTATCTTTTCTGCTAAACTAGCCTCAAGAATAAGCTGCTATAATTGAAATAAATATGCATAAATCCATGGTCTTTTTTGCACTTTGGATGCCATCAATTTACATGTGTTTCAAAGCTTCCTATATTATTGCAGTAACTGCATTTTAAGAAGAACATTAAGGTGGGCTTTATAAGACAGTTCCTGCAATTAATGAGATCCTTAATATCCCACAGCTTACCCTGTAACCTGTGTAGACATGCCATAAGGAGACTAGTGTGTGTATGTGTGTGTGTGTGTGTGAAATCAACCTGATAGGATCTTTAATTACTTCTTCTTCATAGGATCCTGCTTTCTGATGTATCTGAGAAGGAGTTTCGAGATAGGGTTAGGTGAGGTAGGAGAACCCATTCTGAATGTGGGTAACATGCTATGTGCTGGGGACCTGGACTGAATGAAAGATAGCAAACCGAGAAAGAGCATTTGTCTCTCTCTGTATTCTGACTGCAGATACAATGTGAACTGCTGCTTTAGCTTCTCCAACCATTACTTCCTTGATTTTAAGGATGATACTTCTGAAACCATGAGCTACAGTAAGTTTGTCCTTCCTTAACTTGCTTTTGTCACATAGACAGACTAACACATGAGAAACATAAGTAATACAGTGAGTTGTGCATCTGGCTGAGTTTGGCCACAGAATAAGAGCCAAGGGACTGCAAAGCTCCCCTTACACTGACTCTCCTGCCCTGCTATGGAAGGGAACTTGGCACAGGAAGATGCTATTCGATCTGAGCTGCCACCATGTGAAATTAACTGTTCTCAGAGCTAGGTACCAAAATAAATAAATAAAACCAATAAGCGCAGTAACCAAACCACTACTCTATAAATAAGGCAAAGCTGTGCCAGGGAATACTGTATACGAGTGAATGCTGTATAGCAGCTGTCTACATAGACAGCAGAGACCTGACTAGTTCAAATCTATGTGAGCTTGTAGCTGTAAAACAACTCCAGTCACATGTCTTTCTCTAGATCAGTTCTGAAGACCTTCCTGAGTTGGAGGACTGAGGCAGCTTGGTAGAAGACAGGCTTTGAGATGAGTACAATCAGAAGATCAGGGTTTTAATCACAAGTGAGGTAACCAGGAAGCCATTCACACCCATTCCCTGCTTTCTGTGGTACATAGCTCCAAATCTTCAGATGGGATGCTAAAACCTGGATTAACTTTAGAAACCAAGGAAGCAAAGGGAGCCATAAGTAAGGAAAGAAGAAATTCTAGAGATCATAAGTGTCAGGATACAGGTTACAGGGAGGGGAAATGGGGGAAGGAGTGAATTGAACTGGGCAGTGGGGAACAAGGGCAATACAGAAGAAGAGTGAGAAGGAGGATAAATAACACTAAGGCAATTTGAAGAAGCCATGGGGTAACATATTATTTGCTATGTATCTAAAATTCTCTCTCTCTCTCTCTCTCTCTCTCTCTCTCTCTCTCTCTCTCTCTCTCTGTGTGTGTGTGTGTGTGTGTGTGTGTGTGTGTGTGTGTGTGTGTGTGTGATTAACTTATACCACTTGGAGTGATAATGTTCTCTATAAGAGCCATAGACAACCAACAAAATTTCCTGTCTACCAGATACAGGAAACCTTCTTTTGAGTTGTTGGTCAGAGTTCAACAGACTCCCAGAACAGTATAGGCTGTTGCCGGTGCCCTTGCTTCCTTCCCAGAACTTGAAGGTAAGGCCCTATCTTTCAATACATGGCACATTTCAGACACAAGCCTTGGAGAAATCAAGCTGGATCTGCCTCAGAAGATTCCTTTCTGAGGAATGCATTCATAGTAGCTGAAGGTGCTATGCAAGCTGCTGAGAGAGAAAAATAATCAATAATCCTCCCCAACCATGAACATATGAATCTCAGCAACAATCAGCCTGGGAAAATATCCACACTGGTGTAGTAATAGGATTTACAGTTGTAACTTGTGTGTAAGGCCTACTCAATTACAGGAAATCCGTTCCTGCTGTGCCTGCTACTAGAAACCCAGCCAACAATCTAAGCATGGTGAGGCCATACAACTTAGGGGAGGAGCTATTACTTACACTTTAGTAAACCAGTATAATTACAAATGGTATTCTAAATACTTACCCCCATACCTACAGATAAGTGTAGATCTCACCCCTCACAGTACAGTACACAGAGACCATCGTGGAAATGATGACTGTTCAAAATGAAAATAACAATTGACAATGAGGTGCCCAACCCCAACTGATAGATTTACAATACCACCCTTCCATCTATGGTTCTGGGAACAGCATGAAAAAGAGGGTGGAAAGGTGATAAGAAGCAGAGGACTCTTTCATTGAGATTGTATCTCTTATGTATAACAGAGAAGTTGCACACATGAAATCACAACAATGTGGCTGCCTAAACAAAACCTGAGCAATAGCACTGCAGTTGACAAGGAAATGAAGATTGAATATATATATATGTATACATATATGTATATGTATGTGTATATATACTGTGTTGCTTAGTGCAAACCACACTAAAGATATGACAGATTATATCTGTGTAAGAGTGTAGATAGAGTTTTCCTGCCTTGCCCACAGTCAGGACAAATCTTTGTCACCCGCCAGTCCCACAGCTGCTCAGACCCAACCAAGTAAGCACAGAGACTTATATTGGTTACAAACTGTATGGCCGTGGCAGGCTTCTTGCTAACTGTTCTTACAGTTTAAATTAATCCATTTCCACAAATTTATACCTTGCCACATGGCTCGTGGCTTACCAGGATCTTCACATGTGGCTTGTCATGGTGGCGGCTGGCAGTGTCTCCCTCACCCAGCTTCCTGTTCTCTCAATTCTCCTCTCTGTTAGTCCTGCCTATACTTCCTGCCTGGTCACTGGCCAATCAGTGATTTATTTATTGACCAATCAGCAACACATTTGACATACAGACCATCCCACAGCATAAGAGAGAAATGAGGTCATGATTTGAGAGGAGTATGTAAGGAGGAGAAGAGGAAAAATAATGTAAACACAGTACAGTAGGTTCTCTATGGTAAAAGAGGTTGCTTACATGTTTGGAAATGTGGTTGTGGTAAACAGTGTAAATCCAGTCTAGATTTACAGTGGGGAAGTGAAATGGTCCAACGTCTCTTGCAGCTTGCTGTTGACTGACTTCGAAATGATGATGTCATAGTCTCACAACTCTGTGGGACAGATAAGCAATAGCCTTATCACACACGGAGAGTAAGATAATGGAAATATATAAACTAATCAAAGTCTATTAAGGAGGCTTAATGACACACTGTAATAGGGAAGAGAGATGTGTGGGACAAGTGGTAAATGGATAGTTAAGGAGAAAGCTTATTTCAGATGGAGATTTCTGGTGGTGGGGGTCTTTGGAGGATATCTGAGCAGGGTTGTTCAGAAACCAGATCTGATTTTTAAGGAAATGCTGCTGGCAGGGCAGCTATGTTTGAGAGTATCTTGGGTCCAAGATCATGAGAAAAAATATAACCAGGAAGAAAAAAAGAGGACATAAACCAATTCTCAAACTTTAGATACTGAACCAGCAGCAGCAACAACTTAGGAACTTGGAGAAATGTACATCCTTAGCCCATACCTGGTCAGTCATTGAGGAGGCTGAATAGAGACCAGTACACTGAGCTTTAATAAGACCATGGTGGTTCCCATACATCCTCGGTATGAGAGATTCTAAACTAATATGTGTCTTGAGTTCAAAGACATCTTGGGTATTTTAATTCTGGATAAGGATAAGGTACTTCGGGAAATGTACACTTAACATTCAGTTCGTAGGAGGTCATGAAAAGCCCATAGATGTCCATTGACCTTAGATGAGATATGGAAACCAGACCTATCAAAGATCTCTGTTTTCATATGACTGTCATAACAAATATGCACAAGCTAGGCGTTGACACCAAAATCACTTATTTTCTGATAGGTTGGACAGCATCAGGGTTGCCTCCTGATGGGCTGTTTTCTTTAGCTTCACAGAACCTTTCCTTAGTGTGTGGGGAAAAGGAAGAAGGAGGGATGGGAGGGAGATGGTAGAGAGCAGTACATGTGTGAATGAGCCACTGTTCCCTGGTACTTTCCTATTCATGAAATGATGCTATTCTTTTGAAATTAGATCTTTACCCTTATACCCTCATCTGATAATGATTATCTTGCTGAAGTACTGTATTCCAGGACAGTTGTATGTACATTTATGCTTTTAGCATGTTTGCTAAATGAACTTGTACAAAACAGTCACATAAATGTTTATGTTTCTACCCACAGACTGGTGTTGTTCTCAGCCTGGGCCAGAGAAGCTTTTTTTTTGCAGGAGGCAGTGGTTAATGAGACTGGTCAGAGTGCTAAGAATAGGTGACTATTGAGTGCTAATCCCCAATGAAGACTGCCATATCACCCTTTCTAATGTCCAAGAAACATCATATAATAGAGGGCATAAAGATTATAAACAGAGTCAAAGATGTAAAAGAATGCTATGGAATACTGTTTTCTGCATAGGGCATGGCCATCACAACCATGAATACAAATCTGCACATACACAAAGAAATGTGGGTAGAAAGTAATCTGAGTGGGAAGAAGGAGAAGAAAAGGGGTGGTAGATGAGTAAGATTGGGTAACGAGAGGGTAATGTGTTCACAGTATACTTTACACATGTACAAAGCTGTCAAAATTATATCTATGTATATTGGAAAGAAAAAGCATTTTACATATAAAATTTAGGTGAGCACAGTTTAGTCAATAGAAACCCTACTTAGAGAATTTGTTTTCAAACAATGAATGTGAGTGGGTAAGACACAGTGAGAAAGTCAATGTTCTGGAAAACAGATTTTTCTCTCATTACTTTTGACTCCTTATTGAATTTAACAATGGGAAATACCAGCTACCATTTTGGAACTACATAAACTGCATAGAAGGAGGTTGTCTTGGAGTGGGACATGCTTTGAGGAACAGCATCAAAGTATGAAAAGGCACTTAAAACAGTTTGTGGGAACATTTGACTTTTAGTTAAAATATTTCCTACCTGATATTTTAATCCAATGAATAAGTAATTCCTATATTGGCGTACACAAGTTAAAATTGTATTTTCTATCTTTTATAGGTTAAAATTCAGACATAGCATCTTTGAACTAGAAAGTAAATCCTCCCCAGGAATAACCATTGCTCTTCCCTTTCTTTCTGTAAAACTACTTCATTGTTCTCTCGATGCCAGCTTTGTGGCACTGCCACACAAACACTGAAGGAGGAACTTCTTAGTTCCAGATCTGAACTACCTCTTTATGCTATAAACAGTGTCACTTGGAAAACCTAAGACCCACCTATGAGTGTGCCACATGCAAGGGTTTCATAGACGTCTTTGTCTTTCAGTGGTCATACAAACAAGTATCTATGACTGAATGATTCATAAGGAACAAAGTTTCCTTTAGCATCTGTTTTTAAGGCTGGGCAAACCAAGATACAACAGTTGCATCTGGATAAGACTTCATAACACACCAGTCAGAATGGGATGGAATAAATGGAAGGGGGAACAGGAGCATCCAGATGAAACAGAAGGTAACGAGCACCCACATTTTCTAAGAATCCACTCTTGCAATCTCTAAACCAGGTCTGGGAGAAAGGTTATTTATCTTCCTCTTATCCTGAGAGCTCACCAGCCCCTGAAGAGCCACCTTCTCATTCTACTTATGAGGGAGTCAAATTTCACTATTGATTTCAGAGGGAATAAATCATACTCCATCTTCAGATTTGTCTGTAGCATGAATCTTAGAAAGTCTTATTAATAAAATTAAACCCGAGGCCAGTTATTGGGGTGAATACTGGAAGATCAGAGAGACAGAACGAGCCACAGCTAACCTCACCTCACGAGATCCTCAGCTGGTCTTGTTTCCTCAGACTGGAAGCTTCTGAGTCCTCATCCCAATGGCTCTCAGCTGAACTGCTGCTCGAAAGCCTGAAAGCTTAACCAGCCAAATGCTTAACCAGCCAAATGCCTCTAGTTTCTGGTCATCACGCCTTATAAACCTTTCTGCTTTCTACCACCACTCCCTGGGATTAAAGGCTGCTTTCTGGGATTAAAGGCATGAGTCACCATGCCTGGCTGTTTCCAATGCGGCCTTGAACTCACAGAGATCCAGAGGGATTTCTGTCTCTGGAATGCTAGGATTAAAGGCGTGTGCTAACATTTTCTAGCCTAAGTATCTTGTGGCTTTTCTGTTCTCTGACCCCAGATAAGTTTATTAAGGTACACAATATTTTGGGGAACACAATACCACCACATTTGTCAATTTGACACAACCTAGAATCACTTGAGAAGAAAGTCTCGATGTAGGGATGTCTAAATTGAGTTGCCCTGTGTCTATGGGGAATTGTCTTAGGTTAACTAATGTTTGAATTCCAGCCCACTGTGAGCAGCACCATTCCCATTATGGGGGTACCTGACCTGTATAAAAGTGGAGAAATTGAGCTGAGTACAAGTAAAAAATGAGTATGCATATATGTAGATTCTCTCTGCTTTAGATGTGATAAGACTGTTTCCTTTGAGTTCCTGATTTAGCTTTTACTCAGGGGTAGACAATGACCTCAAATTATAAGCCAAATAAACTCTTTCTCCCCAAAGTTAACTTTTGTCAAGGTGATTCTGCACATAAATAGAAATCCAACTATAGGAGCAGGACACAACATTGACTCTGAAGTCCACCCTGGTGTTGGTAGCCTTGGAATCCCAAGAGGGTACTCTTTACAAAGACTCTTTTCAGCTTAACTGTGGGTGGGGAAGAAAATACTAAAAATACTAACCACAACTACAAAAGGCAATGGTGCAGACTGTCTGATTACCAGCTCAACACTAACCACAGCTACAAAAGGCAATGGTGCAGACTGTCTGATTACCAGCTCCTTGTCTACAATGGGAATGAAGGTTGTACTCATCTCCCACTTCTGGCTTTGCTTACAGCTCTCATTTTAGTTTGAAATTTTAGTCCTAGTCCTTTAGTACAGGAAGTGTGATTTGCAATGACAAAAGAAAACTATCATCATTTTTATTTCTTCTTTTAAAATGTGTGCTGTGCTGTCTCTCTCTCTCTCTCTCTCTCTCTCTCTCTCTCTCTCTCTCTCTCTCTCTCTCTCTCTCTTTCTCTCTCTCTGTGTGTGTGTGTGTGGGGGGGGTGTATGTGATATGTGCCACAGCATGTGTGTGGAAGTCAAAGAACAAGGTTTGTGGGTCAGTCCTTATCTTCTTACCTGTGACAAAAATAGTTATTGCTTTCCAAATGCGTCTATCAGGCTAGCTGGCATACAACTTCCAGGGATTCTCCAAACTTCATCTTCTATTTCAAATTAGAAGCACTGGCTTTGCAGACATGCACTTCTGTATTTGCTCTTCGTGGGCTCTAGGGAGCCAAATTCAGGTTCTTAATCTTGGACAGCAAGTGCTTTCTCCACACCCAGCTTGCAATTTATAAATGTCAAGTTTCCATAGGAATCAAGAGATACAACACACAAACTATATTTTGCTTTTTAATGAGAACTACATAAATAGTCTCGTCAACAGGATTTTGAGAGATGGTTAGTTGGAGGATCTTTTTTCTTTTTTTTTTTTTTTGAGACGGGGTTTCTCTGTGTAGTTTTGGTGCCTGTATTGAATCTAGCTCTGTAGACCAGGCTGGCCTCGACTCACAGAGTTCTGCCTGGCTCTGCCTCCTGAGTGCTGGGATTAACAGCGTGTGCCATTGCCACCTGGCCTGGAGGATCCTTTAAAATCAACAGAGACAAAACTAAGTTACAGAGTTGAGAGTAGGTAATTAAACACATATACATACACACACACACACACTCACACACACACCAATAAGAGCAACAACAAAACATACTTTTCAAAATACTATTTAAACATTTAAATATTGTTTAGAAAGTATTATTCTGTCACAATATTATTTAGAAAATACTATGTAATAGTCAGTGGGTGATGTGTTTACATTTAGGGATAGAAGCGTGAGATGAGCACCGTGTCACCTGCCGTGAGAGGAAGCCAGTGTGAAATGAGATAGTGGAATTGGACAGCTCATTACAGAAGAAGAAGAAAAGAGAAGGCCTGCATCCAGCTGGCTCTGGACATGAACTGCTTGAATATTACAAAATTATACAAGCAAATTTTTCTGGTCCTTGGTCAGGAGTTCCCAGCAGCAACACAGGAAATTGAAGCTCTTAGCCGTGTCTTCCCTGCTTGTCAGGAGAAGTCAGTAGCAAATGTCCTAATGCTCACAATGTCAGTCTTCTCCAGACCCAGGGAGATAGGTGATTCTATCCTCTTGGCCCTGATGTGTTTTATGTTCAGTTAATAACAGAAATCCAGCCTAATGCCATGAGCACTTTAGCTGAGATAGTTGTATTTGTTAAAAGTTAAATTAAATACTTCATTATTACATAATTACTTTTTCCTGAATAATTGGATTTAGTATTAGAAACACTAATTTTCACATTAAGCAGGTGTGTGTGTGTGTGTGTGTGTGTGTGTGTGTGTGTGTGTATGTGTTTGTGTGCATGTGCACACGCCACTTTGTTAGTTTGGCCTATTAGATTTACATGATGCTTTGTATCTCTGTGAGTATATAGCTGTGTATATGAGGGTAGGATACCTCCAGAGAAGAGTAGAGGGTGTTGGATCATTTGGAGCTAGAATTACATGCTGTTAAGTCTGGGTTCCATTCCCAGGACTGTAAGGGAAAAGGGAAGTTATGCTTTTTTTAAAAACAAATTTTCTTTTCTTTTAATCTATTCAGTTTGATGCAATATTATCTAAAGAAAAATGATTGATGGCATTTACATCTTTAGTACTCACAGAACTGTTTATTTCTATAAAGCAGTGGCTGACAAATGACCCTTGTGAAGGGCCAGGCAGTATTGTTCTGGATTTCTCAGCCATGCTGTAGCTGTAACCACTGACTAGTTTTGTCTTTATGTGAAAATTCTGAGGTGGGAAGACTCTTCGACTCTCAGATTTCCTTAGTTGCCTATAGTTCTTTGTGCATGATTGAGGCCTCAGTGGGATTTCTCTCCACCTTAGCATGACGATTGTTGTGCCTGTTCAACTCATGTTTAGGCCGTCATGTTGTTGCTACTTTATGGATATAGTTTCTGACATTACTAGAGGACACAATCTCACAGCAGACTTCCTGTTGCTCTTGCTCTTATGTACATTCTACCCCCTTTCGGTAACATTCCCCAAGCCTTAGGTACTGAAGTTATTTGTAGATGTATCCACTGGGACTGGGCTTTGCAACTCTGCATTGTTTTCAGATGTGGTTTTCTGTAATGTTCTCCATCCGTTAAAAACAGAAGTTTCCTTGATGTGGAATGAGGACTACACTTATGTGTAAATATAAAGACAGATATTCAGAATGGAGTTAGGGATTATGCTGGCTTATTAAACTGGTAGTTGTAGGTTCACCCTAAAGATTTAAATACTTCAGTAACACTGGCTACGTGGCTTGGTTCCCAGTACCAGACATGATTTCCCTCTTGTTGAATGGGTCTTAAGTCTAATTAGAGATCTTCATGTGTGCCACTATAGTACTGTAGTCTATAGATTTCTCTGGTCCTGCCAGGCCCCAGCAGTCCTGTGGCCCACTTATAAAATAATCACACAGAGGCTTAATATTATTTATAACTGCTTGGCCATTAGCTCAGGCTTATTACTGACTAGCTCTTACACTTAAATTAATGCATAATTTTTTTTTGAGACAGGGTTTCTCTGTGTAGTTCTGGCTCTCCTAGAACTCACTTTGTAGGCCAGGCGGGCCTCAAACTCACAGAGATCCACCTGGTTCTGCCTCCCGAGTGCTGGGATTAAAGGCATGTGCCGCCACTGCCTGGCTAATTAACGCATAATTCTTATCTAGGTTTAGCCATGTGACTTGATACTTTTTCTCAGTTCTGCCTTATCATCTTGCTTCTTCCATGTCTGGCTGGAGACTCCTGGCTCAGCCTTCCTTTTCCCAGAATTCTCCTTGTCTGCTTGCCCCATCTATACTTCCTGCCTGGCTACTGGCCAATCAGCATTTTATTTATCAACCAATCAGAGCAACACATATTCACAGAATTCAGAGTGACATCCCATAGCACTTCCCCTTTTCTTTCTAATCAAAAATGAAGGTTTTAACTTTAACATAGTAAAATTACATATAACACAACAATTATCAAGCAAGAATTACAGTTACAATATCTAGTCTATTTGCATTTGGCAAAATTAAAGAAAGTATTCAATCATCTATCCTATATTTGTGAGTCTAAAGTTTCATATCTAATTTATCTTTTATCATGACTAAGGAAAACTATAATTATAACTATCTACTCTTCAACTACATCAGTAACCCCAGATATAATATTACCTGTGTAAACAGGAAGTATATTGTAATCACCTTCCAAAAATCTGGAAGTGACGGAGACAGCTGCCTACCTGGGTAGTCATCCAAAGTTCCTCTGCAATGTTGGGACATCCATCTTCAGCCCTTAGGCCTAGACTCTCAGTCACATTTTCCTGTGTCACATAGAATGTTTGGCAGTCTCCTCTGTGAAGCAGGAACCTGAAAGACCATCTTGCCTTGCAAAGCTCAGTGGTCACCTTCCTATGGGTCCTGCATGTCCAGTCGATACAAGTCAACACAAGGGCATTTTTCTGCCCAGTGACTAACTTTTGCCACACAGAAAGCAAACTCTATAATGAGTTTCTTCAATGCCCATTATCTTCTATGAAGTAGATTGGTGCTGCCAAGAGCAGATATGTCTCAATGTCCAGAAAGTCAAAGTTCTTAAAACATTTTAAATGCCATATTCTGTAGGTCTTTGAAGTGTTTGAAGATTACCTACCTAATTGAATATACCTATGTATATCTAGAAAACTTAACTAACATGACTACGGGATTGATTATAATAGATGATTAATTATTAATCTGTATTTCTTAATGATACATTACAATTTTAAAAGAGCTGCACAAAATAATATTTTAAACAAGAGTAGAAATATGCATACAGTAGAACAATATTAACCTTAAGTTTGTATCAATAAACTAAAATCCACAGCATAAAACTGGCCAGCACAACTGACTCCCTGTCAACTCAACACACAAACATATCACTTTTAAGCCACACCTTTCCTTTCTTAATTCATCCCCAAGATGTTATATTAAAAATACAAATAGCTTTAGAAGTCCCACAGTCTTGGGGATATTCCATCACACTGTGAACCCCGAGTTTGTATTTGCATTGATTAAATAAAATTAACCTTGTGGTAAACTATGTTATCTGAAAAGGGATTGTAGGAAAGTGTTCCTAGAAACAATGTTTTTCTAGACATAATCCAAATAGAAGGCACCAGCCTTCTGGATTATGCAAAAGGTGTGACAAAGCTGGTATTGAACTAATGAATGCAGATAAACAAGGGACAGGCAAAGTAGTCCTTTGTCATTAGGAAATGCCCAATGTCAAATTTGGTTCAGTCACTTCCTGTCAGCCCTGGGGAAACCCCTCCACGCGGCAATTAAAAGACTTAATGCTTGCTTGGTCATCCAATCCCAACTAACTTCTAAGACTAACAATTGCCTTCCATTTGATCAGGTAAGAAAAAAAAATTATTAAAAGATAATACTTTCTTTGTTGCCAGAAATCATTTTGTCTTAACAAAAATATAACCTGACAAAAAGTAACTCCCCAAAGTAAGGATTCGGGAAGGGTTTTGTTTTTGTCTTTCTAGGAGAAAAAAAGCATCTACCTAAGGAATCTGAAGACCACTAGACAATTGAGACATCTGAAGAAAAAGGATGAATCATCAAGAGCAAAATGTTCCAAGAAAAGGATTAAAATTGGCCTAATGCTGTAGCATATTTCTAAAAGGTTAAAATTTCATAAATCTTCACAAATATTTGTTTCTGCTGCTCTCTACAAGTACAAAAGGCAAAAGGTCTTTTCGTGGTCCCAATTCAATTAAAAATTAAAGCTGGCTTTGGAGTTGGAACATGTGTCTTTCTTTCTCTAAACACAAGCATGATTGTTAAAAGAAAATCCAAAATCTCTGTCTTGTGCCAGAAGAGCCATCTGATATGCAACAGAAGAAAACCAAAATTAAGGACTATATCACTAATCTCATAATATAGGATTTATTTTGACTCTTTAAAACTGCTCTTAAGGTATCAATATTATCTCTAAGTTTATAAGATATATATATATATATATATATATATATATATATATATATATATGCTTTCTATCATGGTATTAGTGGTCATACAGAGTACTAACTAATTCTAGAAATAGGCTTCACCTATCTTCCTGTACATGATTTTGGCCTTGAGTCTAATGCAGAGAACTAGAAACCAAGTTTGTGTACCCTGGGTATTCTTAATAAAGTGTGGTTCTTTAACCTCTCTGTGATCTGCTGCATAAGACATTTAAATGTTTAAGTTTTCTGCAGTGAACTGTGGCCATTCCTAACAGTGACTTTGAAGTCTCCAAAAAGATGATGGGACCCCATAAAGATGATTCCACTTGGATTGTGGTAATGCCATTAAGCTAACAAACACTACCCAAAAATCATCTTTAAACTTCAAACTACTCAGGACAATTTCAAAGTGGTTAGCTGAGATGGTCCAGCCTCATAAACTATCTAGCCAAGACTTCAAATAACCCTACACTTTCCCATCACACAGAGACTAAACAAAAAATAATACAGCTAGCCGTCCAGGATTTGATTATTATCTCAATTTTCTCAGGGCCCCCTATAGATGCTGTTGCCTCCAGTCAACAGGAAGTAATTTTAAGAATATGATGCCCATATTCTCAAGAGATAGAGTTGGTGGTTTCTGGTCATTTGATGGGTTGTGAATGTTTATCATCAATTGTTACTGGTCATGTTAAGGGAGGAAATTAAGCAAAAAGGTTGAATTGAAAGATCTCTTTCTAAAAAAAAAAAGAGGAGGGTATGGAAAGAATAGGATAGAGGGGTAGATTATTTAATCTACTTTAAACTAAAAAGCGATTATTAACTGAAATAATTTACATTGGTATGTATTTTTGTATATTGATATAAATTTAAGTTTCTTTTTGTTAGAACATACTCTATATATGTTTCTACTCTTGTTTAAGGTGTTATACCTATGCAACTCATTTAAAAATGTAATGTATAATTAAGGAATACAAGTTAGTAGTCATCTACAATAATCAACCTTATGTTAGGTATACTTTCAAGGTTAAATAAAGATATATTTTAGATATATTGATGGTCTTCAAACACTTTAGAGACTTACAGAATATGGCATTTCATGTTTTAATAACCTAAGGCTTTTCATGACATTGAGACACTTCTGCTCCTGGCAGCAATAATTTACTTCAAACAAGGATGATGGGCATCGAAGTACCTCTATATGGAGTTTGCTTTAACTGTAGAAAAGTTAGCCACTGGGCAGGAAGCTGCCATTGACTCCACAGCTGTCAGTATGCTGTCCAAATTGGACAAGCAGGGTACAAAAGAAGGCGACTGCCAAACTTTGCCAAGACAAGATAGGAGAGGCCTTCAAATTTCCTCCTTCACAGAAAAGTCTGGCAGATATTCTAGGCCTGTAGGCTGAAGATGGATGCCCCAAAGTTTCAGAGAAAATGTGGATGACTGTCCAGGTAGCCAGCCTCTTCTCTAATTTTTGTAGTTTGGGAAGTTGTTTGTTCTGTTCTTCCTGTGTTCTCAGTTAGTATTGGATCCTTCTCAGGATCTCTGAAGTAGTTGAAGACAAGATTGGTTTAGTTCCAATTTTTCTTGTTACTAAATTCAGAAAAGAAACTTACAAAAGAGGTATAAGTTGTATAAGATTAAAAGATGTAAAAGCTTTAATTGTTTATCTAAGAAAATGTTTTGATGTCTAAAAAGATAAGTTTGGGGTTGGTAATACTAGTTAAGATAGAAATGAATTAGGTACAAAACTTTGGATTCACCAAGATAGGATAGATAATAGAGTGGTTTCTCTGAATTTGCCAACTCCAATTGGACTAGACATTGTGAGTGTAATTCTTACTTGATCATTTTTCTTATTGTATATAGTTTCACTGTGTTAGGGTTAAAACCTTTCTTTTTATTTAGACAAAAGGGGGAAATGTTGGGGGACATTCAATCACACTTTAAACCTCGTTTGCCTTTGCATTGATTAATAAAATTAACCTTGGGCTAGAAAGCTGAGTTAGCAATTAGTTGACAGAATGTAATCATGGAGCATGAGAGGGCATCCAGGAGAGACCCAGAAGTACATGGGAGGGATTTAGAGTGGCACAGGTTGTTCTAGTTTGGCAGAGAAAAAGCAAAGTCTTTCAGAGAAGCCAGCAAGGATGAGAAGGTTAGTGTTTTGCTATTCAACCTCTCTGAGCTAGCAGGTTTTCACCCTTTCACCCTGGCCTTTAAATTTCAAGTCTTATTTATAAACAGAACAATAGAGATTTAGTTCAAGCTACCATTAGCAGCAGCAACAGAGCTGGTACCTGGAACAGAATTCTTACCAGGCTATGGCCTGAGTGACCAGTCCACTGCTAGAGCAACAGGCCGGTAACTGCAGAGTTGCAATTGCAGGCTGCAATAGCAGTAGACTGGGGTGCAGCCACTGTGCCGAAGTGAAAACAACACCACAGCCTTTACAAACTTAAACACATTAAAATTTCAGTGTCTTTAAAACATGCAGTCTCTAAAAATCCAAAATCTCCTCTAAAAGTTCAAAGTTGTGCAGCTGTGGACTCCTTTAAAAATCAAAATTAAGTACCTTCTTCAAGAAGGAAGAACCAGGCTACAGTCACAATCTGAACCAAACAAAACCAACCTCCAACAGTATAAATAATTTAATGCCCAGTTATCTGGGATTTGCTCACCATCTTCTGGGCTGCTCCAAAGAGCTTGAGTCACTTTTCTTGCTCTGCCCTCAGCAACAAACCCAGCTTGTCTTCTAACCTCCAGCTGGCCCCACTCCATTGCTACTGCCGTTCTTGGCAGTCATCTTATGGTCCTGTCAGCCGTAAAAAACACTAGGGTCTTCGGCTGCACTTTCACCAAAAGCCTGTCATAGGCTCTCTTCATGGTGCCAAGCCTCAATATCTTTGAATGACCCCTTCAGTGCTGGGCCTTCAACTGCCATTGAGGTTGCACCTCCACCAATGGCCTCTCCTGGCTTTTCACAGTGCCAAGCCTCAGTCGTTCTCCATGATCCTCTCACTCCTTCAAAACCAATGCCCCCTGGGTGATTCTTACACTATCCAGTTCAGCTGCCAGAGTAACTTACATCCTTGGTCTCCTCTGAAACACAGCTTCTGTATTTTTTTTTGGGGGGGGGGGTGCGCGGTAGCAACGTTTATTTGGGTTGGGGGTATCAGTCCTTCTTGGCCGCTGTCTTCCTCATGGTGGCCAGCACGTTGCTCAGCTCCTCCTGCTTTCTTTTGGCGCGGATGTGCATGCCCACCCTCTTCTTGATGAACTTGAGCTCGCACTTGTCCTTGGACACCTTGAGCAGCTCCATGGCTCATAGGGCGCGAATCCGCACACCTCCAGGATCATGTCCCACACGAACTTGGTCTGCTTGTTGAGGCGCCCACAGCTTGTTGAGGTGCCCGCAGCTTGTTGAGGCGCCCGCAGCTTGCTGACGTTCTTTGTCACCTGGTGGCCCTTGTTGAGGCCCACAGCCATGGGATAGCGCAGGGCCATGGCTGCTGCTCTCCAATGGCGGCAGCAACAGCAAGAAATGTGTAGCCCAGGCTGGCCTCGAACTCGTGATACTCCTGCCTCCGCCTCCTTCAGTAAATCCTACAGGCCTGCAACACCACAACCGGATGTATGCTGACTCTTAGGAAACACTTTCCAGAAGAAAACACTTTCTGCCTCAGAGATGCTAGTCACTTCTTAATCACCACCAAATTCTCATCTCTAGTTGACCAACATCCATAATCCCAGCAAAGCAAAGGTTTTGGTTTAGTACTTCTAGTATCTCATTAATCACAGCTGATTCTTTAGCCCCAGTTAACCAGAATGGTAGAATTTTAAATCAAAATAGGAAACAGCCCTGATAGAGTCTTTAAACTTCCCTCTGACTTCACAGTCAAGACCTCCATCCTCTACACTGTTCTCAATAGTGTTATCTTCAAAGCTCCTACAGGACATCCCACTGAGTTCTGAACACTCAGTGGGTTTTTTTTGCCTAGAGTTCCAAAGTATTTCTACATTTCTCCATGAAACATGGTCAGGTCTAACAAAACTATACTCCACTATGCTGGTACAAACATAGTTAGGGTTTCTATTTCTGTAACAAAACACCATCACCAAAAACAAGTTGGAGAGGAAAGGATTAAAGTTGGCTTACACATCCATATCATAGTTCATCATCAAAGGAAGTCACGACAGGAACTCAAATATTGCAGGAACCTAGAAACAGGAGATGACGCAGAGGTCATGGGAGCGTTCTGCTTACTGTCTTGTTTCCCATGGCTTGCTTAGCCCACGTTAAATAGAACCCAGGACCAGAAGCCCAGGGATAGCACTACCCTACATGCACTGAGATTCCCCCCCGTCAATTGATCACTGATTAAGAAAACACAGGCAGAACTTTTAGAAATATTTTGTCAATTAAAGTTTTCTCTTTTCAGATAACTACTTTGTGTGTTAATTTGACATAAGATTAGCTAGCACAGCAATTATATATATTTTTTTAATTTTAGGAATAAATATTTTCACTTTATTAGAGTTTGTTTTTTTTTTTTCAGATACTACTTAAACCAAAGATTTTTCTCCAAGTTTACTCTCAGTTTTTCTGACAGTGAATTTGTTACAGAAAAACAAGCAAGGGCTGGAAAGAGACTTCACTTGGTAAAGTGCTAGTAACGCGACCATGAAGACCCAAGTTCAATCCCCAGTAACACATGTAAAGGGCCAGGTTTGGTGGTGCATGATTATAACCCCAGTGGTAGAGAGGAGGAGACAAGGAGATCCCTGGTGCTCTCTGACCAGCCAGTCTAGCCTACTAGGTAAGTTTGAAACCAGTAAGAGACCTTGGATAAAAGAACAAAGTGGATTGCTACACAGAACTTATACTCAAAATTGACCTCTTGCCTGTATGTACATGCACACATGTGTACGCATGCACCTGGGATGGGAAAGAAAGGGAGAGTGAAGATCATTTCTAGAAATATTCAAGAAATACAAGTGGTAGATTTGACTTTAAATTTTAGTGATGCAGGAACTAAAAAAATAGATGAAATGGAGCTGGTGTGCAAATGTTGGCTGTTCCTGATTTCAGTAGGATTGTTTCAAGTTTCTCTTGATTTAGAATGATATTGTCTGTGCATTTCTCATATATAGACTTTATTATGTTGAGATATATTCTCTCTAGTCCTATATTCTCTGTTCTCTTGTTTATCATGAAGGCACATTGAGTTTTATCAGAGGCTTTTTTTCTATCTTTTGGGACAAGTATTTTTTTCCTCTGTGTCAATTTATATGGTTTATTATATTTATCAACTTGAGTATGTTGAACCATCCCTGCATCTCAAGGATAAAACCAACTTGATCCTAGTGTATAATCTTATTGATGTATGTCTGTATTGTGTTTACAAGTATCTTACTTAGACTTTTTGAATGTATGTTCACCAGGAATATTGTTCTGAAGTTTTCTTTTTTGTTCTGTCTTTAATTGGTTTTGGTTAAAGTATGGAATGTTTCAAGAATTTGTGTGTCATCCTTGCACAGAGGTCATGCTAATCTTCTCTGTGCCATTCTCATTGTAATATATGTACTGCCAAGTGAGCATTATCTATTTTTTTAAGGTTAAAAACATTGCAATGTGTATGACTGTACATACATTTAGGTATGTGAATATATACATGTATTTACAATGTTTATGAATATGTATTTATCAATTTATCTACTTACAGACACTTTAGCAATATTGTGAAGGGTGTTTCAAGGTACATAGATGTGCAAATAGCTCTTTCATATCCTGCTTCAATGGTTCAAAAACTTGCTCAGAAGTAAAATTGCTTAATCAAATGACAATTTTCTTATTCACTTTTTGATAAGTCACTGTACTTGTAAGTTTCCCATGGCAACTGTACTATTTTACATTTATTACCAAGAGCACTTAAATATTCCAATTTCCCCATTCTCACCAATATTTATTAATGTACTGTTTCTGATAGTGCCTATCATAATGAATGTGAGATGACATTTTGTTTCTTAATAATTGAGGAATATGTTTTCTTTTTCCTCATATTCTTAGCATGAACTTAACCTTCTAAAAGTGTTTAACAAAGTTAATAACAAAAATTAATCACTAAAAAATAATTAGTGAAGGAAATATTTTTACATAAATTTGAACATAAAATAATAAAAACTATTATACTTCAAAAATACTCCATTTCAATTGTCACATTTTAAGTTCTATATAGGACCACTAGTTCACAATGTGCATGACCAAGGAACAACTCAGTAATTTCCTTCTTCAAAATTCATCCCTTGTGGATATTTCTCTGCTTCTCTATCTGATCCATAAATGCATGAGTTTTTAATTTAATCTGATGTCAGTTCCTAAATCTGGTTCAGAATGTTCTTGCTGTCTCACTCAAGGAGGTCAAGAGTCATTGAAACAGAAACATATTTATGATTCAGACATAGCAACCATACTGTAGTCAAATTAATATTAAATGTATAAATGCTATATTCTCTCAACAATCTATGTATTATTTAATGGAATCTCTGGGTCATTTCAGGCATGTGGCTTTTGCTACAGCAAAGCTGAGGCTCACTAGGTACACAGAGCAATTTGCTCAGGGAGGGTTAATTTTTTATGCATGTTTTATGTATAAGTAAATTGGAACATGGAGATTAGATCACACTCCAGCTGTTTCTATGTAAACTGTGCTGTGTCTCCTATGCAATTCCAAGACAATAATAACCTTCCATCTTCAGGGCTTACACATGAACACACCAAAAAATAATAAATAAATAAATAGATGGATATTAAACTAAAACACATATGTAAATTGCTGCAGTGATTTCCTCAGGCAATGATCCCCACAAATGCCTCCATTACAGGTCCCATCAAATGGTCCCTGGGCTGTGTATAGAGTTCATTTATAAAAGAACAATTCTGCAAAATTAAGCAAATCACCCATGACTGATCAGTCTGTTTCTGGATCAGATATTGCTATGATATTCAACAAGGGAATTAACCCTTTTCTACTCATAACCAGCTTATGCTGAATACAATACAAATGGTTTTCTCTTGAAACATTTTTATTTCAACCCGTTAAAATAAAATGTATCTTTTGTGCATTTTCACTAGAAGGAATACTGCAGAAAAGACAGACATAAAACAAGACCATTCTTTGGATAAGAGGTTTTAAAAGAAGAGAGATGCATATACGGGTATATAGAATGTCATGTACCAGATTTTATTCATGGTTTAGAGAATAATGGGTATTGCTTAGCAATCTGAGATGATGATTTAAATTTATTAGGTAAATGAGGGTATTATGTTTTGAATGTGAATATCCCACCTAAGTTCATGTATTTAAACACTTTCTCTATAGCTAGCAGTGCTATATGGAAAAGTCGGAACTATTGGTAGGTGGAACCTCACAGGAGGAAGTAAATTATTAGAAGTGGAACTTGAGATCATAGAGCCTATATTCATTTCCTATCTGTTTTCTCATTTTTGCTTCAAGATATGAGGGAGCTCAGTTCCTACCATGGAGTCACATCCTACCATGGCTTTCCCATCAGGAGCAACCTGTATCCCACACATCAATTGTAAATCAAAACAAACTCTCTTCCCTTCATTTGCTTCTTGGCAATTACAGCAACAATAAATAAGTAAGTAATGCACATGGTCTACAGGCTAATTGATCACATTTGTTGGATCTAGTGAGAAGACATAGGGAATTTGCTATGGGATGTTCTCTATGCCGTAAAAGTGTTGCTCTGATGGGTTAATAAAGAAAGTGCTGATTGGCCAGTAGTCAGGCAGGAAGTATTGGCAGGACAAAGAAAGAGAAGAAGCCTGGGGATTAGAAAGCTGAGAGAGAGAGAGATGCTGCCAGCTACTGCCATGAGGAGCAGGACGTGAAGTATCCATAAGCCACAAGCCACATGGCAAGGTATAGATTTATAGAAATGGGTTAATTTAAAATATAAGAACTAGATAGCAAGAAGTCTGAGCCACACAGCCATACAGTTTATAAGTAATATAAGCATCTGAGTGATTATTTCATAAGTGTGCTGCGGAACTGCGGGGACTTGGCGGAACCTGGAGAGAAACTCTTCAGCTACAGGAATTCCAAACCCAGCCATCCTGTGTAAAGCGTGTAATCCCTATTTTCTATTTGTGATAGTTTGAATGAGAAATGTCTCTCACAGTCTCATGCCTTTAACACATGACCCCAGCTGGTGCTGCTGTTGGGGAAGTTTATGTAAGTTTTAGGAAGTGGAGCCTTGCTGGGGAGAGGATATCATTGAGGGCAGTTTTTGAGTTTTAATAGCTCAGTCTCACTCTGTTATCGCTCTGTGATTCCTCTGTGCAGATAGAATGTTATAAGGATGCTTCTTTCAGTTCCTGCTGCTGTCTGAAGCTTTTGCCATGCCTTTCCAACCATGATGGACTATATCCCCTCTGGAACTTTAATATGAAATAAACTCATTATTCCTTAATTTGATTTTTGTCAGGGTATTCTACTATAGCAACAGAAAAGTAACTAATACACCATTCACGGGACACTAAATTATGTCTGGCTTTTTCTAGTACCTCAGATCTTCAGCTGTCTCAATGCTACACTTGAACATTGTCCTTCTCAAAATGTCAAGTTTTATTCATGAGATGTAGAGTGAGGAAGATGTATGATTATGGAATGCTAAAATGTAATTCAAAATCTTCAGAATTTGCCTTCTTAGTGAAACCAAAAGATCTGTAAATAAGTAAAACATGGCAACTGTTCTGTGCTCCATGGGTAGATGGGACTCAAGATGTTTGACATGCTATCAACATCCAATAAACTAACTATGTTACATTAATAATGCAGAACCTGTTCATAATTTAAAGTACTTGCCGGGCGGTGGTGGCGCACGCCTTTAATCCCAGCACTCGGGAGGCAGAGCCAGGCGGATCTCTGTGAGTTCAAGGCCAGCCTGGGCTACCAAGTGAGTTCCAGGAGAGGCACAAAGCTACACAGAGAAACCCTGTCTCGAAAAACCAAAAAATAATAATAATAATAATAATAATAATAATAATAATAATAATTTAAAGTACTCCTTAGGAGGCTATTGATTACACCCCTTAAGAGACTTAAAGCAGCCACTTCAATATGCTTCTTCAATTTCTTTGGTAGTTATGGTGAGCCCACATCTGCTGGCATTTTTTTCTTACAATCTGAAAAGTTTACCATGTTTCCTACTTAGAACTTATAAGACCAGCACCTCCAGCAAGGATGGTCTATAAACATGAAGGACATTCATCACCATACATTTAGAAGCAAGGATGTCTCTTCTGTAATTGTCACTCACTCTGCCATCTTCACAATTCAAGATGGGTCATTCTTTCATTATCAAGTTAATGCCTCTAATATGATTCACTATGGAATTTTCATTGTTTCACTGAATATGCCATGATTTAATAACATATTGGTATTTTTTAAATACCTTGATAAATGGTATGAGTAATGTTTGTAAAACATTAAGTATCCTGTGTCTTTAAGTTAAACTAAAAGATGTAAAATATTGAATTATGCATATTAAGCATAAATCTTCAAACAAGTTATTTATTCATCTGTGACTATTGTAGTGGGAAAATTTGCAGCAACAAAATGATCATTGTTTTCAAAATGTTTGTTTCTTAGCCTGGAAAATCAAAATACTGAGTCACTTAGAAAAATAATCACAATAATATTAACAATAAACTACTATCGAGATTTTAAAGAGAGAATAATAGTTATAAAATATAGAAATATGTTTTATATGAAATCCTTTTTTATTAATTAATTATTTTCAGCCATCCAATTACATTTTCCCCTCCTTCCCTCCACTCCTCCCAGTCCTTCCTCTCCCCCCCAACTCCTCCTGCTTTCTCTTCAGAAACAGGCTGGCCTCCTACTTGTATCTTGCCAGAATGGCATATCAAGTTGCAGTAAGAACAGTCACCTCCTCTCCTATTACGGCTGGACGAGATTACGGCTGGACGAGACAAGCCAGTAGGAGAAAAGGGTCCCAAAAGCAGGTAACAAAGTTAGAGACAGTCCCTGCTCCCACTGTGAGGAGGCCCATAAGAAGTCCAAGCTACACAACTGTAATATATGCCTAGATCAGTCCCATGCAAGATCTCTGGTTGGCAGTTGAGTCTCTGTGTGCCCTTATGATCCCAACTTAGTTGATTCTGTGGGTTTTTTTGTGGTGCCTTTGGACCCTCTGGCTCTCATAATTCTTCCTCCCTCTTTTTCACAGGATTCCCTGAGGTCTGACTAATGTTTGGCTGTGGGTCTATGTATCTGTTTCCATCCATTGCTAGGTGAAACCTCTCTGATGACAATTGGGATAGGCCCCAATCTATGAGTACAGAAGAATATCATTAGAAATCATTTCATTAACTTGTTTCGCCAGTCATACTTGGTTCTTTCCTGGGTCTCTGAGCTATCCAACCTCTGGGTCCTGGCCCTCCAGATGGTGTCAGAGGCAGACTCCCTCCATGGTATGGGCCTCAAGCTGGGCCAGTCATTGATTGGTCACTCCCACAATTTCTGCTCCACCTTTACCCCAGCACATCCTGTAGCCACAACAAACTCTAGGTCAAAGGTTATATGTCTGGGTTGGTGTCCCAATCCCTCCACAGGAAGACATGTATGGTTACAGGACATGGCTGGTTCAGAGTCCTTAACCTCCATTGCTAGGAGACTTAGCTAGGGGTAACCCTCATAGATTCCCAGGAGTTTCCAAGTTGTACCCCATCCTGGGGTCTCCATATACCAGTTCACAACTTGAGCAGAAGACTTTCCTTTACCAGTGGCCAGGTCAGAGCTAGGGACCCAAGGTAAGACACTGCTCAGTACCTGTTAACACTCCTGAAAGCAGGCCCAACATCCCCCAACATCACCCCCTTCTCTGAGCTCTATCTCCCACGCTACAACTCAGATGGTTTTACTGGAGATCTGGCTGGTTCTAGAGACACTACATAAGATATCTTCCACAGTCCACTAATACTCCTTAAAGCCCGCCGAACATCCCAGACTGCACAACCTCCCCTGGAATCAATATTCAGGCCCACAATTTCAGCAGAAGACTTCCGCTTTACCTGAGTCCAAGACAGTTCTAGGGAACCAATGTAAGACACTGCTCACAGCGACCTAACACCCCCTGAAGATTGCCCAACAGCCCCCAACCGCACTCCGTCCCAAGCTCCATATTCCAGCCCATCACCTCCGCAGACAACTTCTGCCGTAGTGGAGGCCATGCTGCAATAGGTAGGAATCCCAGAGACCAAGCAGGTACCCAGAACCCCAGAGTTACCACAGGTACTGGGAACTGCAGAGACAAAACCCAAGAGGACTTGCAGGCCACAAAAACCACAGAAGAGACATCATACTGGACCTGAAGACTCAATAGTCACCAAAACCCCTGGCTACTTAGGCCAGAAGACTAGAAATGAAACAGAAACCAAAGAACAAAATAACAGTTAAACAAAGACAACCTCAAGAATCAAAACCTATAATCATCAGAAACCCAGATGCCAAAACATATTTATGATACCCTAAGTCATTTCACATGAATCCCTGGCTTATATCAGAATTAAATAAGAAAACAATCAATTATACAGGCGTTAATTGCCTGGAAAGTTTCTGTGTTCTAGGAAAAACGTATCTGATTTTAAAGAATATAGGTGGAGAGACAGATGCCAGATTTGTGTGTGTATATATATATGGCTTATCCATTAAGAGCACTGGCTGCTCTTCCAAAGGACCAATGTTCAATTCCTAGCACCATGGCGAGCTCTAAAACCATTTTTTATATAACTGCATTTGCCAGGGAATTCAGTGCCTTCCTCTGGCCTCCAAAATTATCAGACATTCATAGGTTTTATAGACATACATGCAGGCAAAATACTCATAATAAAATAAGAATTAAAAAATTTAAGAGATAGAGATAATGCATCAATGTTAAGTGAAAACAAAAATGCCAAGTTCAGTACTGGCTTTAACAGGTTAAATCAAGACTGTTACCATGTACCAGCTAGACACATGCACAGCTGCACAGCAGTGGCTCAATGAGTAAAGTTCTTGCTCCTAAGCATGGTCATCTGAGTTTGAACTCTAGGAATTCATCTGAAGCTGGACATGATAGCAATACATGCATCTGTAATCCCAGCATTCCTACAAGAGGATTTAAGAGAGAATCAAGAAAATTCCCAGAAGCTAGCAGATCAGCTCTCCTGGCATGTGAACTGATGAGCAAAAGACACAAATGCAGAGAAAACACAAATGTCAAGAAAGAAAGGTTTTCAGTAGCCTAGTCGAGTTATAAAGGCAATGAATTGCAAGAAAGAATAGCCTGGCAAGATATCCCCAGAGGTGCAATAGTGGCATGTTCATTTTGGGGGTAATTAACAGCTCTCTAATTGGACTTAAGGATGTTCACTAGGGGGAAATTCATTCCTGTTACTGCAAATGTAGCCTACTACCTGTGAGTATAGAGGTCATAGACCCTGCTGGAAAACTTTCTATTGCCATTTTACTAAATCAATTTATTTCTAACTATATTCTATATACTTATCCTTGTATAGGCATAAAGAAGCTTATTTTTTGCAGCAGACACAGGTTATTACAGAGATCCACAACTCATCAAAACACAGAGACTAAGTGATGGTACTATATTATAGTGATTACCTTTCTGTTGAGGTGTTAAAATGCTGTGACAATGGCAACAAATGGAAGAAGTTTATTTCAGCTTACGGTTCCAGCAAAATAAGGGTCCACTCTGGTGGGGAGGCAAAGAAACAAATAGCAGACTAGGTGGTAGGAGCAGGATAATGAGAGATCACATCCTAAAATGCATACACAACGCAAAAGAGTTCAAACTGTAAGTGGGACAAAATTATAAACACCCAAAGCCCTCCTACGTTGTTCCTCCAAGAAGGCTTTACCACCTCCCCATAGCAACAGTAGCTAGTACCAAATATTCAAATGCCTAAACCCATGGGGAATATTTCTCATTCAAGCCCCAAAATTCTCTTCCCTAGCCTAGTGGTGTTATAGAATATTATCTTAAGGTGCAGTACTTTTGTTTATGTTGCACTTGTTTAGTAGCTAGAGTTTTCTTGCTCCCTGCCTGCCCTCAGTCAGGACATATCTCTCTCACCGCCAGTCCGCAGCAGCTCAGACCCAACCAAGTAAACACACAGAGACTTACATTATTTATAAGCTGTATGGCCATGGTAGGCTTCTTGCTATCTGTTCTTATATCTTAAATTAACCCATCTCTTTTAGTCTATAAGTTGCCATGTGGCTCGTGGCTTACCGGGACCTCGCTTGTCATGGTGCCGGCTGGCAGCATCTCTCTGACTCAGCCTTCCTGTTCCCAGAGTTCTCTTCTTTGCTTGTCTCACCTATACTTCCTGCCTGAGTACTGGCCAATCAGCATTTTATTTATGCAGAGCAATATCCACAACACTTCCCCTTTTCTTTTCTTTTTTTTCAAAAAGGAAGGTTTTAATTTTCACATAGTAAAATTACATATAACAAAACAATTATTAAGCAAGAATTACAGTTACAATATCTAGTCTGTTTATAATATCTAGTCTATTTGTATTTGGCAAAATTAAGGAAGATATCCTATCTATCTTATATTTGTGAGTCAAGGTTTCATATCTAACTTATCTTTTATCATAACTAAGGAAAATTATAACTATATAATTTTCAACTATATCAAAGACCTCAGAAGAATATATTACCTGAGAAATGGGAGAAAGATGCAAGCAACTTTCTGGAGTCTTGCAAGAGTAGACAGAGACAGCTGGCAGCCTGGATAGTCAGCTAATGTTCCTTTGTAAAGTTGGGGCATCTGTCTTCAGCCCACAGGCTTAGAGTCTCTCAGTCACTTCTCTCTGTGTCCTGTAGAATGTCTGGCAGTTTCCTCTATGAATCAGGAACCTGAAGGACCATTTTGCCAAGCAAAGTTCAGTGGTCACCTTCCTATGGGTCCTGCATGTCCAGTCAATCAAGCAGTCCAGGCAAGAACAGTTTCTTTCCCAAATGGCTATTTTTGCCAAGAAGAAGATAAACTCCATATATAGTGTCTTTGATGCCCATCCTCCTCTCTGAAGTAAGTCAGTGCTTCCAGGAGCAGACATATCTCACTATCCAGAAAGTCTAAAAATTTTATAACATTTTAAATGCCATATTCTGTAGGTCTTTGAAGTGTTTGAAGATTACCTATCTATCTGGAATATATCTATGTATACCTAGAAAACTTAACTAACATGGCTACCAATATGATTATCATAGATGGCTAATTATTAATCTATTCCTTAATTATCCATTACAATTTTAAATGAGTTGTACAAACATAATACCTTAAACAAGAGTAGAAATATACACAGTATAACAAAATTAACTTTAAGTTTGTGTCAATAAACTAAAATCTATACCAATGTAAAACATTTCAAACAAGTTGTTGCTCTTTAAAAGTAGGTTCATAAATCTACCCTTCCATCCTAACATATCTATACTATATCCCCCTTTTTCTTTAGAAAGAGATTGCATTTATAATCAACCTGATTTAAATAAAAATATTGGATTGTCTCTGTCCCACACCAGAGGGCTCTTCTGATATGGGACAAAAGAATGTCTCAACTTATTTTTTTTTAATATGCTTGGGTTTTGAGAAGGAGTAAGCCAATTCCATCTCCAAAGCCAGCTTGGTATATTTGGGAATTTGGGCATAGCTTCTCTTACTGCTTCCTGCTGGAGGGGGAGCTGTATCTTATGGGGACACAAAGAAAATTTTAGGCTTATGGGGTAGCCCATGAGGCTGTATTGTCTGAGCCAGTTGCCTTGAAACCATTCTGGATGTTGGATCATCTGGGCCATGGTGTCATTGGAGACCTTTCAGGGGGTCTTGGCTGGTCAAACCTGATGTATCTTAATCTGGAACAAATCCATAGCCTCTGGCTTTCTGTGGAAACAAAAGCAGAGCCTCCTTTCCAAAGCAACATATCCTTACATCCAAATTTTGAAGTCAAGGTATCTTTAAAATATACGTATTGGCTTAATGCAACAGCTTTTACAATCAAATGTTTTTCTATAGTTAAGAATATCAAAAACAACATAATCCAGATTCTCTGTGTGATCTTTACATGGCTTATTTTTTATATTAATTTTACTGTCTCTTTAAAGACTTTATTTTTAAAAACTGTCTTTTTTTTGTATAACTGTATATATTCCTTTTTCTCTCTCTTCCAAGCCTTTGTACATTTTTACACACATCGTAAAGCATTTACAGGCTTGTTCCATGTGAATCTGTCTTATTGTGAATCTATTGTTTTAAACTGCAGCGTTTGTAAGACAGAAACAGCAGCTGTGATTGGTGGCTCTGCTCCAGTCAGCTTCCCAACATGGCGGTGGTACAGTGTACCACCAGCTCTGGGTCTGGAGCCATGTGCACCATCAACTATCAGAAGCAGTTTTATCAAAGCAGTGTGCAGCCCAGAAACCTCTTTTTTTTTCTACTAGCAAAGACTAAATCCACCACACAGCATAATGTGCCACTTGCAGATGCCTTATTCTCACCATACTTTAAGGTCAAACGTGAATGCTAGGAACCTGCCATAGTAGCTCAAACCAGCAGGCTGCTGTTAACTTGAGAGAGACAACTAGGAAGCTGTTTTTAGCTCCATTTTAGAACCTTCTTTCTCAGGTTTTAGGTGGAAACTCTTGCCAACCTGTTGGGCACCATTTGTAGCTGGAGTATTTCTGGTCCTGCCTGGCCCACAGTCAGGGCAAATCTCTGTCACCCACCAGTCCCACAGCTGCTCAGACCCAACCGAGTGAACCCACAGAGACTTACATTGCTTACAAACTATATGGCTGTGGTAGGCTTCTTGTTATCTAGTTCTTATATCTTAAATTAACCCATATCTATTAGTCTATAAGTTGCCATGTGGCTTGTGGCTTACCAGTACCTTACTTCTCACTTTTCATGGCAGTAGCTGGCAGCACATCTCTGACTCAGCGTTCCACTTCTCAGAATTCTCCCCTTTCCTTGTCCCACCTATACTTCCTGCCTGGCTAATGGCCAATCAGCACTTTATACAGAGTGATATCCACAGAATAACTCTGTGAAGCTCTGTTACTGTGCCTGTCTAAAACATTTGATGGTCTAATACGCAACTGAACAGCCAATAGCAAGGCAAGAGAAAGGATAGACAGGTCTGGCAGACAAAGAAGAGATAGGAGGAGAAATCTGGGAGGAGACGAGGAAGTAGCCAGAGAAGGAGGAGTGCTCAGGGTCCAGCCATCCAGCTACACAGCAAGCCATGGAGTAAGAAACAAAGAAATGTATATGGAAATAGAAAAGGAAAAGCCCAGAAGCAAAAGTTAGATGGGATAATTTAAGTTAAGGAAGGCTGACAAATACAAATTCAGAAATTTGACTGGAAGAGGAGGAACACAAGAGGACTTGAAGTGGACAGGGAGGAATAGGAAAATAAAAACCACTGTGGTCTTTATCATAGTATCCATGGCCAGTGGATTAATTCTTTAGCACCATATTGTGTAGGTTCAGGATTTAATATAGTTTGCCTAAGTCACAAAGAATGATGACGCATTTGTTGCCCATGGATACTATGATAAATGACCACAGTGGTTTAAACAACATACATCTGCTGTGTAATGAGTCACACTGATTAAAGTATGTCAGGTTGGCATTCACTTCTTAACATTTCAGAAGACTATGGACCCATGCCCTTGCTTTCCTTAGTTACCAGAGAAATTCACATGCTTTGGTACATAGTCTCCTTCTTCCATGTGTGAAGTCACTTAATCTCTGACTATTTCCTAGTATCATGGTTTTATCTGAGCATAACCAGAAACATTTATTTAGTTTTACCTTTGTTGTCTTTTTTTGTTTTCTTTTGTTATTGTTTTGCTTGCTTTATTTTCGTGGTTTTCTTTCAGCATCTCATTTTGCCTTTGCTAGCCTCTAGCTCACTATAAAATGAGGATGGCCTTGAACTCTTACTTCTCTTGCCTCTAGCCCCAAGTGCTAATGTTGCAGGTGTATGCCACCATGTCTACTCATTTGTTTTTATGAATTCAAGGGCTAATGTTTACCTTCTTGGACTATTTTGTAATAATTCACACCTCTCAACACCCAGATTTCAATTGCATTTTTAAAAATAACTCTGGTTGTGGAAGTTAACATATTCACAAATTCACTTGTTTAAGATTTGGTCGTGTTTAAGATAATTGTATTTTGTTGGCTGTAGAGAGAATTCCATGCCTGCACAATTCACTGTCTTAGCACCCAGTGTTTTCTGTTGGCAGTGCTTCGTTAAATTCTGATACATGAATCTACATTTTAAAGAAGATGAATGGCTATGTATACAGACATAACACATCAATGAAACAAATACAATTCAATAGAGCTATATGTGTAAATATGCAAGTGTGATACTTATGTATATGTAAAACGAGTCTGTATGAAGAAATATTTGACAAACACCTGCTGGTGAAAAGAAGGAGAGGTCTACTGATTTTGCTATACATGTTTTTTGAACTACTGAACTTCAGAAAGCTGCCTCTAATATAGTGAATGCATCCATACAGTCTTTTCTTATAATGAAACCATAGGTAAGGAATACCGCAATCTTATGGCATTCACTGTTCTCTCCATTCTTGAATAGAGACAGCAGACACAGTGAACAACAGTCAGCTGAGCTTAATTATGCATGAACCTGAAGCAAAATGAAGACATTATCCACCTTGTGTCCACTCCTGCAGTGCAAAAGACTGATAATGTCTCCTTATATCTCCATTGGTGTGTGTAAGTGTGGGTAATTTGTATGGGTTGTGTTTTGGAAACATTGACAATGTGGCAGGTTTTGTGAAGTGTCCTCATGAGCAAAAGCTGATAGAATGAGTGAAAGTTCTGTTTGAGTTATGATATTGTCCCAAGGAGACACAAAAGCAACAGACCCTGAAGCCACTGTCATTGCCTAAGATAAGTACTTTTAAAGAGATGAGCTGTGTATTCTGTTTCTCTGTAAGGCTAGTAAAAAAGGTGTTTGCCTTGCAATGATAAAGTAAGGCATTCTCCAGTAAACTTAGTCTTAGATTTTCCCTATAAGATGTTAAATGGTCAAAATAAGTCTAAAAATATTAACTGGCTAGGTTTTCTGAATTGAACAACTCTCTATGAGGAGACCCTCTGGTCCAGAAACATTACAAAATACTAAAGATATAATGGAATGAAGGATCAATGCGGCTCTGATGTCAGACCTAATAGTTTAACTGACATATGGACATGAAAGTATCTGCAGTATATTGATATATATCTAAAAAAACAGGAATAAAGCAGTACTTACTATCTCAGGGCACTGTAACGTAAGCTCCCACAAGAGAGGAGATTCTGGGAAGATTTCATTTCATCCTCTTCCTCTTGGTTATTTATATCTTGGAAAGATATGCCTGTGATTTATTTTACTCAAGATCCCTTTATGTTCTTAATATATTAAGAGTTGACAAGCATTTATATGACTTATCTTTATTATTATTGTAGAAATTAAAATTTAGACAACTTAATCCATTTAAAACCAGTATGATACCTATGTCTATTTCAAATAATATTTCATAAAAAAGAATATTTAAAAGATAACAATTTAGTCAGTAGTGTTTGGTCTTACATTTAAAAATATCACATTTGTTTATTTTGTGTGTATTTGTGTGTGTATGCATGAGAAAGAGGGAAGGTGAAGAGGAGCAGAGAGAGAAGGAAGGAGACAGATGCCACAGTGAGTGTGGAAGGGTTGGAAGACTGGGTCAACATCAGCGACTTTACCCACAGCACCATCTTATAAGCCCCAGACTTAGCTTGGTTTTTATCTCTTTGATATCTGGCTTACTAAAATCAACTGTATTCTGAGAGCTGCATCTACATTCAATCAACAGCAATTTGTTTTTAAGTACATGAAGAAAATTTAGCCCACCTTGACATTTACAACAGGATAATATATTTGAAAAGCTACTTTAGATCATTGCAGATAGCTTTGATATTGTATTAGAATTTAGTAAATGACAATTTCCTAAGCCCAATTACATTGTGAATTTTTAAAAGTTCTATCATTATATAATTTATATTTTCTGAATTTTTATTAAAGCCTCATTAATTCATTGCACTGTTCTCATTTGAAGGGTGTCAATTCACAGTGACTGCATTGCTTATGAAATTGGAGAGCTGAGATTCATTCATGATGAAGAAAGGCTGTGTGAAATACCAAGAAGGGAGCATGTGCAAGTCTTTCCCTTCCCTCTTACTTTATTTCATCCATTCCCTATTTTTTTGCACAGACTTTTGTCTTATACTACTCAGAGGCTATTGGAAGTGTATTTTTTGTCTTTAACTCATTTTTACTGTATTTCTATGTTTGGTTCAGTTTATTGCTGTTATAACAGTTAGTTTGCTCCTCTTGAGTGGTGGTGGAGATTAAGCCCTAAAAAATAGACTGCTCACTAAGACAGTCCAATAATAATACAACCAGAAGTGATATCCAAACTAGAATATGCACAAGACATAAGGCACAATAAAAACATGAAAAGGCTGGGCAACATATTCCGACCACAGATCATAAATCCTCAATTACCAAATCCAATGATACTAACATAACTGAGGGGATGGACAAAGGATTCAGAAATGTGCTTATAAAAATAACCTATGATTTCCAAGTGGAAACAATGAGCTAGCTGAATCAAATAAGGAAAACATTTCAGGACAGATGTGAGAAAGTCAACCATGTGAAATAGAAATACAGCAAGGAGATAGAGATGTCAAAAAATTAAACAGAAGCATTGGAAATGAAAAGAATAATCACATCAAAATCTTAAAAGCACAATAGAAAGTGTCACTAATAAACTAACTCAAGTGGAAGAAGAATGTGGTGTAGAAGAGAAGTCTGAGGAAATAGCACATTCATACATCTATATAGAAAAAGAGAGCTAGGGTGAACATGCATTAGAGAAACCTGGGTCATGGTCTAGAAACCCGATTAGGAGTCCATAGGATAGAAGAGGGAGATGAGATGAAAAGAAAGACATAGAAAATCTATTCACTGAAATTATAACAGAATATCCCCAAATCGATAAGTTTCTTTAGTGGTCATTCAAGAGTAAGAAGCCTTTTGAATCCCAAATATACATGGTCAGAGAAGAATATCTTTGATTCAGTGTAGTCAACAAACTAGAACTATAAAACAAATAATTATTAAAAGCTGCAAGAGGAAAATATCAACACACTTAAATTGTTTTACATCAGAATTCTTGGCAGAAAATCCAAAAGCCAGAAAAGCATGGAGCGATAGAATTAGAGTTCTGAAAGTAAATAACTAGGTAGAAATATTATTATATACAGCAACATTATCTTAAGAATGAATAAATTATATTCAAGTCAGTCAACAACAAAACCACCTAACCTTGGTCTCAACAATTCTCGCTCATATAAACCCTCCTCATTCTCGCTAATTGGACTCCCAGAGATCCACCCGGGGCCTAGTCATGGATCTATGCATCCAGATCCCTCAGTAGTTGGATGAGGTTTCTAGCATGACAATTAGGGTGTTTGGCCATCCCATCACCAGAGTAGGTCAGTTCGGGCTGTATCTCGACCATTGCCAGCAGTCTGTTGTGGGGGTATCTTTGTGGATTTCTGTGGGCCTCTCTAGCACTTTGCTTCTTTCTATTCTCATGTGGTCTTCATTTACCATGGTCTCCTATTCCTTGTTCTCCCTCTCTGTTGTTGATCCAGTTGGGATCTCCCGTTCCCCCAAGCTCTCTTTCCCTCGACCCTCACCCTTCACTGCCCCCACTCATGTCCACAGAAACACATGAAATATGAACCAATGGCTGGGGGGTCAAAAACTGGATCAGGCCCTCTGAGTAGGTGAGACAGTTGATTGGCCTGATCTGTTTGGGAGGCATCCAGGCAGTGGGACTGGGTCCTATGCTCATTGCATGAGTCGGCTGTTTGAAACCTGGGGCCTATGCAGGGCCACTTGGCTCGGCCTGGGAGGAGGGGACTGGACCTACCTGGACTGAGTCTACCAGGTTGATCTCAGTCTGCAGGGAAGGCTTTGCCCTGGAGGAGACGGGAATGGGGGGCGGGCTGGGGGGAAGGTGAGGGGGGCAGGAGGGGGGAGAACAAGGGAATCCGTGGCTGATATGTAGAACTGAATTGTATTGCAAAATAAAATTTAAAAAGAAAAAAGAAAACCACCTAAAATTAACAGATGAAAGAAAATAACAAAAACATTGAATCAAATGGGAAATAACCGAACAAATTATAAAAATCAGCAAAGAAATGCCCAGGACCAGATAGATTTGCTGGCAAACTCTATAAAACCTTTAAGAATCAGTGCTTTTCAAACTGATCTGTAAAACAGAAAGGAAGATGCTAGCAAACTCCGTGTACAAAGTTCTGTTAGTCTGATACAAACAAATAAATAGATAAAGGGGGAGGAAGCCTCTCAAGAAGCTCAACCTTATTGGAGGAGCTACAGAGAGTTGATGGCTGCTAAGGCAGGAAGAAATACTCTTCTATAGACATGGCTACTCATAGTTTGTTAATGCCCTAGTGGATGGTCACACTCTCATGTGCATATGAGTTATACTAATTGGCTTTAGAGTTATTAATAACAGAAAGAAAAATATAAAAAGACATGATATTCAGACGCAACTGCAGGGAGTTGAAGGGGGATGGTGGCGGATGGACATAATCGATACTCATTTCATAAATATGTGAAATTTCCAAAAGATGAAATATTTTAATTAATTAAAACAGAAAAAACAGTATACTATAATTTCAAAAATTACAGTGAAAATGAAAGTTACAGACCAATTTCCCTGATGAATATAAACACAAAAATTTTCAATGAAATTCTTGCCAATTGAATTCAAGAACACATTGAAAAGTTCATACATTCCGACCAAGTTGGTCTCATTCTAAAATGTGAAGTTACAACATATACAAACCAGTAATTATAATAAAGCACTAAATAGACTTAAGGGCAGAGATTACATCATCATTTCAACAGGTACAGAAACAACCTCCAGCAGTCTTCAAAATTGTTCCATAATAAAAGCCCTGAGAAAAATAAGAACAGAAAGAACATACCTTAACACAAGAAAGGCTATGCACTGTAAATCTATAGACAAGAAAATACTAAATGGAGAACAACTGAAAGTGTTTCCTATAAAACAATTAACATGGTAAATGTGTATGCTCTCTCTATTCTTCATTAATACAGTGCCTGTGGAGGACAGAGAGAGATGCTGGGTGTCCTGCCTGTCTTCCTCTTCCTTATTCCTTAGAGACAGCATGTATAATTGAATCTGGAGCTTGCCATTTTGGATAGGCTAGGCTGCCTGCTTGTTGAACTCCCATGATCTATCTGCTTGTGTCTATCCTATAACACTGGGTTTCCAGGTGTCCACGGCCTCATGCAGGTTTGACACAGGTGCTGAAGATCAAAACTCAAGTCCTCGTGGCTACACAGAAAAGTTTTCAACCCCGTGATCCATATGGCAGCTCCATCTATTTTAATGTTTCCATCCATGTTTTCCCAAAAGCCTTTTTTAGGGCCTGAAGTTCAGTATTTCTTACGTTATCAGACATGGAATTAAAATACCTTATCTGCTGTCTACCCAACACCTTGCTTTTTGTGTACAGGGCTCTATGTCGAAACCAGCAGGACTTTTTGAAGTATGTCACTGTTACCTCTCTCAGAGAAATTAACTGAGCACCCAAAAAGCAAATTGTTTTCTCCAAAGTGCCACTTTGCCACAGTTGGCTATGATATTTCCATTACTACATGGGATTATAAAACACTGTTTGAGCACAAGCATCCTTGATTTCCTAAAAAAGGAAAGATTCGCCTTTGTTGTCCCACACATCTCTTCACAAGGACTATGCATCCAAGTTGGTGTTTCCAAAGCAAATGCCACAAAAGTATAAAGACATCATCATGACTGTTCCAAGTCACTTTCCCATATCAATAGAAATCCAAGAAGCATGGAAACAGTACAGAAAAATAATCATGAATTAATGTCAAGTACCATGAAGAGTAAAAGGGATGGAGAAGAGCCTGGTGCCATTTCATACTGACTGATGCCAGACTGAAGTTCACAGCCTTGCTGAAAAGTCTGCATGTGAACCTGGACTCTAAGGCAATCAAGCTGTTCACTGGGGTAAGTGGAGCCAGCTCTCCTGCCTGAGTGCAGTAGACACAACACTTTCAATAACCTGAAGTTAATTTTTTAAAACAAATATGACTAACAAATCTAATACATAAAAATTACAAAAATTATTAGAAATCACCAACATTTATTTTATAATATATTAAGGCAATCATATATTAATCCCTATGCTTTTAATGATAATCACTAGTAACACAGAATTTATCATGTATAAAAAAGGCAAATTCTGACCTTGGAAAATCTTTGTTCTTTAGTTATATACAAATAGAAAGGAAGTGAGGATATTTTAGTGTAAATTTTGCATCTTTCCCCTCATCTTTTCAAGTAATTCTAGTTCTGTCACTGATTTTGAGCCAAGAGCTGCAGAATGTGATGTACTTATGCTTTCATATCTGCTGTGGACTGAGATGTGAAAGCCCTTTGTGCCATCATTAAAAAGTCATTCTTCAGAAAGGCTCACTAACTCTACCCAGCATCTTCTCCCTCTCAATCCACATGAATCAGAACCACTGGGGTTCATATTTTTGTGGAAGCCGAGACACTCTGCATCCTAATTTGAGATACTATTAGCTCCATCTGTATCATGATATCATCCCCCCAAATAGATTAATAAGTACCCCACCAAATTATTCCACAAGCTTCCTCAGTGCCCCTTCAGTTAAGCTTCTCCAGGACCCACTTATAGAGCTGAGAACAAACTGGTAGATACGATTAGATGCAAGAACTGAAGACAGGCAATGCCTTGCTAAATTTGCAGTCTGTGCCCATCCTATGCAAACATTATACACATTCCACACCATAAAACACAGCCCTGCAAAACACAGTGGTCATCTCCAAGTGAAAAATAAAACCCATTTCTGTGAAAAACAAAAGCAAAAATCAGGTAACTAAAACCTAGAAAATGACAATTTAAATACAGTTGAAATATGATTCCCGAGGTCTTAATGCACTATGAATTATGTTGTTTTCTTTACATAATGATTTTATGTAAATCCTTTCTGCCTAATTCTACATCAAACACCAGACACAGAAATCAGGCAGAGTTTGTCCTTGGCTTCCTTTTATGGATATTCAAGAAAAAGTATTAATGACCTATGAAAGGAAGGTTTGCCAGTGGATTTTACCAAATTAATACTACTACACTGTGCTTCTTTGCCACTTTCTCAATTCCACTTGTTCTCAAATCTTACACTATTATGAATTTTGTTACTTTTACCATCCATGTCATAATGTACTCTGTAATCATTTTCTTATTTCAACTGTATCTATATGGTGTTGCAATGATAATCCTTAAGTAAATAAGTAAAAATATTAGACATTACCAAATACACCTTTGTTCCCATGGCAGGTGTTTTAAAATAATGTCCTCCAAGTTGAAACCTATCTTTGAGGAAGGCTCCTCAAGAGTTAGGACAGTAGACAACTGAAAAGACTCAAAAATCCCTAAAATTGACAGGTTTCATGAGATCCATTCTTTCTCCAAGTATAAGGGTAAATTCTCATCAACTTGACACAATCTAGAGTCACCTTTCTTTTACAAGAACTTTTTTTTTTTTTTTTTTTCTTCGAGACAGGGTTTCTCTATGTAGCTTTGCGCCTTTCCTGGAACTCACTTGGTAGCCCAGGCTGGCCTCGAACTCACAGAGATCCACCTGGCTCTGCCTCCCAAGTGCTGGGATTAAAGGCGTGCGCCACCACCGCCCGGCCACCTTTCTTTAAAATGTCTTCTAACACAGTTGCTAATGTAGGTCCCCAAGTTAAATTAGATTTTTATAGGAAGAGAAGTAACCCAACTAGTTTTCACCCACTGGACCCTCTTCCATTCTCTCTCCTTCAAATGGAATCGTTCTTCCTTCCAAGTTGTCTTTCCCCATTTTCATGTGTTCTTCACGTAATATACTGTGTTTAATTAGGGTTTCTTGTATGAGCATGAATGAGGAGTTATTTACCGGAGCATGGGCTACACTTCAGTGACTACACCACTGAAAAGATGACACCTACTTATTTAACTGTTCATTTATCTGTGTGTGTTTGTCCATATGCACCTGCCATGGCACACTGTGGATGTTAGGGAACAACTCACTGGAGTTAGTGGTGTCCTTCCACCATGAATTCTGCATATCACATTCATATCTTCAGACTGGGCCCCAGATCTTCACCTCCTGAAACATCTTGCTGGACTATTACAGGAAGACTCTTGTGCAGATCCTGTAAAGATATGCATAGTTGCTGGGTGTTCGTGAGTGCAACAGGTATCTCCATGAAGTTAGTTTCTTTACTGCTTTCAGTAGCTTTTGTAGTGTATAGTGAATAGTTATTAAATTCATTTATTAGTATTTATTTTTCTTGATTTCACCCATGTTTCATTTCTTTATGGTGCGTCATTGTTAGTGCATTAAAAACAAATCTGACTTTTGCGTCTTGACTTTGTCTTGCAATTCTGGGGAATTCACTTCTTCTTAAAGACTTTTAAGGAATTATTTTATTTTTTATTATGTTTATGTGCCTGTGTGCCTGTGTATAGATATGTACAGATGTGTGCAATGCCCATGGAGGCCAAAAGATGGTGTCAGACACCTGAAGCTGGAGTTACAGAAGATTGTGAGCCAACCAATGTAGGTGCTGGTGGCTGAACTCAAGCCCCCTGAAAGATCATTACAAACTTGATCTCTGTGCAATCTCTCCAGCTCCTGAATTCATGTCTTGGTCCTAAGTGATTGTACATAACATTTATGGTTGTCTACAAATATTTTCATGTCATTTGTAAACAATAATTCTACTTTCTTCTGTCCAGTATAGATTTGTAGTTGTTGTTGTTATTGGCCAAGTTTTCTTGTACACTTTCTAGTACCATGGTTTTACATATTACTTACTTTTCTTGGTGTAATGATCAAATATCAGACAAGAAGAAAGTTAATGGAGAAAGACTTGACTTTGAGTTATAGATCAAGGGCACATAGCTCATCTTGTTGAGGAAGGTATGACAGGAGGAGCTATCACATGGCACCCACAGTCAGAAAAGGGAGATTGGGCAGGAAGTAACGTTGAATTATAAAACCTCAAGTTCTACCTGCAGCAATGCAATTTCTCCAAGTATACTCCACCTTCTACTGGTTCAACAATCTCCCAGAACAGCGCTACCTATTGTGGGGGAGGAGTTTAACATTCTAAACACAATAACTAATTTGCATGTATTTAAATTATTTTATAATACAGGACTAAATCTCCTTGTTCATGGTACATGGCCCTTTTTATGTGCTGCTATATTTGGTTAGCTAGTGATTCCTATAGGATTTTTCATTATTATTCATAAAGTCGATGGGTATGGGCTCATTTTACTTGTAGCATCCTTTCATGGAATTGGTATCAATATGTTGACATCTGTGAATACCTAAGGAAAACTTCCTTTCTTCCTTCACTTTGGTTTGGAGAATCAGAAAAGCATTTACAAGAATTCATTTTAAGGGTTCACTAACCATCACAAATTAGGACTATGTTGGGGACTTTCTTTCAGAGGCTGGGTTACTCAGTCAATCCATTTAATATACTCCATCTTTCTCTTAATTTTAGCCCATTCTTGGTTTGTTATCTTTTCGTACAAGTTGTCCACTTCCTCAAGATTATGAAATATGTTTCCATATATTTATTCATACAGTCCTTGTGTAAGCTTTCATTTCTATATCCTCTATAGTAACTTCCCCACTGTCATTTCTGATGTAGTCATTTAAAAATTTCTTCTTCTATGAAGAAAATAGTTGAAGAATGTTCTTGATTCTTTTTCATTCTTGTCTTTTTTTCTCCTCCTCGTCCTCGTCCTCCTCGTCCTCCTCCTCATCCTCCTCCTCCTCCTCCTGCTCCTCCTCCTCCTGCTCCTCCTCCTCTTCTTCCTCCTCCTCCTCCTCCTCCTCCTCCTCCTCCTCCTCCTCCTCCTCCTCCTCCTCCTCCTCTTCTTCTTCTTCTTCTTCTTCTTCTTCTTCTTCTTCTTCTTCTTCTTTCTGGAGGACCAGCCCCCATACTTATTTACCCCAGGGACTCTTAAGAAATGAGGGATTAAGAGACTTAGAAATAGAGGGGAAAGAAACAGAAAAAAACACAGGATAGACTCAGGTGGGCCTGGATCCTTATCCAAACAGGCCCAGAACTTTATTCCAAAGGTCTATTTTAACAATGCCAAGGGGTGGAGCAAAATACCTCCCTCTTGCAAGTTACAAAGCACCTACACTCAAGCTCGTGGTCCAATAATCCTTTCTATGCAGACCTGCTGGGTAAAGCCACTAGGAAACCTGAAAATCGGCTCCCACACTTCTTCTTTTTTCCTTTGAGGTAGAGTTTTCCATAGGCCAAGCTGACCTCAAACTTGCCAGGTATCCAAAGATGACCTTGAGCTTCTGATCCTTCTGCTCCCACTACCACAGGGCTGGGGTTTTGGTGTACACCACCATGCGTGTTTTATAAGATGCAGGGATTGAACACATGCTCTAGGCAAGCACTCTACCCACTGAGTCACATCACCAGCCCTTTTCCCAAATATTTCTAGGGGAAAAAAAGTAGTATAGTGTTTTTCTACTCTATGTTAGTTTTGAAAATATCTGTTTTATGTCCTGTTCTATCTCATTTGTGGTTGAACGTATTCCTGGTTTCTTGGTTCATTGAGATAAAATGTGAGGTTTTCCTTGAATCTTCTTTGTTTCTGGTTTCCAGGTCTTATTATACAGCCTAGGATGGCCTGGAACTCTGCTCTGTCTCAACCTCCTAAATGCTGGGATTAGAGGCATGTGCCCATATTCCTGGCTGCTTATGTTTTTAGTATTTGTGTTCTCAGATTTCTCAGATGCCTTTTCAACTCTGCTTTCCCCCCAGTGCAAAATTTTGGTATATGATGTTTTATTTTAAGTTGTTTTAATGTAGTTTCTAACTTTCTGAGCAAGCTCTTGTCAAGCTAATTGGTTATTCCAATACAGATCACACAACATCCACCTCCATGTAGTTTTTAGTTTTCTGTTCATGATTTATTTTGGGTTTCATCCACTGTTACTATAAAAGACATTTCAAATAATTCTGATATTTATTAACATATTAAAACATATATTGTATGATTTACAACTAAAAATATCAATCTATGTCCATTTATTAATAATGTAATTAGAGCTGATTAGATGGATCAGTGAATATCTATCTACACTGTTTGGTACCTGCTATCAAACCTGATGACCTGAGTTTAACCCCTGGACAAACACATGTTTAAAAATCAATGTGAGATGTAATAGAATTAATGATATGGAAGATTTAGTCTTATTTTCATGTGTTCTGTGTATATTCAATTACTCCATCATTGCTTTATTTTGTTTTTAGTTGAGAGTATAGTTTTGTTTCCATTCTTACTTCTTTTGTAGATATTCTACACTTTCTACTTAGGAAAGGTCTCACACTTATGATGATAATAAATTTGAATTATTACTTACTTAATTTTAATTGTATGTGTAATCTTTCTTAAATTACACCTTTTACCTCTTTACATAATTTGTGTCAATAATCCCGATACTACAGCATCATAATTATTTTGATAATTTACCCAATGATTCCTATTAAAAGATTAAAGCAGTGTTTAAAAAGAAAATCACAATAGTACATGAGTCTTAGCTCCTTTTATTCAGTGAGTGCAGCTTCTTACAGCATTGCTTGTTGATTAAATGCAGACTGGTGAATCTTTTTTACCATTCTTTACATACAGCTGTTTTCATTTCTCTCTCATTTGAAGAACACTTTTGACAGATAGAGAATTCTCATTGACAGCACATTCCACCATCTGGGTTTTAAATATATAATCCACCATTGGTACTACCTGCTAGCTTCATGGTTACTTTTTAAAAATGTAAATTAATTAAGTGTGTGTGTGTGTGTGTGTGTGTGTGTGTACAAATTAGAGTCATCTTTCCTTCAAAAATTGGCACATTCCATCTACCATGTAAGTTCTGGGGACAGAACTCAGATCATCAGGCTTGGCAGCAAGTGCTCTTACTCACTGAAACATCTTACTGGCTCCAAAATTACTTGTAACCCAAAAAAGTGGGTTCACATCTTGGTGAGTGCTAAGAAAAGATAAGCACAGACAGAACATGAAAGAGTAGACGAAGATGTCTAACTTATAGTGGGAAGACGATCAGGGACACTTCCAAAGATATGCTTTTCCTGAATAAAGGAAGCCTAGGGATATTACTCAGAGGTTTTACACATTCATGTAGCAGTGGGAAATTTCTAAGCATGCTTGGTTTAAAAATACACTCCTAAGCATGTTCAGTCTGCACTATGATTGTTACCAGAAAATAAATGATGTATGTTTGTAAGGTGTATTAGCACAGGAATGTGCCTTTGAGGGCACCTGTTTATTTCATCACTAGCAATTAATTGACAATTTGATGATACTGTCTATGGATCAGTTGCCCCTTCTATTACATTTTCTTTTTTCTGTGTATCTGTGTAGGTGTGCATTAGACACAGCATACATGTACACATCAGAGAACAACTTGTGGGAATTGGTGTCAACATTCCGTACTGTGAGCCCCAGGGAGAGAATTCAAGTTGTTAGGCTTATTGGCAAGAGCCTATACCCTCAGAGGAATCACACTAGCCCAAGTTGCTCTAACTGCTTTCAAAATTCTTTCATCAGAAAAAAAAACCCACTGGAAAAAATGCAACATCGTCAGCAAATGGTGCTAGTCAAACTGGACATCTGCATGTAGAAGAATGGAAATAGATCCTTTCTTATCACCCAACACAAAACTCAACTTCCAAAGAATTGAATGTTTCAACATAAAACCAAATACACTGAATCTGAGAGAAAAGAAAGTGGGGAATAGCTTTGAACTTATTGGCACAGGAAAAGTCTTTCTGAACATCACATTGATAGCACAAGCACTAAGAGTAACAATTAATAAATGGGACCTCATAAAACTGAAAAAAAAATGGACAGCAAAGGAAACCATCATTTTGACAATACAGCATCCTATATAATGGGAAAGATCTTACTTTTTTTTTTTACCAACTACATATCTGAGAGAGGGCTAATGTATAAAGAAATCAAAGAAATAAATTTCAAGAAAACAAGTAACCCAATTGAAAATTGGGGTGCAGATCTAAATAGAGAATTCAAAAAAGGAAAATCTAAAATGGCTGAGAAACACTTAAATGTTCATTATCCTTAGTAGTCAGGGAAATTCACATCATAATTACTTTGAGATTTCATCTTATACCTAATAGAATGGCCAAGAACAATAAAATAAGTGATAGCTCATGCTCAGGATGTGACACTCATCCACTATTTGTGGGAGATCAAACTTGTACAGCCACTATGGAAATAAGCATGACAATTGATTTAGAAAGATTGGAATTGATCTATCTTGAGATCCAGCCATACTAAACTTGGACATATACTTAAAGAACTGTTCATCCTACTATAGAGACACTTGCTCAATCATGTTCATTGTTTCTCTACTCACAATAGCCAGAAATTAGACACAACCTAGATACTTGTCAATACATAAGTGGGTAAAGAAAATATGGTACATTTTACACAATGGAGAATTACTTAACTGTTAAAAAATGACATCAGAAAATTCTCAGGTAAATGAATGGAACTAGAAAAAAAAATCATCCTGAGTAAGATAACTCAGACCCAGGAAAACAAATATGTTATTTGTTTGCTAATATGTGAATATTAGAAGCTTAATCATTGATAAGCAAGCAATACTCTATATAACCAGAGAACTTAAAGAAAGAGTAAGGGATTAGGGAGGAAGGATTTATCTCCCTAAGAAGGGGAAATAGAATGGACATTTATGAATAGGCAGGGTGGGGAAACTGATACAGGAGGATCAAACAAGAAGTGGGAGAAAGAGGGGTTGTAAGGGAGAGAATAAGGGGAGGGACAGGTAAAACTAAGGGTGATTTGCATGGTAGTATCAAAACCTAATACAGTAGAAATGTCATATATATATATATATATATATATATATATATATATATATATATATGAAGGTGATCTAAATGAAATTGCCAAATAACAAGGAGATAGGGCCCCAACTAGACATCTCTTGTCATCAAATGAAATTTCCAAGACAGGAATAAGTTACATTTAATAGAGTAGTTGACCAAAGTGGTTCTATGGGAATTCCCAAACAACCCAGACTATGGGAATTCCTAAACAACCCAGTTTGTAGCTTTCCACAAACTCACAGTAAGGCCCTATTGGTGAAAACAACACCTATACATTGAATACGGTGCCTTCCTATAACTTTCACCCTGTGGTAGTGGAAGGTACTATTCATGCTCTCAAAGAGAAAAGTAAACACCAACCCACTTACAAACCCTTAGGTTTACAAGAATGACCTGCCTGCAAGATACACTCATGCCATAGTGGCACAAAGCTTATGGGAGTAACCAACCAATATCTAATTTGATTTAAGACCTACTCTGTCAGATGGAACCCAAAACTAATGCTTCTTTGGTGTCTAAGATCCTTAGACTAGATAGCCCAGGGACCTGGGGGGAAATCAAACACTACTGTTCTACTAAAGGGGGCATAGCAATAAAATGACTTGTAACAATATAACATAATGCTATACTCATGGATCCATGCCTTGCTCTACCATCATCAGAGTAGCTTCCTCCTACAGCAAGTAGGAGCAATCAGAAAGACCCACAGCCAGACAATATGCAGAGAGTAAGAGACCTTGGAATACTTATCTCTAAATGGGGTGTCTCCAGGAAATACCTCACTTCAGTGCTCAAGGAACCCTGCAGAAGAGTAGGCAGAAAGAATGTAAAAGCCAGAGATGAGGGAAGACACCAAGGAATCAAGGCCTTCTAGACACAACAGGGCTGGTGCACATATGAAATAAAAGACACTGAGGTAGCAAACATAATGCCTGCATAGATCTCCATCAGATTGTTTCCCTGAAAGGAGAAGTGAACATCCTTAACCTAGAAGCCATCCCCAACTGATAGGCATTCTCAAATAAAAAAATAGTTTTCTACAATGGAGTCTCACTGGGGACATAAACTACTTTAAGGGTAAGCCCCATGCCAGCAATAGATGGCTAATACAAAATGAACTCAATAGCATCTTTGGAGGTTCTTTGTCTCATAATGTCAAGTCACAACAATTTTTTTCTACCTTACAGGACCTTTGCACATATATTAAGGCTTACAATTTAGGGTTTTAATGAGAATCTTGCATGTGTGAACATGTACGTCTCTGTGTCTGTATGTGTTTCTTGTACTTTCTCTTTGCCTCTTTTTCTTGTTTAGTTGCTCTACCATGTTCTGATTTTATTGTTTTTATTTATCTTATGTTCTATTTTATTTTATTATTATTTCTTAGATGTTTGTTTTCTAGTGTGAGACAGAAAGGGTGTGGACCCAGATGGTAGGGAGGATGGGAGGAACTGGGAAGAGTAAAGGAAGGGGAAACAGTAATCTGAATATATTTTATGAAAAAAAAGTTCTATTTTCAATAAAAGGAAAAGAACAGATTATTCCTTCTTTTCTTCCTGTCTTTGCAAGGAGGTGGAGGTTGAAAATCTGCATTCCTATTATTTAGAGTTCATTGCATTTCTTAGATTTGGTGATTGATATCTCCCTCAAATTTAGGTAGTTTTCTCAAGTCAATTTTGCTCAATATGTCTTTTCCATCCTTCTCTTCCTCTTCTATTTCCAGTATTCCTAAATTGCTAGTGTGGTCAGCTTTCTCTGTCCCGTCACCTCTTTATTCTCAATGATTACATTGTTACTTATACTCACTGACACCTACCCATTTGTGATAATGAACAAGCTTTGGGAAAAGAAGTTTTGAAAGTAAGGAAGCCTGGCAGGTTAGGTACTCCAAATGTGTTAGGGGAGCATGCTTAGAAAAGAGAAAAAAGAAAACGAAAAGCTACATTTTATGAAAAATTTAGAAAGGTGTTCAGATGTAGGAAGCTGCATGGCCTTGTCCCGGGAAGCTCCTGCACTAAAGAGTGGTATATTAGCTTATTAATGGATGAATTATTTTAACTCCTTAGCATGGCTTAAAGTGAACCTGCCTTCCTAAGAGAGTTCCACTGACCAGGTGATTGACATACCCAATGGAATGTTAGGTCTCCACCTAAGCAACAGACTCTATTCTCTTGACAAGCTATTTTTTTTCTTTCTGGGCCTTTATTGCTACTCTAATATTAACCCCTCTCAAGACACAACATCAAAATCATGTAACAATAAGATAAAAAATCAACACAATCAACTACTTCTGGCATTGCTGTTCTCTGGTAAGGATGAGGCTGCCAATACTCCTGAGGATACATAGGGATTTTAGCCAAGAAAGAAAATGGATACTTTTCTTTAAAGTCTTTTTACCCTCAACTGCTTAGCCAGTTTTTACCTCCTCATCTCATAATATCCTCCCTCTGAAGACATAACCTTAATTGTCACCATGGAATTGTAAGAATGACTCTTCTGTCTTCTAATTACTGAAGTGGAGCATCAAGTATGGTGGTTGAGGTGCCCTTCCAGTTGACATGCCCAAAAGACCTCAAAAGTACCTCAGTGGTTTTAATATAATGTCAGATGTAGGGCTAAAATGAAATCATTGCCTGGAGCCTGGAAAGAGATGAGGAGGAGAAGCAAATGCATGATTTATCAGAATTACAGGTCCTATGCACATACCAGGAGAAGCCCAACAAGAGTTTTTTGTTTGTTTGTTTGTTTGTTTGTTTGTTTTCATTTTTCAAGACAAGGTTTCTCTGTGTAGCTTTGTGCCTTTCCTGGAACTCACTCTGTAGACCAGGCTGTCCTCAAACTCACACAGATCCACCTGGCTCTGCCTCCCAAGTTCTGGGATTAAAGGCATGCGCCACCACCACCCGGCAGCAAACAAGAGTTTATAAATGACCATTCAAAGTCCACTAGAGTCTATAGATGAGCTCACTACATCATCCATCCTTTGGACTCCTCCTTGGTTTATGTTGGCTTCGAAAGCCAATCTATACAATAATAAACTCTGGATATTTTCAGGCATTTTTATAGATATTAGAATGGCTAGATCAGTGTGAGGCCCCTCTCATAGATAGGAAGAACGAAGAGAGAGAGAGAGAGAGAGAGAGAGAGAGAGAGAGAGAGAGAGAGAGAAGAAGAAGAAGAAGAAGAAGAAGAAGAAGAAGAAGAAGAAGAAGAAGAAGAAGAAGAAGAAGAAGAAGAAGAAGAAATTTATCTTTTATTCAGGTTTTAGGTCAAAACATGACCAGTTCTGTTTCTTTTGGGTGCAAGTAGATGCTACACTCTTGAACTGACCTAAAGTCTAAAGATATATCTGGGCAGCACTTTTCTTACAAAGAAGAAAATCATTAATGAGAGATAATAGTCTCAATAATATAGATTTACACCTAATATTTCTAGAGTGAGACCTTGGACTGTTAAAGAAAGCAGAATCCTTTTAGTCTTTTGTTATTACTTCTATTATGAATGTTTATGATCATGCAGGGTTCCAAAATGAAACTTTTTTTTATATCAAGGTCAGTTCAGGATCTGTTCTTCAAGGTTCACTGGGCTAGAGAGGAATCTGGCTCTCCCCATCTTCTTTTTATCAGGTGTTCCATCTATCTGTGGGTATATCAAAGTCTTCCTTGACCATGGTTTTTTTTTTTTTTGGACACATTATTAAAAATGTTCCTCTGTATTTACCCTCCTCTTTGTAGACCTGCCAGTGCTTAGAGTCTACACAGTGGGTTTTCCATGGCCTCCTAGAAGAAGAGAACAAGGCCAGAAGAAGAGAACAGATGACTCTTCATAGTTACAGGACACTTTGAAGGATAATTCACAGACCCTTGGAAGTTGGTTGACATTTTAGGGCAAAGAGGTAAATATTCTCCCATGTATTCCCTTTAACTACATTGGCATTGCCTCCAAGAATAGTTATTGAACATCTAGGAGGTCAGCTATAACAGTCTGGCATTTTTAACTGCTGTGTAATATTCAGTTAAGAGTTGGGAAACTCAGATGCTTTTAAATGGATTTTGATTAGACATACACTTCTCTTCTTTAAGCTAGTCCTTAAGATTATCACCAAGAGCAAAGGTTTTTTGATGTAAATAGAAGTTTGATTATGTTATGATAGACATTTTAAGATCATATGTATCATCTTTAAGTTTCATCTGTTACATACTTTAAATAACCTACTCAAACCTTCGTAACATGAGCAACCTTTTCAGCTTTTTTTCCCATTCTGAAGCAATCAAACCATTTTACACTTTATGCACAAATTCCTTTTTTCTAAAACTATTTTCATTTTTAAAAATATCTTTTGCTTACTGGTTTTCTTTCTTAATAACATGAGACATAGCAACATTAGCCATAAATTTTCTGTCTATTGTGGTAATGTTCTCCCTGTGGGCACTGAGCACTCTCTGCCCCCTTTTGAAAATATCCAAATGATAAATAAAAGTTCTATTTCACCAGAGTTCTCTCTAGGAAATGTTAGACAAAAATCTTAGCTTTCATCTTAAAGTGAACAAGAGATCATTTATTCTGGAGCCATTGTGAGTGACTACAGCTTGGGAACATGGTTTCGATTACCTCAAATTCCATGTTCAAACCTAGAAGCAGTTTCATGAAAGTTTTATAGTTTTACAGAACTAAGAAATTCATAAATTAGGCAAGTTTAAAATACATTGGTGTGCATATCAGAGTGGTGGTTAAAGGAAGATGATGGGAGCTTGTCCATAATCCTAAGATGCTATCTGATGACATTCTTATCTTTTGAGTTTCTGGAAACCACTGGTCTACTAAATTAATAGCTTTTGACAGTTTTCTATGGCAAGGTGATAGTTCAGACACAGAAGTGAGTAAGGACTAGCTGTTCTGGAGGACTAGAACTGGCCCAGACTAAGGCAATTAGGCTTTAGACTTGCAACATTCTAATCTCACCTCAGTACTGAAATTCTAATCAGTTAATCAGTCTCTTCAGACACAATTTCTTTTCAGGGGTGAAATTTTACCAGGGATGATAATTCATGGGGATCAATGAGTTTATTGGGCTTATGTGTAGAAAGAAAATGTTTGGAGTTGCTGACAGAAGCATGAGTGACCCAAAAGCAGCCATACTGGAAATTCTTAACCAGCATAAACTATAGCTTTTCCATAGCCACATAAGTGGAGCTGCCTCGCCCTAGTCTTGTCCAGACTGTAAAGTCTAACTTCTCCCCATGACCATGAATCCACATTTAGTTACAAAAGAATTGCATAAAGTTCATTGGGAAGAATAGCTGGAAATTCAGGTAATGGCCCAATAATTCTACCTACCTCCTTCTTCTATGAATAACATCAACTGTGAATAAGCCCAGCTGTGATGGTCTTTTGCAAGCAGGCATATTTGAAGTCATGAAGATGGCAGTAGTTTGGGTTAGAAGATAGTGATGTGTGATGTGCAATATCAACATAAAAAAGTAAATCCAAACTAAAATCAATAGAATAATGTAGCAAATTAGCATTACCTGTGCAAATAATGTTAAACTGTGGTGTAGTGGATAGCTGTTCCAGCTTTGACCTTGAAGCACTGCCCCTAGTGAGGCAGCATGTAACTGCAACACCAGCCTATGACCTGCCCCTGGGGTGTGGCCTCTGGCCACCAGATAAAGTGGCAATTAACAAGGCAGTTTCGTGTAGTTTATCTAATAGTCAAAAGAGGTTTATTTTGGGGCAACTTACAACCAGCAAAGGGATCAGTTACATGATCCAGGAGAGGTTAGGTGCAGTCCAATGTGGTTCTCTGGAGAACTCTGAAGTGGTCTGCAATCCAGCGTCTAGGATCATGAGGTAGCCAAGAGAGCAAGCATGTAAGCCTCTCAGGTCTTAAGGGTTACAAGAGGCCACACCCCAGGGGCAGGTCATAGGCAGATATAGCAGTTACCTGCTGCCTTACTAGGGGCAGTGCTTCAAGGTCAAAGCTGGAAGAGCTACCCACTAGTACACTGTGGGACTTTTATAAGTTCCCAGATAAACCCTATCCAAAACACAAGACACTTTAAACTGGTTTTGTGCTTTATACATTACAGAGAATGATCTGCCATAACGCTGTTTTTGTTTTTAATCATCATTCTCATCATCATCATTATCATCATCATTTTATTGTTATCACTATTATTATTAATTATTTTACAAGGGATAGTAATATGGTCTTGGATATTTATTTTTATTTTTTAAATAGTTTCTGCTCTCATACAATATATTGCAGCCACAGTTTCTCCTCCTTCCACTCCTCCTATCTCCTCCCCACCTCCTTTATCTGCCATATCCACTCCACTTCTGGTTCCCTTCAGAAAGGAACATACCACCAAGATACAACAACTGAACATGAGGAAACAAGATACAATAAGACAAGGCAAAACCCCTCATATTGAGGCTGGATAAGGTGACCAACAGGGGAGAAAGTGTCCCAAGAGCAGGCAAAAGAGTCAGAGATACACCTGCTCCCACTGTTACAAGTCCCACAAAAACACCAAGCTAACAACCTGAACATATAAACAGAGGGTCTCCAGAGATGGCTCAGAGGTTAAGAAAACTAGCTGCTCTTCCAGAGATTCTTAGTTCAATTTTAATCAACCACTCACAACCACCTATAATGAGATCTGGTGCCCTCTTCTGGCAGGCACATGTATATGCAGGCAGAATAGTGTGTAGATAATAAAAATAAATAGATCTTATTAAAAAAAAAAAAACATATACACAGAGTACTTCGTCCAGACCCATGCAGGCTCTGTGGTTGCCACTTCAGTCTCTGTCAGCCCATGTGAGCCCTGATTAGTGATGCAGTGGGCCATTGCCTCCTGGTATCCTTCATCGCCTTTAGTTCCTACAATCTTTCCCAGGGTTTCCTGGGTTCCAAGGGGAGGCACTCAATAGAGACTTCCAATTTAGACTCTTTCTCTGCATGTCTAATTGTGGGTCTCTGCACTGACTCCCCTCTGCTCCCTATTGAAGCCTCTCTGATGATGGCTGTATAAGGCACCAATCTAGGAGCACAGCAGAATAGCAGAATATTATTAGGAATCATTCCACCCTCTCTCCCCTTTTTGCCAGTTGTGTTGGTTTTATCCTAGGTCTCTGGGTTATGCTGACTCCAGTTCCTGGCCATCCAGGCAGTGTCAAACATGGATTGGCTTTCTCTCTTGGAGGCATGGGTCCCAAAATGAAACCAGACATTAGAACTCCCACAAGTTCTGTGCTACCATTGCCCCAGCACATTTTATAGTCAGTACAAAATTGTAGGTTGAAGGTTTCATATTTTGGATGGTTTCTCTTTCCCTAAATTGTAGAATACCTTCTGACAGTAAAGAGCCTAGAACATGTGGGTGAATGGTCCTTTCAGACACAAGTTCATTCTCTCTATATTCAATGAACTGTGTGGCTGTTGTCCTCCACATTGGGACCCCACTGTCAGCATTCATAGAGTAACCCTCTGTCCTAGCATCAACTTGGAGTTTTAAGGATCACCGCAAGACCTTGTCAGCCAGCAACTCAACCAAATGCAACCCTGGCCAGCCACTGAAAGCCTTGGATGGCTACAAGATATGGCCAGTTCAGACTCCTTATCTCCATTACCAGGAATCCTCACTAGGGTCACCCTTATATATTCCAAGGAAGTTTTCACTGAACTAGATTTCCACAGCACCACCCAATTGTCCACAAATTCCAGTCTTCTCTCCTTGCACACAATCTCTCTCTCCATCCCTAACCACCACATGATCCCTCAAACTCCACCTGTAGCTATACCCAGTCCACCTGCACAATCTATTGTATTTCCCCTTCCCATGAAAATCTATGTGTCCACCAAAGAAAACTTCTCTTTACATATTACTCTGGGTCTGTGGATTTTAGCTTGATTATCATTTATGCTATAGCTAATGTCCACGTATAAGTGAGTACATACCATGTTTGTCTTTCTGGGTCTGGCTTACATCACTCAGGATGATTGTTTTCTAAATCCATCCATTTGCCCACAAATTTCATAATGTCATTCTTTTTAACAACTGAGTAATACTCCATTCTGCAAGCGTACCACATTTTCTTTATCTATTATTTGATTGAGAGACATCTAGGTTGTTTCCAACTTGTGGCTTTTATGAAGAAAGCTGAAATGAATATAGTTGAGTAAGCGTCTTTATGGTAGGATGGAGCATCTTTTGGGTATATTCCCAAGACCAATGTACCTGGGTATTGAGGTAGGTCAATGTCCATAATCCCAAGGAATCACCATATTGTTTTTGATAGTGGCTATACATGCTTACCAGTAATGAAGGAATGTTCCTCTTGCTCCACATCCATGGCAGCATGAGCTGTCACTTGTGTTTTTTATCTTAGTCACTCTGAAAGGTATTAGATAGCCTCTTCATGTAGTTGTGATTTGCATTTCTTTGATGGCAAAGGATGTTGAACATTTCTTTAAGTATTTCTCAGTCATTTGAGATTCTTCTATTAATAATTCTGTTTAGATCTCTACACCATTTTTATTGGATTATTTGGTTTTGTTTCTTGAGTTCTTTATACATTTTGAATATTAGTTCTCTAGTGGATGTAGAGTTGTTTTAGAAAAAAACTTTTCCCATTCTGTAGGCTATGTCTTTGTCTGATCAATGGAATCCTTCATGAAGTCCCATTCATTAATTGCTGACCATAGTGCTTGAACTATTGGTATTAAAAAAGTAGTCTCCTATGCCAATGAGTTCAAGGGGATTCCCCACTTTGTCTTCTATCAGGCTCAGTGTGTCAATTTTATGTTGAGGTGTTGGATCAATGTGGACTTCAGTTTAGTGTAGGTTGATAAATATGTATCTATTTGCATTCTTCTATATGCAAACACCAGCTTTACCAGCACCATTTCTTGAAGATGCTTTCTTTTTTCTGTGTGCGTTTTTGGCTCCTTTATGAAAAAAATCAAATGTCCATATGTGTATGGATTTATGTGTGGGTCTTCAATTCAATTCCCTTGCTTAACCTGTCTTCCCCCACCGCCCCCGGAGCTGAGGATTGAACCCAGGGCCTCATGCTTGCTAGGCAAATGCTCTACCCTTGAGCTAAATTCCCAGCCCCTTAACCTGTTTTTTTAATGCAAATACCATGAAGCTTTTATGATTATAGCTATGTAGTACAGCTTGAAATCAGGGATGGTGATACCTGCAGAAGTTCTTTTATTTTTCAGGATTTTTTATCCTGGGTTTTTCATTTTTCTATAAGAAGTTGAGAATTGTCCTCTCAAGGTCTCTATATAATTATATTGAAATTTTGATGGAGATTACATTGAATCTATAGATCACTTTTGATAGGATGACAGTTTTTACTATGGTAATCCTACTGATCCATGAGCATGGGAGATCTTTCCATCTTCTGATATCTTCTTCAAAGACTGGAAGTTTTTTTATCATACAGTGCTTTCACTTGTTTGATTAGTCACTCCAAGACACAATTGAGGCTATTGTTTAGGATGTTGTTTCCCTGATTGGTTTGTCAGTATGCTTATCATTTGTATATAGAAGGGTATGGTGGTTTGAATAGGTATGGACCCCATAGACTCATGTGTTTGAATATTTGGCTCATAGAGAGTGGCATTATTAAGAGGTGTGATCTTGTTGGTGTAGGTGTTGCCTTATTGGAAGAACTATGTCACTGTAGGTGTAGGCATTGAGGTCTTATATGCACAAGCTATGTCCAATGTGGTACACAGTATCCTTTTGCTGCCTGCAGATCAACATGTAGAACTCTCAGATCCTTCTTCAGCAACATGTCTGTCTGAATGTTTACATGCTTCTCACCACAATGATAATGGACTAAACATCTGACTCTAAGCCAGCCACAGTTAAAAGTTTTCCCTTACAAGAGTTGCTGTTGTCATGGTGTCTCTTCACAGTTAGAACCCCAACTAAGACAGAAGTTGGTACTAGGAATTAAGGTATTGCTGTGATAGGCCTAGCCATTCTTTTATTTAGAGCAATGTAGACTTTGGGACTTTGGATTAAAAAAGCAGTTGAGTGCTTTAAGTGAGGCTTAATGGGCTATCCTATTAGGAACATGGTGCTGAGGGAGATTTTAACTTTGGTGGCATGGCTCAAAAGATTTCAGAGGAGAAGAATTTTAATATGTGGCCTAGAGACTGGTCTTGTGATATTTGGCAATGAATGTGGCTGCTTTTTGCCCTTGTCCAAAAAGTCTGCCTAAGGCTTAAGTGAAGAGTATTTGGATTAATTCCATTGGTAGAGGAATCTCAAAAGAGCCTAGTATAGACTCTGTTGTGCATTTATCAGTATTCACTCTTATGAAGATCTATAATGAAAAGGAGCAAGCTGAGCAAGGAAAAATACAAAATGTACAGGTTGAGAAGAAAGGGGAAACTAGGAAGTGACATGGAGCTAAATCCTGTGTTCAAGAGGACAAACTGATTATGAAATGGAATAAAGAGAGTAGTAGCATCAAGGCAAGACTCCACTCAGCCAAGCTTCCAACTTGTGAAAAAGAATTAACGAACAGCTTTTGTCCAGACATGGTAGTACAAGCGTTTAATCCCAGCACTCTGGGGACAGAGGCAGGCAAATATCTGAGTTGGAGGCCAGCCTGGTCTACAGATCAAAGTTCCAGAATGTAGCACGGATCTTAGAAGGTCTTATTAACAAAATCAAACCTGAAGCCAGGTATTGGAGTGAATTCTGGAAGATCAGAGAAGCAGAACAAGCCATAGCTAACCTCACCTGGCCAGTTCCTCAGCTGATCCTGCAGACTGAATGCCTCTGAGTCTTCATCTGAATGAATCTCAGCTGAACTGCTGCTAAAAGCCTAAAAGCTTAACCAGCTCTAGTTCCTGCTTTTCATGCCTTATATATCTTTCTGCTTTCTGCCATCACTTCCTGGCATGAGTCACCATGCCTGGCTGTTTCCAGTGTGGCTTTGAACTCACAGAGATCTGGATGGATCTCTGCCTTCAAAATGAAAGGATTAAAGGTGTGTGTGCCACCATTTTCTGGCCTCTGTATCTAGTGGCTGTTCTGTTCTCTGACCCCAGATAAGTTTATTAGGGTACACAATATTTTGGGGAACACAATATCACCACACCACAAGAGCCAAATTTAGGCAGTGAAGGAAACCATGAAAAACAGAAAACTAGTGAAGATGTAATTTAGCAGGGGAACCATGTTTCAGAACCAAAAAGCAAAAGAAATTGGTAGCTTTGGCCACATGGTTCAGGCTTTAGCATCACAGATAGAGGAAAGGGATTATAGAATCTTCCCCTAGGACTAAGGAAAGCCACAGAGATCAATCATGTTGCAGGGGTGTCCCTGCATAGAAGCCTAGATAGGCCACTATATGAAGCTATGACGGAGAAACCTGTATTGCCTTGGACACCCCAAGGTGTTAGAGATGTTAGAGCCTTGGGATGCCTGTCACAGAAAGCTACTAACAGGGCATGGCACCAGTCCAAGAGAGAATAGTGTGTTGACATCAACAAATCTGAAAGGAGTTGGAGATCTGAAGAGCATTTTGATATCAGACATGAAGATGCAGAGTTTAGAGTTTTACCAACTCGTTTACAGTCTTGCTTTTGTCTAGTATTTCCTTAAAATCCTCCATTTGCTTCATTTTGGAATGGTAATGTATATTCTCTGCCATTGTAAGTTGGAAGTATACTTTTTTTAAATTTCAATTTTGTAGGTGTTTAAGTTAAGAGAGTACATGAATCTCATATGAGATTTTGACCTTTGGACATTTTTAAACATGTTTAGACTGTGATAGACAATGGAGACTTGTTAACTTGGACTGAATGTATTTTGAATTATGTTATGGCTACAAGCCTATGGGGGCCAGAGAGTGTAATGTCATCATTTAAATAGGTATGGCCCCCATAGACTCATATGTTTGAATGCTTGGCCTTTAAGGAATGACAGTATTAGAGGGTTTTGCTTTGTTGGAATAGATGTAGCTTTGTTGGGGAAGTGTGCCAGTGGGAGAGTAGACTTTGAGGTCTCATATATTCAAGTTTTGCCCAGTGTGGTACATAGAAAACTCCTCCAGCACCATGTCTGACTGCATGGCACCATGCTTCTTACCATAATGATATTGGACTAAGCCTCTGAAACCATAAGCCAGCCCCAATTAAGTGTTTTCCTTTATAAAAATTGGCATGCTCATGGTGTCTCTTCACAGAAATAGAATCCTTAACTAAGACAGAGGGCCACTGGCATTTTTTTCTCATTTAATATTGCATCTAACTTATATGTTTAACATGTTTAGTCACCTCTAGGAGTTCTCTGATAGAAATATTAAGGTTACTTTTATAGACAATCATGACATCTACAAATAGTGATATTTTGACTTCTTCCTTTTCAGTTTAAGTCCCCTTGGTCTCCTTTTGTCGTCTTATTGCTATAGCTAGAACTTAAAGTACTATATTGAATATATATATGGAAAGAGTGAATAGCCTTGTCTTGTCCCTGATTTTAGCAGAACTGCTTTGAATTTCTCTCTATTTAATTTGACATTGGCTATAGGTTTTCTGTATATTGCCTTTATTATGTTTAGGTATGCCTCTTGTATACCTGATCTCTCCAGGACTTTGATCACGAAGTGTTGTTATATTTTGTTAAAAGCATTATTCATAATGTCCGTAAACTAGGAAAACAAAATAAAACAAAACTAAATGTCCCTCAACTGAAGAATAGATAAAGAAAATGTGGTACATTTGCAGAATGGAGTATTACTCATCATGAAATTTTCTGTCAAATGAATGGAACTAGAAAATATCATCCTGAGGGAGGTAACCCAGACCCAGAAAGACAAACACGGTATGTTCTCACTTATAAGTGAATGTTAGCCACAAAGTAAATGAGAGCCACACTAAAATCCACAGATCCAGAGACACTAAGTACTAAGGAAGGCTCAAGTTAGGGGACACATAAATCTCACAGTAGAGGGGAAATAGAATAGACATTGGTGGTGGATCAGCAGAGGGGTCTGGATGTGGGGATGGAAACAAGTGGAGGAGGATGGAGGGAAAGTGTACTGGGAAAGACAATTTTAATAGGGGAGGATAGTAATCTCTGGGATGAGCTAGAATCTACTGCGATCAAAATTCCCAGGAATCTTTGAGAGTGACACTAGTTGAGACTCCTAGCAATGGGAGGTACAGAGTCTGAACCAGCCATGTCCTGTAATCAGATAAGACTTCTAGCATAGGAATTGGGACATCAACCCAGCCGCAAAACCTTCGATCTACAATTTACCCTGCCTACAAGTTGTGGTGGGGTGAAGATGATGCTGAAATTGTGGGAGTGGCCAAACAATGACTGGTCCACATGTAAACCATACCAGAAAAGGGAAATCACCCCTGACACTGCCTAGAGGGCCATGACCAAGAAGCTAGATAGACCTAATCATGAATAGCAAATAAATAAATATATACATACATAAATAAATAAAAATAAATAAATAAATAGAATTCCTAATGATATTCTGCTATACTCATATATTGGTGCCTAGCCTAATTGTCCTCAGAAAAGGTTTCTCTCTTCAACAGATGGAAAAATATGCATAGACCCACAGCCAAACATTAGGCAGAGCTTGGGGAATCCTGTGGAAGAGGGGAGACAAGGATTGGAAGAGCCACAGAGGCCAACGACATCACAAGAATACACACAGAACCAACTAACCCGGGGCACATAGGCACTCACAAAGACTGAATTGACAACCAGAGAGCTTGCATGGGACTGAGGTAGGCCCTCTGCATATTTTACAGTTGTGTAGATTGTTCTTCTTGTGGAACTCCTGATAATGGGAGCAGGGACTATTTCAGACTCTGTTGTCTGCTTTTGGGACCCTTTTCTCCTACTGAGTTGCCTCATCCAGACTTGATAGGAGAGGAGGTGACTAGTTTCATTGCAACTTGATATACCATGGTTGGTTGATATCCATGGGAGAATTGCCCTTTTCTGAAGAGAAACTGAGGAGGAGGAGAAGGAGGAGCAGGAGGAAGAGTGAATGCGAGTTTAGAAGAGGGAAGATGGAGGGGAAGGAGTAGGAGGAGAGGAGGAAGGAAACCAATATAAGTAAATAAATAAATAAACAAAAACAAAAAATATTGTAGAGTTAGGAAGGGTAACATGTTAAGGACGTATGGCAAGAGTTGGAAAAAGTTTGGAAGGGGGGAATGGAGGGTTCATATGACCATATTTCAACACATATATGTGTATAATACTCATTAATAATAAGAACTATAATAACAAGTTTGACAGTAATAACAAATGCTGCTGCAACAGAAGAATTGGACAACAAGAGTAAAAAACAATGTAGAACTTTATGGCCATTTCAGAAACTGCTTTTGCTTTTCTGGGCTTTTTCTTGGTGGATATGATTTTCCCACTGCTTTTCAGAGCTCTTACAAAAGTAGTTCAGCAGGTTGTGTTTGTTTTGGAGTCCTCAAGGAAATAGCTTATAACTTCCCAGTTTGACATCCTCCCCATTCTGCTACCACTTTTCCTCTGCACCTGTTTTTAAAACCATCCTTCTGAACCGTACTTGTTTTGTAGCAGATAATAACATGACAAAATGTTTTTGAAATTTTAAAACATTCCAGAGACATACTGCATATTCCATAATTTTTCCAGGGAAGTATATTTTTTATTTGGTGTGTTTTAATTATTGAACTATGATATTTTATTTGTGCTGAAATGTGATTTTATTTGTATGTTAATAAATAAAGTTGCCTGGGGGTCAGAGCTAATAGCAAGCCATAGCAGAAGTCTGGCAGTGGTACCACATGCCCTTAACCCCAATCACATAACAGGCAGATTTCTGTGTGTTCAAGGACACCACCAGCATGGAGACACATTCCCTTAATCTCAATACCAACCATAGAAGACCTGGAGGTCTGTATAGACAGGCAATGACGAGGAGGTTTGCAACCATTGAGAAAGCAGAACAAAAGTCAATAAAAAGACAGATACAGAGGAAGTAGGTCTCTTTCGGAAGGGAAGGATGGCAGCAGCAGCAAGGGGCAAGAAAGGGTTTTAGTCTCAGTTCTCAGCTACTGTTCTGACCACTTAGACTTTTAACTCTGCATTTGACTTTATGTTTCTTATTTAGTAAGACCATAACATCTACATTTGGCACCCACATGGCAAGGATTCATTAAAAACCACTTGGCTTGGATTGGCGGCATAGCTGGTTTCCCACCTGAGCAGGCCCAGCTCCCTGCTTTGGCCCAGCTTGGCCTAGGCCCCAAGCCTGACCGACCATAGCTGCAAGCAGTTACCCACAGCTGGAGCTACTTGCAGCCAGATTGACAACTCAGGAGGCTCAGGTTTAAAAAAAAAAAAAAAAAGCCAGTGCTACAAACAACTCAGGCCTGCTGGACCTACCGGTCCAGCTGCATAGGTCAGGCTGCACTCAACTGTAATTGCAGCAGCTACATGCAACTGCAGATAGAGCTGCTTGAGGCCAAAATGCCAACTCATGTGGTAAGAGCTTAAAGAAGCTGAAGCCCAGGCTCAACTCGGCTCAAGCCAGAACACATGGTGCTTTCTTTCTTGCATTCTTCCTTCCTTCCTTTCTTTCTTCCTTCCTTTCTTTCTTTTTTTCTTTCTTCATTCCTTCCTTCTTTTCTTTCTTTCTTTCTTTCTTTCTTTCTTTCTTTCTTTCTTTCTTTCTTTTCTCTCTCCCTCTCTTTGGATTCCCACCTTGGATGCTAGGTAGCTGTTTTGAAATTCCCTTGGATTTCTGCTGTTCTACGCAGACTTGGTAAGTCAATTAAAATATCAGATATTTTAAATGAAAAAAATATTTAAAAGAGAAAAAAAATTCCACATTTAAAAAAAGGGTATTATCTGTACATTAGAAGAAAATTGGACTTTGATAAAATTTTAGGCAGTCTGAAAATGGAACAACTATATGAGAAGATTAATGTTGATGGGATTATGCACATTATTACTTTCCTTATCCTTATTTTACTATTTAAAAAGATAGTCAATTTAAGTGCCAGGATAAAAGCTTTAGAAAAACCTGTTAAAATGAATTATAGAGAAATTCAGATTCAGACAGAAGGAATTAACAGTGAAATTGTTTCAGGATTGCATTATAAGGTTACAGAAAGAAAGCCTGTTTTCACACAATCACCCTTAATTTATTTGGTAACCATACAGCAGTTACCTGGTCAAGTGAATGCACAAAATATTTGGACTCCAATTGAAATGTAAGATTTACAAAGGTTTAAGGAGGCAATAGTATCTTATGGCATGTATTCCCCATTTGTAAAGCAAATATTAAACTCCTGGTCAACTTATAATAAGATTATACCACAGGACTGACGAGAGCTGGTAAATGCTGTCCTAAAATATGGGGCACAGCTGCAGTGGCATATGTGATTCAAAGAGGAAGCTAAAACAAAGAGAATCAATGGAGAGCTAGAGGTATACAAATATCCCAGGATCAGCTTGTTGGAAAAAGCCAATATGCTGCAATACAAACACAATGTTTATATGATAACCAAACCCTAATTCTGTGTTGAATGACAGCCTTGAATGCATGGGACAGAGTTGAGGAAGCAAGAAAGAAAACTGAGTCATTTCCAAGGGTTATACAGCCCAAAAGAATCCTTCATGGATTTCTTACAAAGACTGACTTCAGTAGTAAAGAAAATGATCCCAAAATCAGAAGCTAGCAAGATAATAATCAAATCTTTGGCTTTTGAGAACACAAATGCAGCATGCAAGAGAATAATCAGGCCATTAAAGACAAGATCTGCCCTTGGAAGATTGGATTAGAGACAAATTTAATATTGAGGCTCATGACCATGATATTATGTGGACAGGAGAAGCAATTTCAAGAGGTTTGAGGAATGTCAGATGGTTTGGATGTGGAAAGCAAGGACATTTGAGAAGAGACTGTAAAGAGAGCATCCCTAAAAACAATGTTTCTTCAAGGAACAATGGCAACAGAATGTCCCTTCCTTCTGGAATATACAGAAGGTGTGGTAAAAGAAAACACTGGACCAACGAATGTAGATCAACAAGGGACAGACAAGGTAATATTTTGCCTTGGTCTTTGGGAAGCTCCCAGAGGGGCCTCAGGCAGGCCCCCACAGCAAATCCAGTTCCGACCTTTCCTGCAGTCATAGAGGAAGCACCTACTCAGAGCAATTAAATAACCAAATGCCTATTGGAATAAACCAGGCTACTCAGGGTGATGAAACAGCTGAGACAGAGAGAACAGAAAATTCAGGAGAAAAGATAAAGAAAAAAATTTGGCAAACTTCTATAAATGAACAAAGACCAAAATTAACGGTAAAAACAAATGGTGTTTTGTCTGGTCTGATAGACACAGGTGCTGATGTGACCATAATTGCAACAGAATTTTGACATCTATCTTGGCCTCTTCAGGAGGTAAACATTCAGCTGTTAGGAATTGGAAAATTATCTCAAGTGAAACAGAGAGCAAGATAGCTCGAATGTATAGGTTCAGAAGGACAGAAAGGAAAATTAAAACCATATGTGGCTAACATACCTATGAACCTGTGGGGTTGAGACCTGTTGCAACAATGGAACACTCAGATTAACATCCCTCCAACCTCAGAAACAAATAATAAACTAGCACATGTTTCTGAGAGAAATATTAGAAGATATTATTCTAATGAGTGGTCACCAGCCATCCAGATTGTACAAGAACAGGGCACAAAAACTGATGATCTTCCAAAGTCACCAACAGCTCTACCTTTAAAATGGTTAACAGACAAGCCTGTATGGGTTCATCAATGGCCTTTAACAACAGAGAAACTCTGGGCTTTAGAAGAGCTGGTAGAAGAGCAGTTAAATGCTCGGCATATTGAAGAATCAACCAATTATTGGAATTCTCCTATATTTGTTATTAAAAAGAAATCTGGTAAATGGAGAATGATAACAGACCTTAGAGCAATTAACAAAGTAATTCAGCCAATGGGCTCTCTACAATCTGGAACACCTACTCTGTTACCTAAAGGATGACCTTTTATAATTATTCATTTAAAAGACTGTTTCTTTTCAATACCCTTACAAGAAACAGACAGAGAAAGATTTGCCTTCACAGTGCCTATATATAATAATTCTCGACCAGTTAAGAGATATCAACGGAGGGTCCTCCCACAGGGAATGTTGAATAGCCTAACCCTGTGCCAATATTTTGTACAACAGCCATTGGAAGTGATATGTAAAAAATTTCTTAAATCTATAATTTATCATTATATAGATGATATTTTACTGGCTGACTCAAATGCAGATACTATAGAAAGAATGTTTGAAGAAGTAAAGAAAACTTTGCCTTGCTGGGGGTTACAAATTGTTCCTGAAAAGATACAAAGAGGAGATTCTATTAATTATTTAGGATATAAAATAGGTCTACAAAAAAATTAGACACCAAAATGTATAAATTAGGAGAGATTGATTATAGACCCTCAATGACTTTCAAAGATTATTTAGAGACATTTCTCATCTATGAACTATTGTTGGGGTAAAAAATAATGAACTGCATAATTTGTTCAAAACCTTAGAAAGTGACAAAGACTTAAATAGTCCAAGAGAATTATCACCTGAAGCTGAGAAAGAATTGGCTGGTAGAAAATAAAGTACATGAAGGACACATGGATCGTATTGATCCAAAGTTGGATTACATTTTGGTTATTTTACACTCTAGAATTCTCCTATGAGAATATTAATGCAGAGGGAAGATATTATATTGGAATGGATATTTTTACCAAATAAACTGAATAAAAAGTTAAAAACTTATGGGGAAAAAAATCTCTGACTTGATTTTGAAAGGAAAATTGAGACTTTGTCAATTAGCAGGAATAGACCCAGCAGAAATTGTCATACCTTTAACTAAGGAGGACATTGAAAAATTATGGGCAGAAAGTGAACCTTGGCAAAGAGCTCGCAGTAATTTTTTGGGAGAAATTAACAGCAAATATCCCAAAAGCGATAGAATTGATCTTATAAAGAGAGCTGGTTGGATATTGCCTCGAATTGTATAGGAAAAACCCATATCTGGAGTTCATACATTTTATACAGATGCAAATTAACAAGGAAAGGCAGGTTACGAATCAGAAAATGTAAGTAAAGTGGTTCAAAGTCCTTATAATTCAGTTCAAAAATCAGAATTGTATGCTATTCTGTTGGTACCTAATGGATTTTTTTTTTTTTGGTTTTTTTGAGACAGGGTTTCTCTGTGTAGCTTTGTGCCTTTCCTGGATCTTGCTCTGTAGACCAGGCTGGCCTCGAACTCACAGAGATCCACCTGGCTCTGCCTCCCGAGTGCTGGGATTAAAGGCATGCGCCACCACCGCCCGGCTACCTAATGGATTTTTTAGAACCTCTCAACATAGTTACTGACTCTCAGTGTGCTGAAAGAGTGGTATTACATATTGAGACTGCAGAATTTATCCCTGATGCATCAGAATTAACTTCACTATTTATTCAGTTACAAGATACAGCCAGGAAAAGGAGTAATCTTTTATATATAACTCACATCCGATCCCACATGGGTCTGCCAGGCCCTCTAGCACAAGGTAATGATGAGCTTGATAAATTATTGATAGGAAATGTGCTGGAGGCCTCAGAATTTCATAAAAAAAAATTATGTCAATAGTAAAGGCTTAAAAAAGGATTTTTCCATAACCTGGCTACAAACCAAGGAAATTGTAAAGAAATGTCCTACTTGTTCCTTTTACAATCAAACACCATTACCAGCAGGTTATAAACCAAAGAGTACTCAGAGGAATGAAATCTGGCAGACGGATGTGTTTCACTTTGCAGAATTTGGAAAACTGAAATATGTACACCATTCCATTTATACTTACTCAGGATTTCAATGGGCAACTGCTTTGAGTTCTGAAAAAGCTGATTCTGTAATCACTCATTTGCTAGAAGTTATGGCCATCATGGGTATACCTGCACAAATTAAAACTGACAATGCTCCAGCATATGTCTCTGTTAAAATGAAATTCTTTTTTGCTTATTACAATATAAAGCATATTACAGGTATACCACATAATCCTACAGGTCAAGCAGTTATAAGAAGATCAAACAGAACTCTAAAGGATATGCTAAATAAACAGAAAGGGGTAAAAAAAAAACCAGAAATAGACTGCATATTGCTCTATTAACTTTGAATTTTCTTAACGCCAATGAGAAAGGAACAACAGCTGCAGAGAGACATTGGATAATAGAAAAACTACAGAATTAAATCAGCCTATATACTTTAAATATGTGCTGACCTCAGAATGGAAACCAGGATTATGTGTTACATTGGGGACGAGGTTTTGCTTTTGTTTCTACAGCAGAAGATAAGCTGTGCTTACCATCAAAATTGATAAAGATTTGATTTGAACAAGAGAGACCTCTTAATTAGAAGAGAAGGTAGTTCATCAACCAGCATAAACATCCAATTTAAACTAATCTATACCATTAGCACATGCCTTTTCATTTAATCAGATATAACTTGCCAAAAGGGAACCTCCCCAAATTTAGTGTTGGGGAAAATTTTTTGGTTTTTGTCTTTTAGGAGAATGAAGGCTAAGGAATCTAAAGAACACTGGACAAATGAGACAGCTGAAAAAAAAAGGACAAATCATCTAGAAAAAAAGTCTCAAGAAAAAGAGTAAAATGGCCTATTGGTATATCATCTATAAAATTTCATAATTCTTCCTAAATGTTTGTTTCTGCTCTTCTCTAAAGACATTTAACACTATTGGTCTTCTTGTAGTCCTAGTTCAATTAAAATTTAAAGCTGACTTTGGAGTTGGAGAATGGCTCTCTCCTTCTTTAAACTCAAGCATGTTGTTAAAAGGAAAATGCAAACTCCCTGTATCATACCAGAAGAAAGAGCCATCTTCTGATATGGGACAGAAGAAAAACCAAATTAATTAAGGGACTATTCTATTGCTACTAATCTCAATTCTTTGCTTCTGTTCTGATTCTTTGAATTTTTTGTACAGTATGAATTTTATATCAAAATTTACAAGATTTATATATATATGAAACATATATATATATGTTAAGATAATAATGGTCATATAGAATACTAACTAATTCTAGGGAAAAAAAGGCTTCAAATAGCTGCCTATACATGTCTTTGTGTTTGAGTCTTTATCAGTTTTCTGCAGGAAATCACAGCCAGGTCTAATGTCAACTGAAGTCTCCAGGAAGAAGATAGGGCTCCACAACAACAACAATTCCATGTGGACAATAATAATACCACTAAGCTGGCAAACACCCTCTACAGATCAGCTTTGGACATTTGGACAACAAACTTCTCAGAGCAATTTTGAGATGGCTAGCTGAGACGATGCAGTTTCAAAGACTACTTGATTAAGGACTTGAGATAAGCCCTGAACTTTGGCATTATGCTCAAACTGGACTACAAAGAATATAGCTACCTTTCCTAGAATTTGACAATTAACCCAAAATTTTTCTTTTTAGGATAAAGGTACCTTCACCCATATCCAGCGGGAAGCAATTTTAAGAATATGATGCCCGCATTCCCAAAGAGGTGGTGTGTGGCGGGTAGTTTTTGGTCTCTTAATGGGTTTTAGGTCTGGGATAATTTTCATTGTTTAGAGAGTTGGTTACAAGTTGTTGTTAAGGGTTAGGAAAAGGGCTAAGCAAAGGAGATTAGATTTAAGATTCTTGTTTTAAAAAAAAAGGATATATAGAAATGATAGAATACAGGGTAGATTATTGAATCTACTCAGAAAAAATAAAGAGAAGATATAGATATGAAATAGGTAAAAAGGTATAGATTATTGAATCTGCTTTTAAAAGACAATTACTTGTTTTAAGTACTTTACATTGGATTGAATTTTGTATATTGTATATAAATTGTATATATTGAGATTGATATTGTTAGAAAATGCCATACATGTATTTCTAATCTTGTTCAAAATATTGTACTTATACCATTCATTTAACAATGTAATGCAATTTACTGATCCTTGAATGTTATTATTACCAACTATTAGGATATAAAGAAATGAAAGTTAGTAGTTAGACATTACAATCGAACTTGTAGTCATATTAGGTATGTTTTCAAGATTGAGCAGATATATTTTAGATAGACAGGTCATCTTCAAACCCTTCAGAGATCTACAGAATATGGCATTTAAAATGTTTTAATAACCTAGAATTTTTTTTCTTTTTTTCTTTTATGACTATGAGACATGTCTGCTCCTGGCAATACCAATCTACTTTAGAGAAAATATGGTCATTGAAGAAACTGAATATGGAGTTACCTTTCATTGTGGCAAAAGTTAGCCACTGGACAACAAAGTATCCTTGAATCGACTGCTGACAAACAAGACAAAATGGACAGACAGGACACGAAACAAAGGGCTACCAATTTTTGCCAAGACAAGTGTGGTTGTGGCTTTAATAACAGGCATCCTCTGAGGCCAGAACAATATGACACCATCCCTGAAGTGGCTTTTCCAATTTGGAAAAGGTATAGTGCCCTTTTCTTCTAAGGCAGCGGAACAGGCAGTAGACTGATGGCTTCTGATGTGCAGTGACACAGCAGCTGAAACAGTTATTCTTGAAAGAGTAACTAAGCTGACAGAGTCTAACCTCCCAATGGTAGACTGGCATTTAATAGAGGGTGTGAAGAAGAATGGGACGCCGAGATGAAGCCACACACACACAGCCAAGAAGAATTGACAGCTGAATTTAAAAAAATCATCAACAACTCCCAGAATTTAAAATCCTGAATCTTGACAGGATTGACACTAGTGGAATTCAGGTGTTTCTGGTACACGGACTGCTCTCACCAAATGTGAGGTTGAACTGTTGGCCTTGTTTACATCCTACGTCACAAATGAGTCTGTCATGTACACCAAGCCTATAGGATGATGCCCCAAAACTGCAGAGAAAACTCAGGTGACTGTCCAGGCAGCTGGCTGTTTCTGTCAACTCACATTTTTTTGGAAGCTGCTTGCGTGCACTTCCTGTTTTTATTTTTGTTAGCTAATATTATTTCCTTCTTGGGTCTCTGAGGGAGTTGAAGATTAGATAGTTGTAGTTGAAAATTAGATAGTTATTGTTATAGTTTTCCTTGTTAAGAATTTCAGAAAAGAAGCTCACTAAAGAGGTGTAAGTCTATAAATTTAAAAAACATTATAAGATAGTTCTGTTAGTAATATAAGTTAGGATAGAAAGTGAATCAGGTGAATTTTGGACTTATGAAAATAGGATAGATAGTGGAATTATTTTCTCTGAATTTGTCAAATGCGAATGGACTAGACATTGTTTAGGTATTTATTGCTTGTATATATTGTATATAGTTATTGTACTTTTTGTATATATTTTTTATATTAGTTATAACTTTTTTCCTTTTTTCTTTTTATTAAAATAGAAAAGGGGAAATATGGTGATATTTTATTTGTGCTAAAATGTGATTTTATTTATATGTTAATAAATAAAGTTGCCTGGGTTTCAGAGCTAATAGCAAGCCATAGCAAAAGTCTGGCAGTGGTAACATGCCCTTAATCCCGATCAAATGACAGGCAGATCTCTGTGTGTTCAAGGACACCACCAGCATGGAAACACATGCCTTTAATCTCAATACCAACCACAAAATGTGGTGGTATTGTGTTCCCCAATATATTGTGCATCCTAATAAACTTATCTGGGGTCAGAGGACAGAACAGCCACTAGATAGACATAGAGGCCAGAAAATGGTGGCACTCACGCCTTTAATCCTAGTATTCCAGAGGCAGAAATCTGTCTGAATCTCTGTGAGTTCAAGGCTACATCGGAAACAGCCAGGCATGGTGACACATGCCTTTAATCCCAAGAAGTAAGGCTTTAATTCCAGGGAGTGATGGCAGAAAGCAGAAAGATACATAAGGCGTGAAGACCAGAAACTAGAAGCATTTGGCTGGTTAAGCATTCAGGCTTCTGAGAAGCAGTTCAGCTGAGATTCATTTGGATAAGGACTCAGAGGCTTCCAGTCTGAGGAAACAGGATCAGCTGAGGAACTGACAAGGTGAGGTAGCTGTGGCTTGTTCTGCTTCTCTGATCTTCCAGCATTCACCCCAATACCTGGCCCCAAGTTTGTTTTATTAATAAGACCTGTTAAGATTTCTGCTACAATAGAAGACCTGGAGGTCTGTATAGACAGGAGGTTATGTGGTTGGGTTTACAACAATTGAGAAGGCAGAACAGAAAGTCAATAAAAAGACAGATACACAGGAAGTAGGTCTTTTTCTGGTGGGAAGGATGGCAGCAGCAGCGAGGGGTAAGAAAGGGTTTTAGCTACTGTTCTGACCTCTTGGGCTTTTAACTCTGCATTTGGCTCTATGTTTCTTATTTAATAAGACTGTTAGATCTACATTGAACTTGAACTTTGTGAGTTGAAGATGTTCAAACTTGGGTGTTTTACAGGAAAAATACTCATCATTCTTATGACAGATTTTGGATTTTTTAAACTCATGAAAGAAGGGACTTTCATATTCTGAATTTTGTACTATGTATTAAATAATAAATAGACTATTTTAATGTAAGACTCATTTGTTATTACCACAGTCTAATTTTCCAAGCTATCCTTTCAGACTATGTATATAATTTGAAAGTTCTTTATTTCAAACTGAGCATATTAAGTTTGCTACTGTCTCTGTTCCTGTTCCCTGTCTTCTTTTGCTGGAAAAAAAATGTATTTATAAAATGGGAAGTACATTTGTATGTTTATTGTTTGTTCCTCTTCTCATTACAAACGCTGGCTGTTTGCAGGTTGTCAGCCCAGGCGGCTGCCCAGGTTGGGAGCTGAGAGAGTCAAAAGTCCTCTTCTGGGCTGTGCATCCCAGACTGATACCTGACTTCAACAGGTTTGCTGCTAACCTGACCTCTTGAGTGAATAGACTTTGAAACTGCAACACTCAACTTTGTATCCATTCATCAGTGCTCATTTCAGCACACATTAATTTTTCATAAAACCCATTCTTACTGTAAATTGGGAAAGAGGACAATTTAGATATCCAATGAGTGAAAGTATTTAAAGCTACAAATTTTCTTGAATTAGGCAATATTTGAAGAATGTTGAAACATCAAATCTGTATGCTATTAACTTGTTTGTGCTGGTTGTACCCACTGACAATGTATGAGGATTTCAGGGCCTTACAAGCCTAGTGGAGTATGTGGGAGACCTTGAACTCAAATATGAATAAAAATAAATGTTCTCAAAATATGAATGGTATAATTATCTTAATCACATAAACATTTAATGGCATAGTCATCTGTTTTTATGTGCATGTGCCCATGACTATTATTTTAAATATTTGTGTATGATGTATATATGTGCATATTTGTCCATAGTTGTGTGTGAGAGTACAGGCACACACACACACACACACACACACACACACACACATACACAAAACCACGTGTATATGACAGTCAAGGGGACAGCCTCTGTTGTAAGTGCCCATTTTCTATCTTATTGTATTGTCTATTGTATTTTTGTCTACTGCGTATGACAGACTAGCTGGCCCAAGAGCTTGCAGGGATTCTCCTGCTTCCATGTCCCATTGCACAACACAAGCACTAGGATGACAGACACTTGTTCACTTGTTTGGCTTTTCTTGGGTTTAGGAAATCTAAACTCAAGTTGTCAGGCATACATGGCAAGCAGTTGTCACACTGAGTTGTTTCTTCTTTATAAAATGACTGTTCTCTCTCTCTTTCACCAATTAACCTTTCTCCATTACCAGCATAGTGTCTACAAGAGCTAGATCTTAAATAATTTCAGAATAGTGTCTTACATCATTTGTGGAAAATTCCACAAAAATGAGGACTATAACAGTTGTTTCAAAAATATCAATTTTGAACCTAAGTGAAGGTGATGTGAGTTAATGGCTTATAAGAGGTTATTCAATAACATTATATTTGTAATTGCATACATATTTCCAAATCATATGCATTTTAAAGCTACTTTGATATCAATCATATCGTTTTTATAATACTTCATTGCAGTTAAAGACTAATGTCTTAAATTACCTTTCTCATTGATGATAAAGTTTAGTGAATTTCAGTAAAAAAAAAAAAAAAAGATTATCAGCTAGTAAATCATGGTATCAGATTGCAATCTGCCTTCTAACTCTAAGATGTCTTTATTTGTTCTGAATATCAAGGTGCTTCATGACTGTTACAGAGTCTCCTTGGAATGGAAAGTTTTACACAAAATATTAAAAGTAACTCTAGCTTCCAATAATCAATAATTTTGGTTAAAATAAATTATTTGACATCCCTGCCATAATTAGAAAGGTCTTAAGAGATTTAAGTTTTTTTGCCCTGAGCAAAACTTCAGGAAAACAGAATGGATAAAGTACAGAAAAATTGTAAGTTAGAGAGTGAGGTGGCTCAGCAGTTTAAGGCACTTGTAGCCTAGTATGAAAACCTATATTCAATTCCAATATTCTTCATGGTAGAAAACTCCCAAAAGATTTTGTACCATGGAATGTATACACACACACACACACACACACACACACACACACACACACACACAAAGTAATACAATTATTGAAAAAATAATATCTTGATCAAAATGTAAAAGATTTTCAATCTCATAGCCTGACAAGCTATGAGATATGCTTTGTAATGAAATAAACAGTAATACAGCTAAAATTGTGTTCTCAAGTGGTTGTTGCAGGAAATTTTATTTTCTAGTTTGGAGAATGATAATTTTTTTTGAACAGCATGTTTTATGTGAAACTATAGAAATGTAAAGGGGAAAAAAGCGTTCAAAAAGCCAGAGTAAAATATTTAGCACATCTAGTCACTGTTCTCACTGAAATATTGATATGCAAATTAGGGTTTGTGTTTGACCCTTAACTACACATTTTAGAGTGCAGCATGCCTGAAGTCCCTATTTCCCAATTACCATTTAGAAATTGCTGTGCAGGTGAGAATGGCAACAATGAATGCTGGATTTACCCTCCAATATCACTGATAAGAAGGAAATTATGGAGATATGGATGGTTATATTCATCAACCATCACGGAGAATTTTTCCTTATGAAACAAAAAGAGAAAACTAGTCCTATCCTTAAAGAACTATGTATACAATCTCTCTGAGTCTGGATGGTCCCATGCTGACCATAGGCATTCATGGACATAACATCTCTGAATTTTAATGGAATGACATAGACAATATGTATCCATGATGGATCTTTCATTTTTCTCAGATACAGCTATTCATTTGTTTAGATATCCAATCTCAAACATGGTGAACCTTTCACAGTGGTAGCTGACACCTCCCAGGCTAGGTTCTGCAACACATGAACAATATTTGCTCATTCTGAATGGAATTGAAAGTATCAAAAAAAATTATTTGTGTTAAAACTTCCTGGATTCATCTGAAGAAGGTTGCTTAACATTATTTCACATGCTGACACCGTTAGTCATTTATATTTCATCTGAATAAGAATTGAAAATATACCTGAACAGTCATCATCCTTGAATGATAAATATAATATGCATGTAACTTACATGTTTTTTTTTAAGAAGACAGTATATAACGTGACAGACACCACAAGAGAACTGAATAGGAAGCAGGTAGAAAAAACATATCACAGTTCCCAATTAGTCAGTGCAGAAACTGAGACTAAGTAATAATATTTGACAGAACCAAAAGAATATTATATGTAAATATGCATAGTTTGTAACTGTATGTAATGTAAATTATATATGAATATGGTTACATGTACTATTTATATATGTGTATATGGACATATAGCTACACATGTGTGTATGTGAATATAAACATATATGTGTGTATGTGTATGTGTGTATTTATGGCAATATACTAGTTTGACAGACACAGTATGAAAGTGAATGGCCCCACAATGTTTGTCTGTAAGTTATGTTTACTGTAAAATGCTTGATTTTCTTACATGTAGTTTTTATTCTAAATATTTCCATGTAGGATGGGAATTATAAGGATAGGTGATGTAACATTGAGATTGAGAATCTCTGAAATGGTAGCCATTTCTGCCTTGAAATACAATTTAGGGACAGCATTTCAGGTATGTGACAAAAACAAAAACAAAAACAAAAACAAAAACAAAAACAAAAACACAGTGGGATACTTAGGAGAAAACCAGCTGCTACTTCTACCTAAGAAGTTAACTGGAAGATACGGAAAGACATAGACTATTCTCAGGATAAACATCTGGAAAGCCCTAGAGATACTGGTGAAATTTCGTTCACAGATGAATCTGGAGCCCCATATTCAGGGGTGAAGCCAACAGGACAAACCTGTTCAAGAGAAGTTGTATAGATGAGCAAGCATAGCTCTTCTGGTTCTCAGTCAATCCCTAACTTTAGCTGTTGGACGAGATTTCATATTCAGGGCAGGCTTCCCTCATCACTGCTCCAATCCCAGAGCCAACTCTGTGTGAGCAGTATCATAAACATGCTGAGGACTGTTCTTAACCAATGCCCCACAATTCTCTAACCACTTAAGGTGGCAGCCAGGAGTAGTCATCACAGAAAACAAGCCAGACTGATGGAGTTGATAAGACAATGCCGGCATCAAGTTCACGGCACAGAAATCAGAATGTATTTAATATGTTAGCATGCTAACATGGAGGTAAAAATGTGAATAAGACCAAATACTAGACAGGAAAGAATGATTAAAAATTACTTCGAATACTACATTGCTAAGAATGAAAAATATATCATTGTAGAAATCAGATGGCAATTTCTTATAATATTTTATGTATAGTTAGCATATAACCTTATAAACCCGGTCAAAAATTGATGATGCACATTTATAGAAACAACAGTGTGTGAGCACTTGCAGCAGCTCCATTCACAGTCAATCCAAATCAGAGGGGAAAATTATAAATGCCTTTTAATGGTTGAAGGATTAAGTGGTTACACTTACAGTTACACAATGGAATATTTGGAGAATAAATAAGAATTAATTATTGTACAATAGAACAATTTAATTGAATATTAAAAACACTATTTCTTAAAATATAAGTTTAGAGGCTGGTGGGATTGGGCAGGAATTAAGAGCACTTGATGCAAAAGCTTGAAGAGATTTCAAATTCCAGCAGCCACAAAGCAAACCCAGTCTTGCCACTCATGCTACCACAACCTCAGCACAGATGGGATAGAAACAAGATCACTGGGCTTCACTGGCTACCACACTACTTGAAAAATGTAAGGTACATTTAGGAGAGGTTTAGTGGGAGGCACAATCTCCAAAGGAATATTCAGAGTAGTAGAAAGACATTCAGTGTCCCCCCTTGGCAAGCATTGGTTAATACAAGCACACAAATCTGCATATACATGTGTACATATACCACACACACACACACACACATTCACGTTCATACACATACACACACAAAGAAAGATAAAGAAAAAAAGAAACAAAGAAGAAAGAGCTTAGACAACTGGAAAAACTCAGTGTTGAGAAGCTATACTATACAGTACTGAATGTTTTCATTCACATGTTAATCTCAGAAAGATGGTATTAGAGAAAGGGAAAATTTGAGTAATTCTAACGGTAGCACACTATCATAGAATGTTGTAAGGGAGCACAGCAGGATAATAGAACTGCTAGGCTCCCAATGTGCTGGCATCTTCAGGTTTCTTGAGTGTGTTGATTCAAGGCAGATCTGAAAAAGTTGTTTTACTATAATATAATTATACTTCTAAGATAAAAAAATTTCTAAATATAAAAGTCACATATTAAATAATTTCCTGAAAACCTTTTCAAGAATAAATAGTAATGATAGTACAAATAATCAAACAATAAAGTTATTCATCCAACTCAGAATCTTGTGTGTGTGTGCATGTTAGTACGTGTGCAGGAGCACATATGCATGTGGGTACTTGTGGACAAGTGTACTTGTGGTCACAGAAGAACCTCAGGTGCAATTTCTTATGTGCCATCCACCTTGATTTTTTTGTGACAAGAACTTCATTGGTCTGGGACTCATCAAGTTTCCCAGGATGGATAATTTGTCAATCTGCCTGTTTCTACTTCACCATTGGCATTATAAGTATATACTACCACACACTTCTTTTGTTTAGGTGAATTCTGAGACATTACACTCAAGACTTCATGTTTGCCAGACAACTGTTTTATTGACAAATTAGCTTTGGAAAAAAACAGCAAAAGGTAAAGGAAGGACTGCAGGAACACCCAAAGTGAAGTGTTTTCCAGCACAGCCATCATTTCCCCCTGACACTTACATGACTGCAAGTGTATTATTTTTCCATTTGAATTGCTGTAAATATAGATGTTAGGAGTTTAACATAATCCACATGTAGAAAGAATATTTCCATTACTTTTTGAAGAGTCCAAGCTGAACAATTTTAAGATGTTTTTAAATTGCTGTTGATGGGTTGTTAAGCACAGATAATACTCTTGATGTTCTGAGATAGGTCAGTGGCTAACATGCTTGCTATTCAGTATTAAGACCAGAGTGTGGATGCACAGTATAAATGCTGGGTGGCTATAGCACACCATCTGCACTTCTAGCCCTCAGTAGGTAGAGAGGAGGGACCACCAGAAAAGCTGGTTAGCCAGACTATCATTACTAGGAAGCTCTACATTCAGCTCAGTGACCCTGCATCAAAAAGTAAGATCAATTGAGAAAGACACTGAAAAGGTGGATACCTTGGCTTTTATTACATATGCACAGTTATGTAACACACACACACACACACACACACACACACACACACACACACACACACGGACCACTGCCCATACAAACATGTAGACATAAATACGTGCATACACAGAGAAAGAGATAATGAATGAATGAGTAAAAGATATGACTCTTTTGTTGTTGTTGTTGTTGTTGTTGTTTTCTTCTTTGAAACAGGGTTTCCCTGTGCAGCTCTAGGTGTCCTGAAACTCATTATGTAGACCAGAGATCCACCTGCCTCTGTTGTGAAATATTTGCACACTGTGTGAAGATGTGTTGCTGTGAGTGGTGTAATAAAAAGCTGAATGACTAATACTTAGGCAAGAGAGGATAGGCAAGATTCCTAGAAAGAGAAAGCCAGAGGAGAAGGAATACAGACACCCAGAAAGTCACCAGCTAGACATGGAGGAAGCAGCATGGGCAGTACAGAGATGAGATAATGCCACATAGCAGAACGTAGATTAATATAAATGAGTTAATTTAAGTTATAAGAAGTAGTTGGAGACAAGCCTAAGATAAGACCAAGAATTCATAATTAATAATGAGTCTCTGTGTTGTTGTTTGTGAGCCAGTGGCCCAAAGAAAATCCAGCTACATGACTCTGCCTCCTGAGTCTGGGATTAAAGGGATATGCCACCACTGCCAGGCAAGACATGGTATTCTTGAAAGTGCTTCAAGTTAATGAGGAAATGCTGAGACATAATTATAGACAACACAGCTCTGATCTCACTTCCTAGAGTCTGAATAGACTTTAGGAATTCACAGATACTGAAATCGGATTCTCAAAGTCTCAAAGGCTCCAGTTCAAAGTTCTTCATCTCTTTTTTGCTAGTAAATTTATGAAAAGGGATCCATTCAATACTAATAAGATAGGCTTTGAAAGTAAGTTCAGATAATTTTTCTTGGATTATTTTAAATCAACATAATCACATAAGTAAATTGATTCAAGGATTTTATTTATTTGTTTGTTTGTTTATTGAGACAGTGCAATGGTTTGAGAGAAAATGGCCCCCATAGGGAGTGGTACTATTAGGAGGTGTGGCCTTGTTGCAGTAGGTGTGATCTTTTTGGAGGAAGTATGTCACTGTTAGGGTGGGCTTTGAGGTCTCCTATGCTTAAGATACACTCAATAAAAAAGTCTTTGCTCAAAAAAAAAAAAGATACACTCAATAACTCAGTTTACTTCCTGTTGCCTGTGGATCAAGATGCAGAACTCTCAGATCCTTTCTCCAACAACGTGTCTGCCTGCATGCCACCAGGTCCCACCATTTCCAGTAGCCATGTCAGAGGAACAGCATGTGGCAATTGGGGTTCAGAGTGTCAGCCCACCAGAAAAAAAAACTCTTTGCTGCTAAAAGATATATGGTAGGATGATGATAGCCTAAACTAGAGTATCAATGATATTCCAGGCATCTCTGTCCTGAGACTTGATCTAACACTCTCTTGTCCTCTGAGATAAGAGAGAGCACCCAGGTTCATGACTTCTGACTATAAGGTGTAAGTTAAAAATGTTTACATAGTCATGGGTTCTATAATCATGCACTTAAAATGGGATATATAGCTTTTTTATTACTCCTGTATTGCCGGAAAGAGTTTGCTGAGATATATAAGCTGTAAAATGATATGAGAGAGTAGAGCAATGAGGGAGAACAGCATGATGAGAACAGCATGAGAGAATAAAGAAAGGAACCATGAAGACAATGTGTGAGTGTCTTCATTTTTCCCTACCCCTCAGACAATGAAGTTGTAGCTTTGCCAAAATGCTGTGGAATTCCCTTTGATCCCTGAGTGCTGCCTTATAGGCTGGACCTCCAAGGCAGCATTACACCATGATGATAATAGACTAAACCTCTGAAACTGTAAGCCACCTCAATTAAATGCTTTCCTTTATACGAATTGTCATGGAAATGGTGTCTTTTCACAGCAACAGAAACTCTAACTAAGACAGGCAGGATTTCCCTGTGTAGCTCTGGCTGACCTGGAACTTGCTATGTAGATCAGTGTGTGGCCCCGAACTCAGAGATCTACCTGCCTTTGACTCTTTAGTTCTGGGATTCAAAGAGTACACCACAACACCCCACTTATTTATGGCTTTTATGTAATAGTTTTTAAGCACAAATAAGCAGGTTGAAATGTGTACACAAGTATTAGAGATTCAAAAAATAGCTCAATGAATATTTGTATAATAAATAATGATAAAATAGGCGTCTCCATACCCATCTCCCACCATATTCAATGGCTTTGTTGAAATATAATTTGCAAGGAAAATGGTTTATCTGCTTCAAAAGTAAAAGTCATTGAGTTTTTGCATATTTACAGACTAATCTTTGTAGCAGTTGTTATTTTAGCACTTTCGTACTGCTAAAATTAATAACATTTCCATCTGGTAGTCTCTCTATCACTCTGTATCCTAACCTTGGCTAATGTTTAATTTACCTGTGAAAATTTATCTGTGAATATTTGCCTATTTTATATATTACATGGAAATGAAATCATACAATGTTAGGTTCATCAAGACAAGCTTCTTCAGTTATATTTGTGCTATGGGAGTTCACCCACATCACAGAGTATGGCATAGCATGTACACAGCTCCTGTTTTCAAAATAATAATTATTTAGAGAATGAATATACCACACTTTATTTGTCTATTTACTTGTTTACAAAAAGTTGAGGTATTTTCACTTTTAGGCCATTTTAACAATATTTCCATAAAAATTAAGTCGCCAGGTTCTAGATGAGCACACATTTCCTTTCCCTTTGATAAATACCCAGGAATGGTCTTGGTTTGAATGGTTTACATGGGATATTTTCGCATCTACAAGAAAATTGTAATCGACTCAGTTTTCCCACATATTGCTAACTCTGTTTTCCATTTTCATTATGTGTTAGATGTTAAGAAGCACAGGACAAATGGCTAACTGAGGTGTCTATTAACATCAAACCAGACACTGGCCACCAGATCTCCCAGCATAGAAGTGATCTGTTACAGAGTCTTCACTTCCCACGGTGCTTCTCAACCCCACTGCCTATCCTAAACCTCCTCAGCCCCTGAGCTCTGCTTCCCTTTCCCCAGCTTGTCTTTCCTATATAATAGCCATTTTGCCTATTCACTCTCTTGACTTCTCTCTTGGGTCTCTTGGTCTTCTGTCTCCCTCTCTCTTCTCTTCTCTTCTTCTCTCACTCTCCAAACCTCTGTCCCCTTTCCCGGCCTGGTCTGTTCTACTGACCATGCTTAGTTTGGATTCTTGCAGATACCTCTGGCTATTCTATCCCTTGTTTCTACAATAAAACCCTTCTCCTCAACCATACCTAGAAGAGGTCATTGCCTCATTTTCATTCATCTGGTGCAGAAACCCTGGGAATAACATATATGGGATCCCTTCCAAGGGACTTGGCCTCTCAGAAGCAAGATGCTGATTTGAATTTTGCAAGATATGTAAGAATCATTTGTTTCTGCTGTCTTCTGCAATGCACCATATTTGACTCCAAGTTCTAGAGTCCACCTCTTCAACCCCTTTTCCCTCTACCTACTATATCAATGTATGTTTCTCCTTTGCTATTTGATAAGTGTTCTCTTTCTGTCTTCTGGAACTTATTATGCCCTTTAGGGTCGCACCATGTGAGCATTTTTCTACTAAGGCACTTACCCAAATACTTTTATTGAAATTCCAATCCCCCAACTTTCCTGAAAGCTTCTCCCAGTCTGCCTCTTCAACTGCTCTCTCCTCTCCTCCTCTCCTGCATAGGTATCACCTTGGTGATGCCTGCTTTTTCCCCTATTACTACAAAAGCTACCCTGATGTTACATCATGCTCCTTTTGCCCTACTTGGCCCCTATTTCATGGAAGGGGCTGCCTCTGCTCTGTGATTTGGTACATTTCCCACTGATAGTTTCTCCATCTGCTTGAGGATGATGCCCTGGATTGAAATTCTTGTCACCATGATACTTAGTCATTCTGCCCCCTTTGTTCTCAGCTCCTTCCTGGAGCTTCCTCACAACCCCTAGGAGCTGGAATCCCACAGCTTCCATAAGCCATTCTATGTATGTCTCTGCCACATTCAAAACCTCCCTTGGGCAGAGTTCCTGAGCTTTGTGACCCTGTTCCCCCTCAGCTCCCTCCTGGAAATCCTACAGCTTCTTTATGCCCTCCTGAAACTATCCTGCAACCTTTCCTTCACCTCAACCTTAGAGCTACCTATTCTGTCTTTCCCTTATTCGCCCAGTTCCTCTAGGTTCCTTAAGCCTTCCTGGCTGTGTATAACCATTTCTCTCTTCCTCTTCTGACTCAGAGATTTTATTAAAGCCTCATTATCTTACTGCAAATGGCTTGGACATAATACAGCTCAATCAGTGGCCAAATATTGGCACATTCCACTCTTAAATTCACCCAAATCGTCACAACTTCTGTCACCTCATGAACAGATAATCGCCAAATCTCTTATATGTAAACATTTTCTGGTCTACAATTCCCAAAGTCTCTACTTTCCACTCAAAATCTTTTATCTCTATGATTTCTCTGTGCTCAGCTCTCAAGAAATCTTTTAAGACTATTGTGTAAACAGTTATTAATAACAGGATTTATAAATTCTTTGGGTGTGGTTAAAAGACATATAAAATCTGTAACAAAATGTTAGTTTAAAACTTGTAACAAAAGATTGAATCTTAAGTTGCTATATATGATTCAACTCTTATTTAGAAAAAATAGATCCACTTACTGTATCTGTTACTTTAATTCAACTCTAGTTTGGGAAATTTAATGTTTTTAATTGACAACCATGTGACTTGCCTCCATCTTGGCTGATGATCAAATCAGGATAGAAGTAACCATGTGGCTGGTAGCCATCTTTACTAGGGTTAAAAGAGTACATGCAATGTAACTGCACCGTCTTTATTAAGATGACCACATGGTAAAAAACCAGCAATGCAGCAGTCATAGAACTTCTTAGTCCTACTGAGCCCTGTGCTTATCATTGTATCTTCTTTTAGACTAAGGAAGCAGCAGCAAGTCTCAAAAATATTTTGGATTATGATGGATTTTTATATGATGATAAATTCCTAAGGTTATAAAAATATACTTTTTTATATTTTTTACCAGAAACAATATATATCTGATGAGTACAGTATATTTGATTTTTCAAAAGGTTTATAAATTCCTAAAGTCTACTCAGGTTAACAGTAACTGACTTGAAGATATATGTATAGCCTCTTTGTCTTTGCTATCATTGCTAAGTTTTAGCTACTTAGATAAACTGAATCAAAAAAATCAGATATTCTCTAATGGTGGCCTATAAAAAGGGTCAACAAAGTTATAAATCATCCTAAGGACTGAATTTATGGTTAACCTTTATTTATGCTTTCAATTTTATTTTAATGCTATAGGATCTTCAATTAAATCTTCAACTCAAATTTTTAAGGCTCAAATTTAACAGGAATGAAACTATAAGATGCTAATCTTCTAAAAGCTACTAACTTGTTGTAAACTGTTAAAAATTATCAGGACATGCAAATTAATTGTCATTCACTTTATAAATGATCAAATTTTTAATATATTTAAAGCTAGATTCAAAGTTAAGCTAAGTACAAATGTAATTCATTTACAATGGCAAATTTTATTTAGCCTCCTATATTTGTTTTTTTATGGTTAAGCATAAAACAAGTTAAAACAAACAAAAAAGGAGTAAAGTTGGTTTAAAATAGGCATAGTTAATAGATAATGGTCCTCAAAATCTTCAGATATCTGCTGAATATGTCATTAAAGTGTTTAATGAAGAAGCTTCCTGTGATAGAAAAAAAATGCCAGCTCCTAGCAATGACCCTAATGTCTCCAAAGAAGCTGGGCACCACCTAAATAGTGGTAATTCTAAACACTGGCAAAGTACTACCCCATGCCTCATCTTCTGCCAGGGCTGTACTCAAACTGTGGACACTGTTCGGTTCACTGCTGTACTCTGCCTCATCAAAGTAGGTCAGGTTTTCCAAGTTCTGCCTCTACCTGAAAGTCTCTTAGAGTTTCTGGGTCTAGCAGCCAAAGGGCTGTGCTGTCTTGTGCAGCAGCTGAAAATGTAATGCTGTCTTGTGTGCCAACCAAAGACGTGTGACCATTACCCACAATGAAACCATCAAGTTACTACAAGAAGCCTAGGGTACATGTCTAGATAGTGGATATGTATCTGTCATTTTAATGAATATATATGCCATTTAGATTACATTTCTTATTGTAATTATGCTTTGCAGATCTCTGATGTTGTTGATGCATAACTGTAGCTTTATGTTAACAGTAGCAAACAAACTGGCTCTTCCCAAAAAGCTGCAGTTGCCTGGAAGAATCATTTCATGTGTAAAATCTGGTCTCACTTTTTTTCTAGAGTTACTAGTTCTCCTGCTTTTAAAAAAAAAAAAGAAAAAGAAAACACAGTTTACCATGCTGGCAGATTCTGCAAGAGATAAACTCACAAAAGAAGTTTCAATACCACTTTTTACTATTCCTTAATTTAAAGGAACTTGCTTCATAATGATTTCTCTCAATAATGAACCACTTGTGTCTTATGGTAAATGATTGGATAAAAAAATAAAGCTTATATACATTATGAGAGTCTAAGAAAGTTTTTCAGGGTTTATAAATGCAAGTTCTAAAGGACCAAGAAAGTGATTTAAGGCATGAGAATATTCGGAAATAGTGCAGAGTTCTTTCTTCTCATTATAGTATTGTTATTTTAAGACTTCTAAAATTAATAGGTTTAACATTTACCAATGGAGTTCTGATAAGCTATTAATCTAGCCCTGGTAAGGCACTGACTACATCACAGTCATTCGCTCAAAATTTTAAATCCCCTTTGGTTGTCTTCTAAGTATAGATTTAAAAGTGCTTCTCATTTTGCTGAAAACATCGTTGTCTAATCTATACATCCAACCACTGGACAGAGGAAAGAGTGTTCATGCTTTAAACTCAGAAATTTCCTTGTACTTCCAAGCTTTTACTATGACTCAAAAGTATGAGTTTACTGCTTTTTCTATAATGTGGATTTCAGTACACATTACAAATAGTAGTAATGCTAATATTTCTAAAACTTTTATCTCTTTTTGTAAACTGAAAAAAAATTCTGATAAGCTTCAGGAAGTCATGACTTTGTTCCACTTCAACAGGTCAAACAGATACCAGATAAGTACTTTAGCCAATCAGAAGCCAAAGTTTCCTCATCTGCCTATTCCTGAGGGTGGGATCTATCTCTTTCTCTTGGTCTTGCGATGCCCTCCCACCTACCAGGAAAGGAAGTTTCAGGTGTACACTCAAGATAAAAATTTCTCCTTAAACTTCTTAACTTTATCTTCTGTCCCTAGTCTATGTCAGTCCCAGCAGATTCCGAATCAACTAAAGACTGCAAACTACTCCATCCATGCCAGCACTAGGGGCTTCAGAAGTAATTTCTAACCAGCCTGAGTCCCTGCATCCTAGACTGCCTCAAAGCAGCTAGCCCCAGCTGCCTCATCATGCACAGCTCCAATGTGGCCTGCATTTCCCTAGTGCCAGGTCCCACAAGTCCTGAGCAGCATTCCCCAGCCTGCACTCCCCTCTCCTTTCCCATTCTTTGTTCATCATCCCATCCTTCCTGGGCCCGCAACAATGGTGTTCCACCAATTTTAGCTAAGAAACAGTTACATAAGAGATTATGTCACCCCTCATCATCAATAAAGGGCTGGAATAGCAAATATCAAAGAGACCAAGAACAAAAGACCTAGTTGCCTATTAACATATCAAAGCAGACATTGAGCACTAGGTCTCCCAGCATAGGAAGTACTTGTTATACAGTCTTCACTCTTAGCTTTACTTATACCCACTCCTACCATAAACCTCTCCAGCCCCTGAGCGTGGCTCTCTTAACCCCAGCTTCGCTTTCCCATATAACAGCCATTTTGGCTATGCATTTTCTTGGCTTCCTTTTTGGTTCTCTTGGTATCCCTCTTTCTTCTCCTCATGCCCCGTGCCCCTCTTTTCATGGCTGGGTCTGTTCTGCTGGCTATGTTCAGTCTGGACTCTTCCAGATACCTCTGGCTATTATCTCCTTCATATGTACAACTCTTCAACCATACCTAGGAATGGTCATGTCTTCATTTTCTCAATATGTATTTTATTATATAACCATTCTGTTGGACATGATGTAGTATTTCATATTTGTTTTGATTTACATTTCCCTAATATCCAATGATAAAGAAAGTCATTGAATGCATTTATGGCCAGTTATATTCTGAAATTATTTCCACTTTAAAATTAGGTTATAGATCTAGAGAAAAAAGAAGTTTCAGCAGTTAAGAGCATTTGCTTCTCCTTCAGAGGACCAGTGTTCAGAGTCTAACACTAATATTTTAATTCAGATCCCTCTGAAACTCCAGATCCAGGTGATTCAGTGCCCTCCTGTGGCTTCTGTAGACACTGCAAACATATGGTATGCTAGCATACATACTTGCAGCACATTTATACAAATAAAAATAATGACTAACATATTTTTAAATGAAGAATAATAAAATTAGAATTTATATCTTCATATTTTTAGATGTAGATTTTCTATGTTTATGATATACAACTATTTAATAAGTGATTTACAAATATTATCTTCAGTATTTTGGTTGATTACATTCTCTATTAATGAGAATACACCATGGAGTTTCTATTTTCATCATCAAGATGAAAATAAGGGGAGGAGGTGTAGAGATGGTTCATTTGAGCTAAGTGGTGCTGCAAGCCAGCAATGGGGAGGCAGAGACAGGTGAATCTCTCAGAGTTCAATATCAGCCTGCTCTACAGAGTGAGTTCCAGGACAGCCAGACTGTTACACAGAGAAAGTCTTTCTTGAAAAAGCAAAATCAAAAAAAGAAAAAAGAGAAGAATAAGGAGATGGTCCATTGGTGCATAGTGATTTTTGACAAGCATTAGGACTTGAGTTCAAATCTCCAGAACATGAAATTGGACAAAGGAGCGCACATCTGCAGTCATAGCACTCCTACAGTGAGATGAGAGCTGAAGACAGGAGAACCCCCGGAAAGCTGTGGGCCAGCTAACCTGGTATTCTCAGTGGCAAACAATAGGATACCTTGTCTCAAAGAAGGTGAGAGGTGAGGTTTGACACTAGGGGTTGTCCTCTAATCTACACACTCAGGCCCTGGTATGTGTGCACCTATATATTCACACACACACACACACACACACACACACACACACACACAGAGAGAGAGAGAAACAACAATATTTTTGCAGAAAATGGACATGAAAATAATCACGGAAGTTCTAGCATTTCTTATATATTCACAATGTATTGAATAACATTAACACATGTTTTTAACATGAATTTTGCACATGCTTGCAGTAGTATGCGAGTGGTATGCTATGTAGTCTATAAGAGTATGGTAGAGAGATTCTTTTCTACCTGATGATTAACACTGATTGTCAACTTGAAAGGAACTGGGATTGCTTAGGTTACAAACACCTGGTCACATATGTGAGTTTCATGATTAGATTGTCTGAGATGGGAAGACCCTCCTTAACTGTTGATAACACTGTTCCATGATCTGGAGTTCTGGACTGAATGAAAAGGCAAAAGGGAGCTGAGAATAAGTGCTCACTTCTCTCTGCATCCTAATTGCATATGGTATGTGACCAGGCACCCTAAAGTCATGCCGCCATATCTTTGTACCATTAAATAGGAGCCATCCTTACTTAAGATGACTTTTCCACGTATTTTCTTACAACAATGAGCAAATTAATTAATAAAAAACGCCTTTCTATGAAGTTTAATTTGTGATTTTAGTAACAGAAGGCAGCAGAGAAAGGAAAAATGGGAATGTTGTCAGCTGTCCCAGAGTTTTGGTTTTGCCCCTTATGGCACAAGGTAACAAGGTAAGACTTTACTTCCTCCTCATAAATTTTTGCCCATTTCATCTAAGCAAAAGACAAAAGTATGTCAATAATTGCCATTCTCTTCCCTTGGGCACATCAAGACAGGGAATAATCTAGAAGGAGGCTTCCCCAACAGCAGGCATCCTGAAATCAGGCACAGTGCAAAGACAGCTCACATTGAGTGGGCATGCCATACAAGTAACAAGTGTTATTTCAATAGTAAAATCTAGCTTCCTTGATTAACTGCTGCAACACAGTAAGATATACCTCCTAGGGTAATAAGTTATAATTTGCTCATTATTAAGTAAAAATTTATGCCCACTTGTACACATAGGATGCTATGTTCATAGGGATTACATGCTTTATCATTTCATTTTATTTCCATGATCTTCAGAGTTGTGATCAAAACTCGCTTGCTTCTGTATTCAAAGTTGATTCTCTATAGACTTTGTCTTCTGAGTCTTCACATTTGTGTATAAAATCTAAATAACCAGATTGAGAAAGTAGTACTGATTTTTATTATCTTCCTCCATTCTTTAAAACAACACATCCCTTACACATTTTATTCTGAACTTGAGCCAAATAGTCACTCAAGTGAATTTGAAGAGATAAATTTTAGCATTATTACTCTGTATCTAGAAAGCAAAACAAATTAGTTTGTACTATTTTTCTTGAGGATTAAAATATTATACTAAATTCATTAATAATAACTAGAAGGTGGCTTTTCAGCTAATGATGCAAAGCCTGACCACTTGAGCTCAATCTCTGGAATGCACATGGTGGAAGAAGAGAAACACTCCCCATATGACCTACAGAACATGCTGTGACAGGCAAATATAACATATGCACATATTCAATGAGTAAACAGATGTAGAAATATAGGCTGATTAACATGAAATCTTACCTTAGATGCCTTTGATAAAATACTTAGAGCAGTGGATTAAATGCATGTATAATGAACAATAAATCTAACCATCAGACATCTATGACTTAGGAGATTTGACACAGTGAATTTTACACATGCCTGGGCTTCCAGTCAGAAGAACAAATCAGAGTCAGATGAGAGTAACTATTAAAACCAGAACTACCAATATTGTACTGAATTAACCAAAAATAATTTTTATTTTTAATGTGAAAAAAGGCATGAGAACCAGGACATATATTTGGCCACACATTACATTTCACAAGCAAATACACACTCACAAACAATTTTTTAAGAGAGTGGAGGCTTAACCTCAAGAAAATTGGATTTGTGTATAGGAAGAAAAGTAGAGAGAGCAAGGAATCTTGAACATTGATATCTTTGGTGTAAAAGTGTGAGCTGTGAGAGCCAGGCCAACATACACTGAGATTTAAAGGAGTCAAATTTACTCACAGAGAATCAAATTGAGCCATAACATGGAATTTTCCTGTATCAAGAAAGGCACTAGAACTTCTTTTTTGTTTGTTTCTTTTGCTTATTTGTTACACTTTCATTGAAGGAAGGTATTTGTGGATCTTCAAGGTAAATAAATGTAGTAATGAGGCTCTGTGTGTGTGTCTGTGTGTATGTGTATATATGCATATAAATGTGTTTTATTTAGATATACATTGCCTGAAAGCAAGAGATACATAGAGACTCAAAGAGAGAAGTAGAAAGACAGAAAGAAACTAAAATTATACAAGATAACATGGAGCAGATAGGAGGATCAGGTGGAAGGAGTTAATTTAATCCTTTCATTTCACAACTAAGGACAATTCTAGATCAAGAAAAGAATATGGATTTGGGAACAAGGATCACTCAAACATGGTTTTGTTTTAAGATTTCTACCAAATGGACACAAGCTAAGAAACACAAGACAGAGCTGAGGAAATACCTGCCTCAGATTTACCTGTGGGACATTTCCTTGATTGGTGTTTGGTATAGGAGGGCCCAGCCCATTGTGAGTGGTGCCACACCTGTGCAGGTAGTTCTGAATGCTACAAGAAAGAAGACTGAGCAAGCCATGAGGAGCAAGCCAGTAAGCAATATTCCTCCATGGTCTCTGCATCAGTTCCTGCCTCCAGATTCCTGCCTTGAGTTCTTGCTCTGACTTTGTTTCAGGATAGATTGCAAATGTAAGAAGAAATAAGCCTTTTTCTCCCCAAGTTGCTTTTGATCAAGGTCTTCACCATAACGAGAAAAACCAAACTAAGAAACTGGCAACCGATTTAATGTCCATTGCAGATGGCTGTGCAAATTAAAATAGAGTGCCCAGTAATATCCTTCACAACACACAAGGAAACATGATTATTATTGTGGATGAAAGGACAGTCTCTGAGTATTTATTTCCCCCTACATAACCCTCACAGAGATGATCCACAGGCTTGGAGGTATATATTGGAGTGTACGTAGACCACAGTGGGTGGGCAGTTCTTCTCCCTTTAGTATTACCCTTTCCTAAAATAACAAGAAGAAGCATTTCTAAGTTTCACATTCAATTTCACAGCAAAGAAAAATTACCATGAATCTCTTTTAGATTCATCATTTAATACATCTTTTCTGAAAAAAAAAAACAAAATTAAAAAATATAATGAGTAATGCCTTGGTCTCTTGGAGTTAACCTGGAATTGAGAGTTCTGCACAGATTCCTACTCAGATTTCCATATTCCTTTCCTGTTATGTATTAGTCCAGAGGTTTAGAGTCTACATTTGTACCCATTTAGCATCTTTATATATGAATTGCATATCACATTATCTCTTCTTAATATGCTTTTAAATTATCTGTGTCTGAGTGCTTTGCCTGAATGCATGTATGTGCACAACATTTGTGCCTGGTGCTCACAGAATTCAGAAGAAGGCATCTGATACCTTGTAACCAGAGCTGAAGATGATTGTGAGCCATCATGTAGGTGTTGTCAATCAAAACTGGGTCCTCAGCAAGAGCAGCAAGTGCTTTTAACCACTAAAATAATTCTTCAGTCCTTAACTTTTCTTCATCTTCATAAAAATAAATTATTTATTTTTTTATTTATGTTAATCATGTGTGTGTGTGTGTGTGTGTGTGTGTGTGTGTGTGTGGTTTTTGAGGATGGGAAGATGGTTCAATGGGTAAAGTGCTTGTCTTGCAAATAAGAGGTTCTAAGTTCTGATTCTCTAAACCTTTGTAAAAAGCCAGACACAATGAAACATGCCCACAACCAAAGGCTGGAGATAGAGATATAAGAACATCTTTGGAGCTACCTGACCAGACATTTTAGCCAATGAGTGAGCACCAAGTTCAATGAGAAACCATGTCTCAAAACCTAAGGTGGAGAACAATTGGGGAAGACACCCAACCCAACATTGACCTCTGGCTTCTACACATACATTCATAGGTGTTCACATCTGTGCAAGTACATAAACATACACACATACTATACTTACAAAAAGGTTAACAGTTTTCCAACATCCAATTTATATGAGTTGATTAGTATCTTATATATAAAACTGCATCTGATCATGCATCACATAAAATGGTGGACAAAGCATGTCACTCTTGACAGCAGAAGATGACAAAACAAACAGCAAGTACACACAATACCATAACAAGAAGAAGGCTGAATAATTTCAAGCAAACTAGAACATACCATAGCTCTATATTTACTGGTCAATTACAATAACATCAATTTTCAGTAAATCTAGTGAGATCTAATTTGAATGTAAAAAAGACAATGTTGAATAATCATTAATTGATAGCAAATATTTTTCTGAGATTTATGAAATATTCCAGTGTTGCTGAAAGTTTTCCTGTGTCCCACCTGATCTGTAGCCACTCTGACACAAATAAACACACAGAGGCTTATATTAATTACAAATTGTATGATCTAATGGTTCAGACTTCTTGCTAGGTAGCTCTTACATCTTAAATTAACCCATTTCTATATATCTCTACTTGGCCACATTGCTTGTGTTACAAGTACTTTACAAGTACTTTGCTTCTTCTGGTGGTGGCTAGCAGCATTTTCTGACTCAGCCTTCCTGTTCCCAGAATTCTCCTTGTCTGCTTGCCTCACCTACACTTCCTGTCTGGCTACTGGCCAATCAGCATTTTATTTATCAACCAATCAGAGAACACACATTTACAGCATACAGAGTGACATTCCACAGCATTTTCCCTTTTCTGTCTAATCAAAAAGGAATGTTTTAACTTTAACAGAGTAAAATTACCTATAGTAGAACAGTTATCAAGCAAGAATTTCAGTTATAATATGTAGTCTATTTGTATTTGACAAATTAAAGTAAATATTCTATTATATAATTGTAAGTCTAAAGTTTTATATCTAATTTATCTTTTATCATAACCAAGGAAAATTATAACTATCTAGTCTTCAGCTACATCAAAGACCCTAGAAGGATATAATGTTACCTAAGTAAACAGGAAGATCATTGTAAGCAATTTCCAAAAATCTAGAATGACAAAGACAACTGTCCGCCTGGACAGTCACCGAAAGTTTCTCTATAACAATGGAGCATCAGTATTCAGCTCATAGGCCTAGAGTCTCTCAATTCCTTTTCTCTGTGTCCTGTAAAATGTCTGGCAGTTTCCTCTTGTGAAGCAGAAACCTGAAAGATCATTTTGCCTTGCAAAGTTCAGTGGTCACCTTCCTATAGGTTCTACATGTCCAGTCAATACAACAAGAAGTCCAGGCAAGAAGAGTTTCTTGCCCAAATGGCTATTTTTGCCAAGAAGAAGATAAACTCCATATGGAGTGTCTTTGATGCTCATCTTTCTCTCTAAAGTAAATCGGTGCTGCCAGGAACAGACGTGTCTCACTGTCCAGAAAGTCTAAGTTTTTAAAATGTTTTAAATGCCATATTCTGTATGTCTTTGAAGTGTTTGAAGATTACCTACCCAACTGAATTATATCTATGTATACCTAGAAAACTTAACATGACTATAAGTTTGACTATCATAGAAGATTAACTATTAATCTGTATTTCTTAATTATCCATTACAATTTAAATGAGTTACATAAACACAACACTTAAACAAGACTAGAAATATATATATATATGATAAAAAAAATCCACTCTAAATTTGAATCAATATACTAAAATTCATAGCAATGTAAAACAATTTTAAACAAGTTGTTGCTCTTTTAAAGTAGGTTCATTAATCTACCCTTCCATCCTATCATTTCTATACTATCCCCTTTTTTCTTTAGAAAGAGATTGCATTTATGATCAACCTATTTTAAATAAAAATAAACATTTATAAACAATATTTTGAGATTTTTGGGCATAGCTTCTCATACTACTTCGTGCTGGATGAGGGCACTGGCAATCTTATGGGCATCCTGAGAAAATTAAGAATTATGCTCAAATCCTGACTGGAGTAGTCTGTGACACTGTATTCTCTGAGCCAGTTGCCTTGAAGCTGTTTTTGGATGTTGGATCATCTGGGCCTCTCAGGAGGTCTTCCTTGATCAAACCATATTAGCTTAGAAGCAATCCATAGGTTCTCATTTTCTGTGAAAACAAAAGCAGAACCTCTTTTCCAAAGCAATGTATCCTTAGACACAAATTTTGAAGTCAAGATACTTTTAAAATATATATATTGGTTTAACTGAGCATCCTTTACAATCAACTGTCTCTCTGCAGTTAAAAATCCCAAAGACAATATAATCCAGACTCTCTGTGTGATTTCCATCTCTATGTGGCTTATTTTTTATATTACTCTTACTTATTTTTTATATCACTCTTACTTATTTTTTATATTACTCTTACTCTTTAAAGATTTTATTTTTTAAAACTTTCTATTTCTTTATATAACTGTCTATATTCATTTTCTTCTCTCTTCTAAGCCTATGTACATTTTTACACACACTGTAAATCATTTAAAGTCTCATTCTATCTGAATCTGCCTTATTGTGAATCTATTGCTTTAAACTGCAGTGGTTAGTACTGAAGCGGCAGCCTTGGCTGCTGACTCCACTCATCTCAGCTTTTCAACATGGCAGAGATAGTTTACCACCAGCTCTGGAGCCATGCTCTCCACTGACTCTGGGAGGCAGTGGGTCTATGCCTCTATCAAAGCAATGTGTAGGCGAGAAACCCTTTTTTTTTTCTGTCTCTACTAGTAAAAACTATATTCACCATGCACTATGCTGCTTGGCTTGCAGTCGCCTCTGTGTACTGTGACAGGAATCTGCCATGCTGCAGGTCAAGCCTGCAAGCTTCAAATCCACCATATAGTAATTCAAGCCCACAGGCTGTGGCTGGCCTGAGAGACACACTAGAAAGCTGTTTTTAGTTGTGTTTTGTAATCTTTTTTTTTTTTTTAAAGCTTTCTCAGGTTTTACGTTGTAACTGTTGCCACCATGTCTGGGCGCCAATTGTAGTTGCAAGTTTCTTGGGTCCAACCAAGCCCTGGCAGTCCTGTGGCTCTCTTATAGAATAATCACTTAGAAGCTTATATTAATTATAACTGCTCAACCATTAGCTCAGACTTATTACTGACTAGCTCTTACACTTAAATTAACCCATAATTCTTGTCTATGTTTAGCCACTTGGCTTGGTACCTTTTCTCAGTTCTGCCTTGTCATCTTGTTTCCTGTGCATCTGGCTGGTGACTCCTGACTCTGTTCTTCCTCTTCCCAGCATTCCATTAGTCTGATTACCCCGCTTATACTTCCTGCCTGGCTACTGGCCAATCAGTGTTTTACTAAACCAGTGTACAAAATCATTATCCCACAGCATCCCAGGAAAAACATTTGTAGATGGAACACCAGCTAACATCAGTGTGGAGATTCTGTCTTCTAACTGGGAACATAGCCAAATATCTTCTATATTTATGAATGTAATTTTGGTCATCAACATCTGAAGAGACACCCACCGGTGGCTAAAAAATTCATTTATCTTAATAGACTAGCAGAAAATATGTTAGTATATGAAGTGCTTTCAATTATTCAAATCTTAACAAAAGTTTATAAAGTTACCAATTCTTCATTTTTTTATACATATAAAAATATAGCAGAGGACTAGAGGGATAGACAGTTTAGTGGATAAAGCATTTACTGTGTAGGTATACAGACCCAGGTTCAAACTCTAAGAAATCATTTTTTTAAAGATAGATGCAGTCATGTACATCTAAGATTCCAATATTCTTACAACAAGATCAGAAGTGGAGGTAGAAGAATTCCTCAGAAGCTATTGGGCAGCGAGTGTGTTGTACAAAGAGACAATAAAACTCTGGGTTAATGAAGGTGAAAGCCCAAACCAACACCCAATATTGTCCTCTCACCTCCATGTGCATACTGTGGCAAAAGCATACTCACACTCATGAACATATGCATACACAGGTATCACACACATGTACACATACACATCAAACATGTACACACATGCATAGGTATCACCACACATGTACACACACATAAATACAAATTCACACATCCGTAGGCATCACACACATCCACATACACAGCCATCGCTCACAGGCACATACACATAAGTGTCACATACACAAATAAGTAGTTTTGTTTCTGAATTTGCCATTTTATAGGACAAACAGTTTTGTAGACCCAAATTTTTCATGAGAATGAGATTTTGAATGTCTAGTGATCTATTATTGTCATGCTGCAGGCCAAAAATAAAAACCGAGAGATCAAAAGCAAACAGTTTGGAACCATTACAGCTTTAAGGATTCTTGGAACTGAGCTGGATGCATTCTGCACTGTAGGACATACACCTCTGGAGAGTTAGGGGAGGAATAATGATAATTTAAAGAGATGAGCTGGCTGTTAAACTGAGAAGAAGATTTACAGTTAAATTGTCATCTTGGGGGTGTAAGGGAATGAGGGGGCTAGTGAAGTCATTCTTGTGGTTCGGTCTGTGAGTAAGGAGAAAGAGCTGCTCTGCATGTAAGCAGCACTGTTCTAGAGAAGGGAAGCAGAGGCAAGCCAGAAAGCTCAGGTGTTCTCATTGGTACTCCCTGGCTTCCTGATTTCCTTGGGGTGAGCTAACATGTCTCCTACTGAGCCCTCTCTGCCATGATGGGCTGAAACTTTAGAGAGTATGAGCAAACCCAACTCTTCTTGAAAGTCATTCTCTCAGGCATTTGAGCTAGTAGTGGAAGGCCTATCGTGCCATATGATGCACTTGCTATAACACAGGCAAAAATCGAGAGAAGATACACAGTCTAATGTTTACACTGAGGTTGGCTTTGGCATGTTCTTGGTATCAAGTACTTAAAGAATACTTTTTGTTAATTTTGAAAGATCCATACAATATATGTTGATCATATGTATCCTCCCACTCCTCCCAGATCTGTCCCTTCTTCCCTTTTCACCTGGTCCTATTTCTCCTCTCTTCCTCTCTCCCTCCCTTTCTCTCTCCAAATCTAGTTTGTCTTGGCCCAATATTCTCGGGCATGGGACCTACAGTAGACTGTATCTGATATACCAGAAATCAAACTGTTAAAAAAAACTGACTCTGCCTTTCCCAGTAGTTATCAGGAGCCAACAGTCTTGCAGCTAAGAATGGAACTACATGCCTCACTCCCACACACTTGTGGTGGGATTTTGCATGGCTTGAGCTTGAGCAGATCTTCTGCTTGCTATCACAAGCACTGTGAATTCATATCTATACCTGTCCAATTATGTCCAGAAAACTTGTTTCCTTGAGTTCATGTAGTATCCCTTGCTGTTATAATCTTTCTACATCATCTTCCATGTAGAAACCTAAATGTTCAGTGGGGGAGCATGATATAGATGTCCTACTTATGACTGAGCACTCTGAAGTCTGCCCCACCCTGGCCCAGGACATTGTCCATTTGCAGGTCTCTGTGTTAATTGCCATCTATTGCAAGAAGCTTCTCTGAGGAGGGCTGAGAGACACACTGGTCTATGGGTATAGTATTGTCATTAAGAGCCATTTTAATCCAGTGTCCAATTAGCAAAATAACAGTAGTAAGTTCTCCCTGAGGGCTTATGACCTATGTCAGCCCAAAAGTTCTTGGTTTCATGTGATTCCTTCTCATTGAGCAGGCCATAGATCCAATCGGAAAGTGAGTGGATATCTCCACAATATTTGTAGAACTATTATATCAGTAGGTATATCTTCCCAGATCAGTAGTTTTGTAGCTAGCAGGCTTTACAGTTATGTGAGACTGACAATTACTTTTATTCCCTGTTAGTATGCATAGCATCTTCCAGTATTGTGAATGCTATCTAGTAAGGAAGGATCTTCTAGGTCATCACCTACTTGACTTTTTCATATATATAACTCAAATTTTTGGTGTCCTCAAGAATAGAATCTTGCCAGGTAGTGGTGGTGCACGCCTTTAATCCCAGCAATCGGGAGGCAGAGACAGGCGGATCTCTGTGAGTGTGAGACTAGCCTGGTCTACAAAGCGAGTTCCAGGAAAGGCGCAAAGCTACACAGAGAAACCCTATCTCGAAAAAACAAAAAACAAAACAAAACAAAACAAAAAGAATAGGATCTTGCCATCAAATTATGATGGTAACCAAGACCAATGGCAACTGCTTTTAATGTTTGAGGGTGTATCTTAACCTGTGGGCCAATAATTCAAAAAGAGGTAACTCATTCTTGATACTGGGGGTTTTAATTGACAGCATGAGATGCCTAGTTGGGGTATTGTCTTGCTATTACACGATAACACTATTTAAACTATTTTTATATGTATATATTTTAGGATGTCCCTAAGGTATAATAGGATATACTTCTTTTTAAAGATTTATTTTTATTTTGCTTGCATGTATATGCACATGTGTGTAGGTATTCACAGGCCAGAAGAGGGCATCTGATACCCTTTAGCTGGAGTTTCATGTGGTTGTGAACTGCCCTGTGAGTGCTGAGAACTAAATTCTGGTCCTCTGCAAAAATATCATGTGCTTTTAAGTGCCCAGTTACTCCTCCCACTCCAAGTACTGAATCACCACATACCAAATATGGAAAAATGAAAAAAAGATCAACAATGGTTCTGCCATGGCATACCCTATCTCTGGTTCCCTACAGAGGCTAGAAGTATTCTTTTTATCATTTTCTTTTTTCAACAATGATCTCTATTCTTTATTTGTCACATTTCCAAGACCATTTGCATAGATAGAGGGAGCTTTAAAGTATTTGATATTAAATGTTTTTGAGATTTAGAGAAACATGGATCTTTTGGAACAAGTAGACCTGCCAACATAAAAAAACATATTTAATAATAAAATGTTCATAGTGCCAAGTAATTTTCATAACTTTAAATTTATTTATAGCCTTAGACTTTGAAATCATCTTCAATGCATCTGTGCTTTATGGTATGCAAGGGCACCCAGAGGGAGAATTCCTTTTAATAAAATCTAACATCTCGGAAATAACCACATAAACATATCAGCCAGCCTCCTCCATGGTAAACATTGGGTAGACATATGGCTACACCACTTAACAGTTTTACATTGAAATGAATTCTCAGGGGTTGACTTGTTGATTTCATTCCTACCAATACCATTTCTTTCACTGAAGAAAAAGTACTAAGAATCTAGTAATTTGAAGGGAAAAGTTCAAATTCTTTTTTAAAATTATTATCAATTTTGTGTACAACTGTGCATGCATTTGTGTAGGTTTGCATGTAGAGGTCAAAAGTGGAAGTCAGTTGTTTTTCCAAACCCCCTGCATCTTATTCTTTTAAATATTTATTGATTTTATTTTATGTATATGTGTGAGTATCTACATCCATACATGTGCACCTCTGGTGTGCCCAGTGGCCACAGAGCCAAGAAGAGTATTGGTTTCCATAGAACTAGAGATACAAGTGTATCTCTAGTGCTGGGAGTCCAAGCTGGGTCCCTCCAAAAGCAGCAAATGCTCTTACTTGCTGAGTCATCTCTCTAGTTCCACACGTTTTACTTTTTTGTTTTTTAATTTGAGATAATGTTTTTCACTGAACCAGAACCCCAATGATTCAGCTAGAAAGGCTGGTTAGTAAGCCCCAGGATCTCTGTTTCTGCCTCGCTAGAATTCAGATTACAAGTGTATACCACTATGGCCACTGTCATTCTATGGATTTGGAGACTGAATTCATGTCTTCAGGTTTGCACAGCAAGCCCTTACTGAATGATTCTTCTCTATAGTCCTTTCATTCAATTTTCTTTTTTCACACTGTTGAATTGTACCACTTATTAAAAAACAAAAACAAAAACAAATGTTTTTGGTTACAATTACAGAAAAGACCAAGAAACATCAATGTAAATTAATCAGAACAAGAATATGGGAGTAAGGATAAGAAACGTACACAGTGAATATGTATTAGTTCATGTGTATACATCTAAGCTAAACACAATGAAAAAAGAATTATAGTAGATCATGATATCAGATAGATAGATAGATAGATAGATAGATAGATAGATAGATAGATAGATAGATAGACAGATAAATAGATAGACACAGAGAGAGAGACAGAGACAGAGACAGAGACAGAGAGGGAGAGAGAGTGTGTCAGGGTTGGAGGGATGGCTCAATGTTTAAGATAACTGACTGTTCTTATAGAGGGCATGGGCTCATTTTCTAGCACATAAATTGTGGCTCCCAAACAGGTGTAACTCCAGTTGCAGCAGATCTGAATCCCACTTCTGACACTCCAGGTACACGTGAAGTACACATATATACAGCAAGGTAAAAGTCTCATACACACAAGTATGTATGTAGATGAAATTACTCACAACCTTCTGCACACATCTGGCATATTTCTGGCAAATGCTTAGATTATACACAGGGTTATAATGCCCCCAAACCCCTACTCCTTCCATGTGCCTGCACTCATGTAAATGCTTTTTGCCTGTCCTTTAGTTTGTTCTGCAACTTTCTATCACTTAATAATCACTGCTCCAGCAGATAAAGAAAATTTTAGATATATATTTAAAAGAATACTATGCCCCTATAAAACCATTGGAATTCTGTCATTTGCAACAAGAGATGAAGTTGAAGACATTATTTTAAATGAAATATACTCTTCAATTTACTTTTCTTATTGCTCATAACAAAGGGATGACATGAAGTAATTTAAAAGAGGAAGAGTTGCTTTGGGATTACAGTCCCAGGCCAACACAGCCTAGCAGGGATGCAGGGTACCATGAGCTCCAGGTAGCTACTCACATCACAATAGCTGTCAGGAGGAAGAAAAGGGAATGCTGCTGTTCAGAGGATGCTGACCCGTGGAATGGCATCACCTACTACAAGGACAGATCCTGCCACCCAATTGGCCTAATCTAGATACTCCATTCCAGACCTGCACACAGGTTTATTTCCTACATGATTCGAGATATTGCCAAGTTGACAATCAATATTAACCACTCAATCAGAAATGCCTAATTTGGCCCATCTCCTCTGAGAAATGCATCCATCTGGAAAGCTCTGTCTGCTACCCCTAAGTAACCATGATTTTGCGACAAAAAGCCCTTCTTTTCCTTTGAGCTGATTTTTAAAATAAAAACTGTATTTTCTTAGTACATTGTCTTGAATTGAGCCATCTAGATGGAGTTGTCCACAAGAAGGGACCATAGAAAAAGGAAGACAGTCAAATGAAAAATCATCAGAATACCTAAAATATACTTTACAAGGTGGATGCTTGATTAAGCCATATATGAAAAGGCAATTAGGAGCAATGGATATTCATCTGTTGGAAAAGAAGAGAAAAGATTTCACAGACCCAGATATGTGGTGATGACCTGTGTCCTTTTGCTTCTATATCCAATCAAAATAAGGAACAAAATCAGTATGCATAGTGGAATGAGGTAATGAGGTCTGGGGAGAAGGCACTAAACAGGTCTCACACAGGTCAGAACTATAGATTGTTGGCATATGTGGACACACTAGGCTCATTATTAGCTAAATTCAGATGATCATGTTAAGCATTAAACCTTGAGCTACATTTAACATGGATTCAGTTTGTGAATAGATGTAAGATTGCCAGTAGGTGAGTACTGAACAAGGAGTTTAGGTTATAGATAAGGAAGAGATTGTGACAGATATATCATACAACTGGAAAATAAGGAAATGGAGGATAGGGTATGAAGGACAGTGGAACCTGTAGAAAAATGCTGTTTCTTGTGGTACTCAAGGATTAATGGATTAGAGAGCCAGAGTTAGGGGCTGAGCTTGGAACTGAGTGGGTACAATGTTTCTAGCATGCAAAAAACCTTGGGTATGATCAGATCAGCAGCATTGATAAACTAGCTGGGCTGGTTTATATCTATATCTATGATCTCTGCATTAGGAGTTGGAGGCAGGAGGATCAGAAAGAAATCCTGGTCATCCTTGACAATGCAACAATAGAGAGACTAGCCTGGAAACATGTGAGACTAGGGAGGAAGAAATTAGACTTAGAACGGGTCAGCTGAAGAGTTGGAAATGGAGAATTTAGTTGGGATTCTGTTGAAGATGTATTTATTAACCCAGTTAAGTTTAGGTATGAATAAACTACTCAGTGAAGAGAGAAACTTAAGGAACAGTTAAAGTAGTACACACACACACACAACTTGCACACATAGAAACACAATCAGACATACACATACAGATACATGCACACACACACACACACAAACACATACACACACACACACACACACACACAGAGAGAGAGAGAGAGAGAGAGAGAGAGAGAGAGAGAGAGAGAGAGAGAGAGAGAGAGAGAGAGAGAGAGGAGTAGCAGGCTTATGAAAGATCAAGAACTCCTTCACAATGAGGTGTAGAAAATACCAATTCCTTAGGAATTAGAATAGAATTTTCCTTCAAGAAAATGACTGAAGTATGAGTAATATATGTAAATAAATATACGGTTCTGAGTGGCACAGTCCTCTGATCCCCATTCAAACTAAGTGTTGTGTTAATGGAAGTAGGGGACCATGACTTAGAATCACCATAAACATTGACAAGGCAGCCTGCTGTACCCTCAAGCCAATAGAGAGATAAGAGAGGAAGTGCTGAAATTTTGGGAGAGCTGCAAGAGACAGTGTTTTCAAGGGATAGAAGCATTAATTTGAGCATGAATAATAATATAAAATATACAAAGAAGTGATCCAGGTAGCATATTTTGATAGCTCTCTGGTAGAATACAACCACAAATGGTCTATAGAAATTACTTTGTGAAGTTGTCAATGAGATGACAGTTGGTGTCATGTATAGTAGAGGTGTTCATGAAAGTTTTGCATATCTGAGCCTAAATGTGCACATCTTTATACATACATGTGGAGGCATGTGATTGATACAGAGTGACTTTCTTATTCTTTTTCTGCTTAGTTTTTGAGGCAAGATATCTTTCTGGACTCATAGCTCACCGATTCTGACCAGTCTAGCTAGCCAGCTTATCCTCACGTACTCTTTCTCTGCCTCCTTAGTGCACCTTCTTACATAAATTTTGGGAATCCAGCATGTCCTTTTTTCCTGCAAGTGCCTTATCTGCTGAGCCACCAACCCAGCACAGAGAACACATTTTCAGGCAAAGACTAAGGAGATCTCCAAGGTTTTAAAAATGCTTCTGAGTGAAAGATAAGAACCATAGTTTCATACCCTTGAGACAGATTATCAGAAATAATACCGCCTTTAACTAATAGAACGAGCAGAGGGAGGGACACTGTCTGGAGACAAATATGGGTTGCTAATTTATTGCTCCCAGCTTCAGATGCATGCTAGACAGAGAGATGTTGATATGGAAAATAAATGTGCAAGGTCACGAGAGCAGTTATTAGCATCAGAATCTACCCTTAGTGCAGTTTGCATTATTTTGAATGAGAAACATATGCAAGTACATAAAATAGAAGCATACACTTACATAGATATGCATAAAGTCAATATGTACTAACTATCATCTGGAAAAGAAAGTAGAGAGTTTTCAGAAATGAAAATTCCCTTACTCTGAACATCTTCATCTCCTCATTTACCACTCTTCAGGAAACTATGAGAGGAAACAACGCATCTGAAATAGAACGTGATATTAGAATTTGTGTTTTTGCATTTGAGGGTATAAATGCATTCTAAATAACATAAGCTAGTTTTGCTTATTATAAAAAAAAACCTGCATGAATAGAGTCACACTGTGTACATGCAAATTAGTTGTGCTTCCTTCATGCTAATGAGTTTTTACCCATAATGTTGTGTTTAAGTGTTTACTTCATTCCCTTTCCTCAGTAAAACATTTAATGGTTCATTAGTTCAGTGAATACACTCAGCAGAGTTGGCACCACTTTAATATTGAATTTCATAAGCAATGCTCTCAGATACATGTATGTGTGAACATTTTGGTGCACAATTATTGGTTGAGGCCAAGCCCAGAAATTGAAATTGCTAAAGTAAACTTTACACTTCAAAATATACATAAATGCATATACGTATACTTATACATATGTGTATAGTCAATCATAACACATGGTTCTACTCTAAGTCTCTTTGCTATTCAGTCTCTTGCTCCTGGCCATCTAGCAGTGTAGGGCATGGGCTTGGGCCTCAAGTTCAACCAAATACTGGTTGGCCACTCCTACAAGCTCTGTACCACCATTGCCTCAGTACATCTTACAGGCAGGACAGACTGTAGGTGAAGGATTTTGTGGCTGTGTTGGTGTCTAGGTTTCTCTTTCCATAGCTTGCAGAGTGTCCTCTTGTGTCTAAGAGATTGGAATGGATGGGTGAAGGCTCTATGCAGGCACCAACTGGACTTCTCTACACTCAATGAACTGTGAGGATGTTGTCCCTGGTAATGGGGCCCCACTGTCAGTTTTCAAAAAGTGACCTCTGTCCTAGTATCAGCTTAGGATTTTTTAGAAATCTGCATGAGACACTCCCCCGCGTCCCACTCAGCCAACAGCTTAACTGCATGCAAGTCAGTCTCACCACTGGAGGCTATGGCTTGCTACAAAAGATTGATGGTGTAGACTCTGTATCCTCCTTTCCTACGAGTTTTCACTAAGGTCACCCTCATAGGTTCCAGAAAGTTTTCACTACACCAGGTTTTCACACCACCTCCGAATGCCCCCCAATTCCAGCTGTCTCTCCCCACACTCTTTCCTATCCTCCACCTGATCCTTTCTGCTCCTGTCCCCACATGTGCCCAGTCCATCTGCAAACTTTATTCTATTTCCTCTTCCCAGGGAGTTCCACCCATCACCCCTAGAGTCCTCCTCATTACCTAGTCTCTCTGGGTCTGTGGATTGTAGCTTGATTATCATTTGTTTAATATCTAATTGCCATTTATAAGTGAATATGTGATATATTTGTCTCTCTGGATCTGGGTTAACTCATTTATGATGATTTTTCTAGTTGTATCTCTGTGTCTAAAAGTTTCATGAAATGATTCCTAATGCTATCTTTCTATACTCATAAATCAGTACTCTGTTCTGTCATCATCAAGAAGGCTTCCTCCAGCAACAGATGGAAGTATGTACAGAGATCCACAGCCAGAAATTATTCAAAGAGAGTCTAAATTGGAGGTCTTTGCTCCCTTCCCTTGCAGATCAGGGAACTTCTTGGAAGAGGGAGAGGAAAGAATTTAGAAGTGGGGATGATGAAGGATTCCATGAGTACATGGTCCACCAAATCAATTAAACAGCTCACATGGGCTCACAGAGAATGAAGGGCCAAGCAGGAGACCTGCATGGGTTTGCACTCAGTCTTCTGTTGATATGGTATGACTGCTAGCTCAGTGTTTTTGTGGGACTCCTAACAGTGGGAACTGTTGTATCTCTGACTCTTTTGTCTTTGCCTATGCTTGGGATTCCTTTCCTTCTTTTGCATTGCCTTGCCAAGTTTCGGTGTGAGGGCTTTTTCCTTGTGTTATTCTGTCTTGTTTTGTCATGTTTGAGTGTTGTCTTTTGGAGGCCTGCCCTTTTCTGAAAGGAAATGGACAGCAAGTGGATCTGGGGAAAAGGGAAGGTGAGAAAGATCTGGGAGGGTTGGAGGGTGGGAAAAGTGTGGTTGGATGTATTATATGAGAGAAGAATCTATATTCAATAAAAATAAAGAATTTTTAGAGTAATATAATTATTCAATTAAACACTGTAATCCTCCTTCCTATGTCTCTAATAGAAGTGTTACCATCACAAAAAACACCTTAGGAGAGTTTATTTTAGCTCACAATTCCATTGGGAAGTTAAGGCTGGAGCTTCAAATAGCCTGTGATAGCATTTCCATAGTACAGAACAGAGAGAAACAGAGGCACACATTTTCACTTGCTTGTTTGCTTGTGGTCAGATGGACTTCTTTCTTACACAGTTCAGGAAGCCCAGGCTAGGGCTAACCATAGTGGGCTGAGTCATCTCACATCAATTCACTTGATTAAGAAAATGCAACCCAGACATGCCCACAGGCCAACTCAATGTAAATAAGCCTTCCTTGAGACTCTCTTCCAAGGTAATTATAGCTTTGTCAAGTTGACAATTAAACTACCTTTTGAGATTGAAACATTCTATTCATCTGGAAGAGGAGCTCTTCAAGCAGGGAGAAAGAAAACTCAAAATAGCTTCAGACAGTCCCTGAAACTGACCATATTCACTAGACCCCTCCTTGCCAGAGTAAGCAATAAAGGCTCCTGAGAGACACTCTCAGAGAAGCCAAGCTGCAAAGGAGACTTGGAGACCACACCAGCCTCCTGGGAAAATCAGAAACCAGCTGAGCTGCCTGGAAGAGATTGAAACTGGATCCACATGGAAAGGACACTCTCCAACCTTGCTGAGCTTCCTGAAGGCTGCTCAGTGTGTCCAAACATCCCAGCTTTTTGAGCTGTCACCCATGCTCTGGTGGACCTCTGTGGTACAGCTGTCTTTGAGTTATTTCTTTTTCTGTAAGTAATCCTCTCCCATACTGCTATAAGTAACCCCAATAAAACTCATTAGTTCATCAAATTGGACTTCGATGGTATCTGTACTTTGGTCTGTCCTGGGATCCCTATCTAGTGTGAGTAGATGTGTGTGTTGTATCTCCCCAAGGAAAAGTTTTGTCAAACAACACCATCACAGGTATGTATACCCAGCAACAATTCTTAGGAACTCTCCTTGCTACTGAAATTTAAATTTTGCCAATCTGGTGTATCTTTTTGCAGGCTTACTTTTTATTTATGTATTTAGCTTTATGCACGAGCAGATGTATCTTTAAACTAATGAAGGATTTGGGATTCCTAGTATGTAGTGGTCCTTGTGGTCACAGTATCTCTTTTCTGTGGAACCAGAGACTGGATGTAGGGATGACTCCTAGGGATATTCTATAGTGATAGAAAGTATATTCACCATCAGGTGCTGACCAAAGCTTTTTATCAAGGTGTGAATAGTATTAAATAGCAGATCTTTCTATGCTGTGTGTTTACAATGTGCATTGGCAAAGACTAGCACTGGATACTTTAATATTTATAATTTAAAAAGTATGTCTTTAAATAAAATTCAGTCTCCTAAATATGTTTAAGTTTTATTACATTTATTTATTTTGGGGAGGGGCATGCAGGTGTTCCACAGCATACTGTGGAGGTCAGAGCACAGCATTCAAAAACTGTTTTCTCCTTCAACCACGCGAATCCTGGGCATCAAACGTGGGTCATCAGCTTAGATGCAAGTACCTTTTCCCATTGAGCCTTCTTGTTGCCCAAGTCTCTTAAATACCTAACTACTTTGCCCTCTGTCCATTTCGCCATTCACTAAGAGGTTTACAGCTGCTCACATACTCACTGGTGATTTTTATTTCCTGCTTTTGAAGTCTATTCAAGTCCTGTTGCTTTTTTCATTTTTGAAATGTTTGTCCTATTGATTTTACTGTCATTTACATATTATAATCTAGTCTTTCATTTCACAAATATACATATATTCATGTATTTGTATAAAGTATTACCTATTGATATGTCTCTTTCGTGTCTGACAGGTTTCTCTGGTCAATAGCAGTTGCTGATATTAGAATACATTTAGATTTATAGTTGCTCCTATTTATTCAATATTCTCAGGGAAAACAAATATTCCCTGATGTTACAGTGACTGAAGATATTCACCAACATTCTCTTTTCGAAGTTTCGAATTGTAGCTTCATTTTAACAGTTCTCATTAGCTCTTAACATACCTTCAGTTTAGGGATGTGTTGTAGAATTTATATCTATTTTCCCACATGCATAGTCAACACCTCTTCAGGATTTACTGGAAACCCTTCCTACCTTTCCTGGGGCCTGGCAGGCTGCCTCTCTCATCAACGCACTTCTTATTGACTATAGAATTTCTTTTCTTTTAGTATATGTAGCCTATGTGCAGTGCCCACGGAGACCAGAAGATGGTGCTGGGCCATGGAGCTGGAGTTTCAGGCAGTTGTGAGATGTCCGATGTGGGTGCTGGAAAACAGACTCGGATCCTCAGGAAGAAAAGCACTTGTTGCTGAGCCTGATCTTCAGCTCCAGATGGTGAGAGTTCTTCTTGGCCCATTTCCTTTCTGTATTACGAATATCTGGAAATACCTGAAACAATGCTAAATTTTGTTATGTATGGTAGCTTCAACTTAATTTTTGTAATCTAAGATCACAGTTACCATCATTTTGGGGGGTTTTCAAGTATACATGGGCTATTTGTGTCAGTTGAGTCAACTTACTGAAATTATACTGGGTTGATCTACCAATGAATTTGTAGAGAAATAACAAAACATTAAACATGTAGTTGATGAGATGCTAACTCCCTTCATGTGTCTGGGAATATCTGAGGTTCTTTCATAAGGCTTTGTGCATTTTAGTTTAATGAATTCCATGTGTTTTTACTTTTACATTGTTTCAAACATATATTTATTTAGTGTGAGTGTGTATGTATGTCTGTATCTATGCCTTTGTGTATATGTCTGTGTATATGTATGTAGCTCTCTTTCTCTATGTGTGTGTGTGTGTGTGTGTGTGTGTGTATGTGTGTGTGTGCCTATGTGTGTGTGTGGGGGGATGACAGAGTATGTATGGAGGGCAGAGGATGGCTTACTAGAATCAATCCTCTTTCCAACATGAGAACCTAAGGATCAACTCGGGTAATAAGACTTGGTGGCAAGCACCTTCACCATTGAGCAATCCTGCCAGCCCCTGTTTCATATTTTCAGTATCATAGTACATTGATTACATAGAAGATTCTTGGATTGGACCTAAATATATGCTATTTCTAATGCTATTGTAGAAGATATCATCTTTTAATTTTTATTTGTTAGCATTTTGTGTATAGAAATGAAAAAGGGTTTTGCATTCACTTTTTATTTACTTACTTGTGCTTCACTTATTAATATTTATAAACAGAAAATAGCATCCTTGAAATTTCTATATACACAATGAAATCATCTAAGACTAAGAATTTAACTTACATTTTTGAAGTGTTTATGTCTTTTATTTCTTTTCATTGACCTACTGTATTATTAAATAGCAGGAACAACAACAGGCTATGAGATTCCTTATCTCAAAATAAGACTATTTCATATTTTACACAGATGATCTCAATTCTAGTTACAGAAGGTTTGTGTGAGACAGAAATGATATATTTTCCTATTAATTATTGAAAACCCCATTATAATGTTTTGGTGTTGAATTTTATCAGGATTCTGTTAGTGTTATATAAAATTTTTCTCTCTTATCGCGACACTGTGACAATGCATTAAATGTGTAGTTTTTAATCATTCTTCATTTTTAAGATAGTCTAAAAAATTCTCCTGAAAATGCAAACAGTACTGCTGATTTTTAAAAAGTTTTACCTGAGAAAATTACCACCTGGTGACACTGGCAAACAAAACAAAAAAATCATCCTGATGTGATGATGGTCAGCAAAATGGCAAAGCGGTCAGAGCTGAATTGTACAGCCTAGAAACCAAGCAAGACTGTAGCAACCATTTCAACCATGAAATTGTTTACTGTAAAGGAGAAGACAATTATGGAAGTAAAACACAGTAGGAGTTCTTAAACTACCCCACTCATGAATGCAGAGGCTTTGGAGACATGTTCTTAAGTCCCTGACACTAGAGAAAACAGATGAGCCTTTTCTAAGCTTTATTTTATTTTTAACTATGTGTATGTGTTGCAGGGCAGGGATGGGAAAGTTATGTGCACATGAGTGTAGGTCCCTGCAGAGGCCAGGAGATGCTATTAGATCTCCAAGAGTTGAAGTTACAGATTGTTGTGAACCATATACACGGATGTTAGAAAAGGAACTCTTTGTCTTCTGCAGGAGTAGAAAACCCTCAACCAATCAATTACCTATTCAGTCCCAAAGATGAACATTATTTTAAAGGAATTATAGCTGCCTATTTTGACTTATCTAGTTCTTCTATGAAGAGATGTCACAAAATGTGTTCTTTATTTTTCCTAACATGGGACACATCCAGGGCTGAGGTGGCTATGCTTTCTGTATCTATCACAACAATTATAGAAAAAAGTTTAGTTGACACTCAATGAAAAGAAGTCAGAGTAAAAACAGGATAAAATGAACTTGGAAACTTGGAAAGAAACTATAAGCCATGATTGTGGGGGATACATCTTCAGAACTTTTTCCGTTGTCAGTAGAAACGAAGACTACCTGCAAAGAATCAGACTTATTTCTCCTTGTTGTTTGTTTGTTTGTTTCCATTTCTTAAAGACATTTCCATCTATGTATGTGTGTGTGCTCATGTGTATGTGTTCATGTCTGGAGCACATGTACACACATGTGTGAGTGCCTGGGGCAGCCAGAGGACAGTCTGTGATGCTATTCCCCATGTGCCACCTTGTTTCTCTTGCCTTCCACTTGGCCTGGCACTTGCTGACTAGGTTAGGCTGGCTGACCAGGAAGTCCTCAGGGTCCAGCTGTCTCTGCCTCCCCAGGCCTTGCATTACAATAGAGGCTACTATGCCTGACTTCATATATTAACTTGGATTCTGGGATCAAAGTGGCTCTGATTCTTGTACAGCAAGCATATTACCAGCTGAGTGGTACTCAGTCCTCTCAAGTTCTGTAGCTGATTGTGTTATCATGAGACAGTGGTTGACAGACAGGACAAGCATTAGAGACTTTATGGAAGGAGCTCACAAAAATCACTAAACAAATAACTACACAAGCAACAACAAGGACCCTCCTGAAAGGAGAGGGTCTTATTTCATTATCACATTATTAAATTAGAAGTGGGAAGTTTTCAGTGAAGTATTAGGGGACATCTAAAACATTAGGAATATGACTCAAATGATAGAAAACTTTCATAGAAAAGGTTTTTAGAGCACATAATTTTACGAAATGGTCAAGAATTTTATATTAACTATTTAAAATGCAGTCAAAGGGCTAAAGAAAACAATTAAAACAAAATTTAACTGACCATGGGCCCCTGAGATGGCTCAGTGGGTAAAGACACCTACCATCAAGCCTGGTGATGTGAATTCAGTCCCCACAGGGGGACAGATAATACCAGATCCTGCAAAATGGCCTTTGATACGCCCGCCCACAGGAATGCTGTGGTATACATGCTGGCTCTTGCTTGCTCTCTATCTTGTCTATCAGTCTCCCATTGTATCTCTTTCTGTGTCTTCCTCACTCCCACACTAAATTAACTAATGCCATTTTTATTGACTGTAAAAAACCGTAAGAATAACTATATTTCACCAAATAAGGAAAAGAATTAAAGTAGCAGAGGATATGATAAGAAACAAATAAAAGTTTCTCAGTTATTATAATACCTGGAATGAGAATGAGAAGAGGTACCAGAGGCATTGAATTGCAAACTTAAGCAAACACACAAAGACACAGACACAGACACAGACACACACACACACACACACACACACACACACACACACACACACACACCAAAAAACAAAAACAAAAACAAACCCTATCAGTGAAATTGAATAAGGACTGTTAAGAAGGAGGAACAGAAAGAATAAAGACAAATTATAGTCAGAAGGTTTCTCTGGTCCCTCCAAGCTCCCACTGGTCCGTGTCCCACTTATAAAATAATCACTCAGAAGCTTATATTAATTACAAATCTTAGCCATTAGTTCAGGCTTATTACTGACTTAAATTAACCCATAATTCTTATTTATGTTTAGCCACATGGCTTGGTACCTTTTCTCAGTTCTGCCTTGTCATCTTGCTTCCTTTGTGTCTGGCTGGAGACTCCTGACTCAGCCCTTCCTCTTCCCAGAATTCTCCTTGTCTGTTTATCCTGCCTATACTTCCTGCCTGGCTACTGGCCAATCAGCGTTTTATTTATCAACCAATCAGAGCAACACATATACACAGGATGAAGAACAACATCCCCCAGCAACAAATATTAGAGTCACAAACTATGTGATGCTATCAAACATGTTAATACATACATTCAAATTAAGCCCCTAAGAAGAGGAAATGACAGAACAGATATCTTAATATATAATACCATAAAATTTACTAACTTAGGTAATCCTTAAAGCCAAAGAGACATTCAGGAAAACACTTTATGATTGGCCAGTTGAAAACCAAAGCAAAAGAGAACCATGCAAAAGGCAAAAAGAAAAACAGTTGGACCTGTACCTCCACAACACAATCAGCCAGTTTCCCATTAAAAAATACGGAGGTCAGACTTCCAGGAAATATGTCAGAAAGGAGGCTACCTCTGCAAACTAGTGAAGGACTGCATTCTGATAAGAAAAAAGACACTGTATCCTAAGGAAAAGAGCCAAAAGGACAATGGAAAAGAATGGGAAGAGGAGCCATGAGATCCAGAGGAATCAGGTGACAGAGCCTCAGCTGATAGTCTCCTAGTATGTTATTGGATGGAGGATGAGGCAGCTTCCAAAGGTCATCCAGACTGAAGTTGGGCAGTTCTGCAGTCACCATGAGATGAAAGCCTTCACAAGATGAAACTCAGTTGCAGTTTCTGGTCTGGTATGTAAGAGATCAGCACAAACTCATTTTATCAAAGTGCAGCACCTTCTTGAGAGAGAAAATAGGTTGTGGGGGCTGTGGACATGGCCCAGTGGTTAAATATGCTTACTGATCTTGTGGAGGACTTGGGCATGGTTCCAAGTATTCACACAATGACTTAAAATCACCAATAACTCCAGTTCCTGGAGATGCCATATAATGCCTTCTTCTGGTTTCCATAGGCTCCCACATGCATGTGGTACGTATAAACTCCCACAGGCAGACACAAGTACACATTAAATAGAAAGGTAATTAGATAGATGATACATAGATATAGATAGATAGATAGATAGATAGATAGATAGATAGATAGATAGATAAGTAGTAGTAGATAGGTATGTAGGTAGGTATGTAAATAGATAGATAGATACATACATACATACATATATAGATACACAGATTGATACATAGATACATAGAAGGATCTTTTAAAAACAAACTATGAGGCTCAATAGGAGGATTACTCGCTATATAAACATGAGGAGGATCTGAGGCCAAATCCCCAGCATGATGCAGTAAACTGTTCTTGTCTATTTGCTGTAACTCCAGCACTGTGGAGTGGAGACAGGAGGCTCACTGCCTGCCAACCCAGCTCCAGGTCCAAAAAGAGACCTTGACTCAATACAATTAAGGTAGAAAATGAAAGATGGGATATTTAACATCTTCCAGTGGCCTCTACACACAATCATGGTTATGCACACCTATATGCGTAAGTGTGTAAAACACACATACACAAACACAATGCTGTTTTTTATTCAGTCATAAGGAGTAAAATTTTATTATTTTGAGGAAAATGAGAAGATCATCAAGTTAAGTGAAATAAACCAGACTAGGATGAATGAATATCACATTTTCGTCATATGTGGAATCCAGATTTTATAAACACAGATAGATATATATGTTCATACTTGAATATGTGCACATACACGTGTGTGTGTGTTATGAAAAAATAAAGGATTGATTTGAAAGGTAAAAGGTACCAGCAGTAGAAGGAATGGTAAAGAAGAGACTAGTGGGGAAGGAATATGATCAAATTATAAGGCATATAAGTATGCAAGTTTCAAAAAAGTTTGAAAATGTTTTCTTATGACATATGATTTATTTAAAATTGTGTCTTAAGCTGGGCGGTGGTGGCGCACGCCTTTAATCCCAGCACTCGGGAGGCAGAGCCAGGCGGATCTCTGTGAGTTCGAGGCCAGCCTGGGCTACCAAGAGAGTTCCAGGAAAGGCGCAAAAAAAAAAAAAAAAATTGTGTCTTAAGTATTCTAAGTACATGAATCTTTCTAGTTATCTTTTATGGTTTTTAAATTTTGGTTAGTTGCATTGTTGTCTTTCAATACATTCTATGTGATTTAAATAGTTTTAAATTTGATAAGACTTTATTTTTGCCCCAGTATAATAGAAAACTTTCATAAATTTACAGCACATGCTTTAAAACAAAATTCGGCTCTATAATATGAGTAAACACAAGAACATGGGCAGCCACCACCTGTAAGTTAAACTCCTAGAAATAGGAGGCAGTAAATACAAAAATGTCCTAGAGGACAGTCCCAGGGACCCTGTAGACACATGTCATAGGTCATCACAGGTCAAAAAAGGAAACATAAAAGTTGTGGAGATTTTAAGCTGCATGGCTGAAGAAGAAGCAGGTCTGTGTCCAGCCTTCCTGGTGCTTCTTGTAAGGTAGCTTGACTGTGGCTCCCAGCCCTGTGCCACCACGTCTCCCTTCCTGAGTGTAAGTGTCTGAGATCATTCTGATGTAAGCAGGCAGGTGAAGATAAAGTTTTGTACCTAAACTCAGTCACATGTTGCATCCCCACCTTAGAATGATGCCAGGACCTGTTAAATTGCTTTAACACTTTGATATAACTGGTTTACACAAGATTCAGCAGAGATTATTCTGTACGACCACCCTGAGGGACTCCATTCTGAAACATGTACCTCATATATCTTCTTACACTAGGCCAGATTTTTAACTTTGTCTTTTGTATGTTGGCTTTTTAATCTACCTGCTGCTCTATACTACTTAAAAGGGGATAATAAACTCACCTTGTCTAAAAATAAATTTCTCTATGCTCAAGGATTTTCATTGTTTTTCTCCAGAAAAGTTTAGAGCAAATTTAACCTAATGATGAATTTGTTTGATTACCCAATAAAAATGAAAAAAATATTCTTCTTTATTTATTCATCCATTACATAGATGAAGAAAACTTCATCAACGCTTCTTCAAATATATCTTCTGACCCACCCAATTCCCTCCTGCTGTTTATCATTCCTTTCTCTATGTTTCTTACTCTCATTGTTTTGTTTTCCTTTCAAAATTCTGGTGATTTCTTCTGATTTATCTTCACAGATTCTTTCTTATCATTATTATACATGTTTGTATATGTGTGTGGTGTGTGTATGAGAGGAGGTTGGTGTGCCACAGCACATGTGCAGAGGTCAGAGAGCAATTTTGTGGAATCAGTTTTCTCCTTCTACATCTATGTGGGTTTCAGGGTTCAAGCATCTTTGCCTACTGGTCCGTATGGCTGGTTCCATAGATTATTTTTTGAATATTCTACATTCTACTATTTAGTCTGCTCATTGTGATCTTAATATTGGATTACTATGTACCTTCAAAATGAATTTTGTTAGTGAAGATATGCATGGTGCATGACCACCACATGGTGCAGAGAAAACATTTTGCATATGAAACAGCCTATGCATCAGGGGTGATGAAAAACAGGATACAGGGCTACTTGTTTGGAATGAAAACAGCATTATGAAACCATACACTTAAATTTTTACTTAATGGAAAATGTAAACCTCAAGAACGCGTAACAGACAAGGATATCTGCTTCTATTACACTGGTCAGCACTGGGAACATTTCATTTTATAGAGCTTTACATTATTATACTTCTAAGAATGTCACCTTTATTTGTCTGCCTTTTTTAAAATTCATCTATTTATTTTGTATCTCAGCCACAGTCTCCTGCCCCATCCTCCTCTCCCAGTCCCACTCTCCCATTTCTCTTCTTGATACACCCTAGTCCCTTCTTCTTCAGTCTCCATCCAGGAAAGGTCAGGTCTCCTATGAGTATCAGTAAAACATGGCATATCAAGTTGCAATAAGACTAAGCACCTCCCCATGTATTAAAGTTGGTCAAGGTGACTCAGTAGGAGAAGTAGGATCCCAAAAGCAAATAGAGCGTTGGAGACAGTCCCTATTCCTACTGTTAGGAGTCTCATAAGAGAATGAAGCTACACAACTGCATGCTCTCTGACTGTTGGTTCAGTATCTACAAGGTCCTATAAGCCCAGAGTAGTTGATTATTTGAGCCTTCCTGTGATGTCCTTGACCCCTCTGTCTCCTACACTCCTTTCTCCTTTCTTTTTTTTCACTAATAGAAAAGTTTTCATTTTAAGAATCATTTCACTTTCAATTAGATGTGTGTGTGTGTGTGTGTGTGTGTGTGTGTGTGTGTGTGTGTGTGTGTGTGTGTTATGTGTAGTGCCCAGAGGTTAGAGGAAGGTGTCAGAATCCTGGGAGCTCAAGTTACAGGCTCTTAAGAGTCACCCATGGTAGGTGCAGAAATCAAATCATGACCCTCAGCAAAAACGATGCATGCTCCTAACTGTGGTGCCATCTCTCCAGCCCCAGCAGCTAGAGTCTTCTGATGATGCTGTAGTGAACAAGGGATCAACTCCATTTTCTCACCATACAAAGGATTGTCAGCATTTTCTAGCAAGGAAGCATTGTAATAAAGGTATCTACCACTTTGGCTGCAATGTTACTGCACAGTAATAGACGACAGTATGAATGTAACTTTGATACATACTTATGACCAAAATATGACCTTCCTTATTGTTTTATATGCACTATTATTGGAGTATAGTACCCAAAATACCCAATCTCTGAGCTATGATGATATTTAAAATCCTACTCAAAATAATTATGTAGCAGAGAATGTGCATTCTCTCTCTCTCTCTCTCTCTCTCTCTCTCTCTCTCTCTCTCTCTCTCTCTCTCATCTCTTATGGCATGGTACTTAATGCAGAAAAATCTCAGTCTTTGAAATAACTACCAGAGCTGAGAGAGCTTCAGCAAACCAGGGTCTATATTTAAAACACAGCAACATCCATTGCTATTGTGTGACCTGTAATGAAAATTCAAAAAGATCTAGGCAGATCGTTCTATTTTTAACAGATTCCAGAAGGATTTAATACATAGGAATAAACTAAGTTAATTATTGATTTGTTGAGCGAAAGGAAGAAAATATTGCTAGTAGTAAGTTTAAAAGAAGTGAAAAAATGGAAATTGAATTGGTTTCTTTCCTGTTGCTGTAATAAAAGTGTTTGCCAAGAACAGATTCCTAGTGTCTCTTTTGTTTCACAGTTCCAGAGGGGTGGAGCCCACCAGGCTGGGTAAAGCATGGCAGAGGTATATGAGGAGCCAGGCAGTCAGGTAGCAGAGAGGGAAAAGGAAACGAAGGCAGGTAAGGCCCACCCCAAGTGAACCATTTCCTCCAGCAAGGCTCCACCTCCTAAAGGTTCCATAAGTATCCGAAAGAGCACCGCCATCCGGGGAGCTCGTCAGACCCTCTCATTCCAGCCATAGCCACAGCTGATGTTGATGAAATGGGAGACATTATACACATGGGGGATTTTCAGAGACTGCAATGTAGACTGAACTATGATTGACTAAAAGATATCAAATTTCATTTGACTATAACAAGACAGTTATATGCAACATTTCTGGAAGGAAATTGAATTAAGTGCTGTACAATATTTTATATATACTAAATGACATTGAAATGTTCATTTCAAAATGCTTAACTTCTAAAATACTATTACACCCATACTTGCAAAAAATATTTCTCATAGAATTTATGTTTTAGGATTAAGAGACACAATGTTGAGTGTAGTGAAAAGAGTGCAACATTAACTATAAATAATGAAAATCACTGTAAGAGAACTGAAAACTTACCTAACTTATGAATGTTAATGAGAAGGTATGAGACTAAGAAAGACTAGTAAAGCCTGAGAATATTTTAACTAAAGCTAGCCTTAGAAATAATAACCTGAATCAACTCATCTGTTGAAGGACATTTAGGTTGTTTCCATTTCTTGGCTATTGTGGTTAGGGCAGCAAGTATGTTTGGAGTATGATGTCATATATATATGTATATATAGTGTGTGTGTGCATATGTATATATACAAACATAATCAAATACAAATATAATCAAAGAAAAGTGTCTGTCAACTTGAGAGTGGGTGGATATGGGAGGTGTTCAAGCCAAGGTAAAAGGCAGGGGCTGGAGGGAAGAGAGGGAAGGGGAAGCAATATAATGCTGTTGAAAATAAGAACACTTTTATAAAGCCTGAACCCAACATTGCTCACAGCCCACTGAACTAACAAATAGACTCACTGAGGTAATCCCCTAGCAACAAGCAGGCTGGAATGCAAGCAGCTTAGGCCAAGGAAAACTATGACTCCTATAGAGCAAAGGGCAGGCATAAATCTCTCTCACTGGATAGCATTGTTGCCTAAGACTTTTTTGCATGTGTATTGGAAGAGAGGAGGAACAAATAGAATAATTTCCTCTTAGCATGATAACATGTTAGAAACATTCAAGAAAAGCCACCAAAGCATCATTAGAAGATATGCAATGTATCCTTAGAAGTTCACATTCAAAAGAATGACTAGATTTTTAAGGTTTTTTTTTTATTTTTACTAAATGTAGAATGAATAAAAGCTATATTTCTGGTCTTCAAAACATATCCTGGTGGATGAGGAAGAAAGCTGTTAAACACAGACTTCTGGTCTTGACATGGCTGTTGCCCACAACTCACAGCCCCTGGTGCTACCTCAACAAGATCGAGGCAGTCAAAATTCAAGCATGAATGGATAGCAGCACAGAAACCCCATTCTTGGGAGGAGCTATTATCAGCTGATGGTTGCTTTGGCATTCACTCTTTTTGAAGCATAGAAAGCTGGTAGGTCATCCATGCCCCAGATGATGGCTCTACACCCATGTACTGTGGGCAGCATGACTGTTCCCAGGTATTACTAAGAAAAGCAACAAAGGAGGGCATGAAGATGGCAGAGTGAGAGAAAAGGAATTAGGGAAGTGAAAGAACTTAATATTAGATGGATATGATTAAAATATATCGCACAAATAAAAATTATGAAGAATAAATTTAATATACATTTAAATTAAATATATATGTATGTATATATGCTCAGTTGTCATTCCTCTTAGTCTTAAAACTGTTATCTTTTAGATATGAGATTAAAAAGAAATGCCTCTAACAGAATATATCAAAAATTTAAGAAAAGCATGCATACACTTTTTAAAGCCATGTTGGCACAGAAGGATATACTCAACTTTCTGAAGCCAAACTTAGAATTCCATCCACCAGCCTGTGTTTCCTGTAGAAATGATTTTAAAGGACTAGCATATGATAATGGATATATTTTGTACAGTTGTGGAATTTTAGAAAAATAAAAAAAATTGGAACCTTGAAGAGTAGTGACTCTTCATAAAAATAATTAATGCATTTGGGGCAGAGTGTGTCACTTATTCTCCACACTTTGACTAATCATAGGTTTCTGCATTAACTCTCACCACATGTAGTGAGATAAGAGTTAGAAGTCTAACTCTGATGAAGTCTAGAAACCACTGATCTATGAGTACAAACATGAATGTTTAGAGAGCAATGTGACAGTCAACAATGTGGCTGAACACAAGCTGCCCTTTCCCCACCAAGAAACTTCCCACTCACACGCTAACAAGAAACTCTGACTTCAGTGGGCACCACAAATGATGACATGTAAGTAGGGAGTGGGCTCATTGAGAAGACAGGTACAAATAAGAAAGTGAAGGGGATGAAAGAGAAAAGAACGGGGTGAAAATGACTAGAATTCATTGTATAAATGTATGAAACTGCCAAACAATGAAAAGGGAGAAAGTCGATGCATTTGTTCAGAGTGCTTTCCTGTCTCCTTCCCTCTCTCCCCACTCTTCCCTCCCTTTTCATGTGTGAGACAGAGTTTTGGACACAGTTGCTCTTGCTAAGATCTGGGTCTATAACCATGACCAAAATGTTAGTAAGCTCATGAAAGAAAATTAGCTGTGATCAAGAGAAAGAAATCAGACAGTGAATGCTACAAAAGTAAGGAAAGATGAGAGTGAATTGTTGATCAAAACCAGAAAGTGAAACCCAAATTTCAAAATATAATCACATTCTGAGGCTTTGATGAGATGACAGGTGTGTGATGTTAGAGAGTACTGAATTTGCTTAAAAATACAGAGCCAAGTTCAATGGTGCAGCTGAAGCATGCATTCAATATTTATATTTCATTTAATATCTTGCCCATGTCTCTGTTATGAGAAAGGACTTCCGTAATGTCAAGTTCAAAACCTTGTAAATTTAATACTATCCAACAAGAAATAAAAAAGAGCCACTAAAATGAACATTACCAAATCCTTACTGGTGATGGTTTTTCTTCCTCTTGAAGGATTTCCAAGGAAGTCTTGAGGACACTCATCAGGATCTTTAAGGAAAAAGGCAATGTAAACATTATAATTTATTCTTATTCACTGACCTCATTCAAAATGCAAAACAAATTAAAATGAATTTTAGACACTGTTTATGAAAACTGATTTCTTTTAGACTTTCTTTCAGTACCATTATTTGATTTGATTTGATGTATTTTAATTTTTTTGTGTGTGTGTGAGCATGAATGCATTGCTTCATGGTCACGTGTGAGCGTATGAATGTGGAAACCAGAGGTCAATGTCAGTATTCTTCCTCAATCAATTCTCCACCATCCCCTACTTTCACACCCAAACTTGAGTTTTCTTTCTCCATTGAGTCCCTTTTGTGTTGTCCAGCTCTTCCTGGGAAAGGGCCTACCGAGGCATGTGTATGACCTACTAGGAGTCAAAGCACCACAGAAAACTGATAACCCTCTCACTCACCAACCATCACATGGCAGTAGTTCTACCTTCCCCCTATTCTTTTTGTTTTTGTTTTTGTTTTGTTTTGTTTTATATGACTTGTACGACTTGATGTGCATGAGTCTTGTGCATGTCACAATCACTTTAAGTTTTTATGGTCATCTGCCCTGTTGTGTCCTGAAACTACTGTTTCCTTGATGTTATTACCTATGTCTCTTATAATCTGTCTGTTCCTTCTTCTTCAAAGACCTCTGAGCCTGTGGTGATAGGTATGCTATGTATGTCCCTTTTAGGGCTGAACACTATGGAGCCTCTTATTCTCTGAACGTTGAGAGGGGGAGGAATCTGTGTTAATTTCCATCTACTGTAAGAAAAAGCTTCTCTGATGAGGGCTCTGGTCTATGGGTATAGTGATGTCGTTAGGAGTCCTTTTGTACTATGTCACTAATGAGAATGACAGTATTGGGTTTTCCTTTAGGGCCTACAACCTATCAAGTCACAGGTTCTTGGTCCCTTTAACAATGCTAGGTATGGGTTCCATCTCATGAAGTAACCTTAGATCCAATCAAGAAGTGGTTAATTACTCCAATGACACTGATGTCGCTGTTGAAACAGTGAGCATGTCTTGTCAGGACAGTTTTGTTATAGGTTTCAGAGTTCACAACTGGGTGAGAGTGATGATTAATTTTCTCTTCAAGTACCATGAAAGATAGATAGTAAGAATTTAACTTCTAGGTAGGTAACAGCTTGATTTTGGTATGTTCTATGACTCAGTAATAGGGTCTTACCATCAAGTTTAGCAGGTAGTTTAAAGTGTTTATAATAGTCAATAATACTTAGGAGTCTGTGTGACTCCCTAGGCCAACAACACAAAAACAGGTAACTCATCCTTTTTGCCAGTTGTTTCTTTTATTTTTGTGTAATTAAAATATAATTACGCCGGGCGGTGGTGGCGCATGCCTTTAATCCCAGCACTTGGGAGGCAGAGGCAGGCGGATCTCTGTGAGTTCGAGGCCAGCCTGGTCTCCAAAGCGAGTTCCAGGAAAGGCACAAAGCTACACAGAGAAACCCTGTCTCGAAAAAACCAAAAAAAATAAAAAATAAAAAAATAAAATATAATTACATTATTCCTTCCTTTATTTTTGGCACTGTTTTTTTCGTTGTTGTTGTTTTGTTTTGTTTTAATTTACTAGCATAAAGTGTCTCGTTAGGACATTGTCCCTTATTGTACAACTCTATTAAATCTCTTCTTCCATAGATATATGTTTAGGAGGCTACTTTAGTACTAGATTTCCATATGGATTTCTCAGAAACTTTTGATGTTAATTATCCCTCCACATATCGCATCTGACACCTTGCTTTTTCATCTCCCATCCCAATTTAACCCTTCCTATTCCATTACCTCCTGTCAACTCCTTATGCCACTGTCTTCTAGCTTCCGTCCCTTGAAAACATTCTCTGCCATGATTCCTTACTAAATTTATGACTTCTATAAGCATTCCAAATAGAACACATGTAGCTAAAAATTCACAGCTACTATCCATTAATAAAAGAAAACATGCCACATTTTAATGTCTTGATTACTTCACTCAGAATTATTGTTTCTAGCTCCATACCCCTTTAATATCATAACATTGTTTATCTTAACAGCTAAATAGCATTTCATTGTGTAAATATACCATATTTCCACCATCTATGTATTAGTTGATGGACAAGTAGGCTATTTCTTTTCCCTGGCTAGTGTGAATAGAGTAACAATGAAGATGGATGAAAAAGTATTTCTGTGGGAAGATGTAGAGTCCTTTGTGTAAATGCTGGAGAGATATATAGCTGAACTGTGTGGGAGACCTATTTTCAATAATTTGTAGGAACCTCCATGCTGATTTCCATAGTGATTATAGCAGCTTGTCCTGGCACCAGCAGTGCATAGGTGTCCTTCTTTCTCCATATCCACACTAATATCTGTTTTCACTTGTTTCTTTGATCTTAGCCATTCTGCCTGGATAAGATACAGTCTTAAAAGAGTTTTAATTTGGCATTTCCTGAAGGCAAAACATGGTGAACATTTTCCAAAAAATTCCTAGATAATTGTATTTCATCTTTGGAGAGCTCTCTTTTAGATCCATGCCCCACGTTTCAGTTAGGTTGTTTTCCTGCTGTTTGATTTTTTGAGTGCTTGGTGTATTCTAGATAGTTACCCTCTGTCAGATATATAGCTGGTAAGACATTTTCCCAGTCCATGCACTGCCACTTCAATTGAAAGATGGTGTCATTATTGTTTAGAAGATTCTAGTTTCACATAGTCCCATTTGTCAATTTTTTATTTTAATGTCATGCTATTAGAGTTCTATTCAGAAAGTTCTTTCTTGAGCCCATGAGTTCAATCTTATTCCCTACTTTCTCTTTTCTCAGATTCAGGGTATCAGGTGTTTTGTTGATGTCTTTGATCCATTAATAATTGAACTCAATGCAGGTGAGAGTTAGTTAGGGATCTATATTTTTTCTTCATGTAGCTATCAAGTGTGTTGAAGATCCTGTCTTTCCTTCAGTGTGCCTTTTTGGCTTCTTTGTCTAAAATCAGTTGGCCTCAAGTGTGTAAACTTGAAAAATGTGTCTGCTTATATACCAGTACCATGTTGTTTTTAATAATATATCTCTGTAACAGGTATAACTTGAAATCTGGAATGGTGATATTTAAAGAGCTTATTTTATTATTCAATATGGTTTTGACTATACTGGTGTGTGTGTGTGTGTGTGTGTGTGTGTGTGTGTGTGTATGTGTGTGTATGTGTGTGTGTGTTTCCAAATGAAATTAAAGATTCTTTTTTAATTTATGTGAAAAATTGTGTTGTAAATATGATGAAGATTGGGATAAAGCTCTAAATTGCTTTTGATAGGATGGCTGATTTTACAATATTAATCCTACTCATCTGTGAGCATAGATCTTTCCATCCTCTCATGTCTTCTTAAATTTCTTTATTTAGTGTCCCAAAGATATTCTTTTGTTATGTCTCAAACCCGGAACAAATGGATGAGGTGACTATATAAATCAAAACAGACACTGGGCTCAAGATTCTCCCTGCATCGCTCAGTTCCTACCTTCTACAGGGTATGTCTAGCAAACCCTGCTCCCTACCCTAAACTTTTCTAATCCAGAGCTGTGCTGCCCTTCCCCCACCTGTCCTTTCCTATATAACCCAACCATTTTGGTTACCTGGTCCTTTCGTCTACTCTCCTGGCCAGTCTCTTGGCCCAGGCTACCCCTTTGTTAGGCAGCTGCTCTGCTCTCTCCTCTGCCCCATCTCTTCACATGACCCAGATCAGTCTGGTCATGTCCACTCTGGACTCTCCCAGATGTCCCTGCCTCTGGCTATGCTCTCCCTCTTATCTACAGTAAACCTCCTCCACCATACCTAGGAATAGTCGTGTCCTTTACTTTTTATTTCTTTTTTTTTTTTTCATTTAATTTTAAAATTCTCCCACTTCCTTAGTGCTATTTATTCCAAGATATTTTATGGAGACTGTTGCGAATCAGGATTGTTTCCCTGATTTCTCACATTTTCCATTTGTATATAAGAAGACTACTGATTTCTATGCATTAATTTTCTATTCTGCTTCTTTGTTGAATTATTTAGCAACTGTAGAAGGTTTTTGGTGGAGTTTTTAGGGCAGTCACTCTTTTCCTTTCTTTTTAATTTATTCTTTGTGTTTTTTGTATCATGCATCTCCATCCCATTCATTTCTCCAACTCTTCGTATCCATCCTCTGCCTTTGCAACCTCCCCCTACAAAATAATATAAAGTTTAAGAGGAAAAAACAGAAGAAAAGAAAAGAAATAAAGAAAAGCTAATCTTACCATGTAAACTGTGATGTGACACTCTGAGTCACACAGTAAACCCTTTTATCCGTATATCTTTACTAGCCAGTGTTCATTGCAGAGTCATTGGTCTGGTTTGAGGCCTCTGGTTTCTGCTATACCATCACACTAACAAGCTGGGCCTTCACTGGAACTCCTCTTGACTAGCCTGCTGTTGCAGCTTTGGGTCTGCAGGACTGGCCCCTTCAAGTGCTCCAGCAGATCATAGATGAGGTGGATGTTGGGGTGGGTCAACTCATAACCCTGGTACTGGGCCTGGGTAGTTGCAGGTTGGTCAACTTGCCAGCTCTCCCTGGTCCCCGCCACCAGGGTGAAATTTCCTGCATTGCCCTGGCTAGTTCACCCCTTGCAGCAATGAACAAGGGAAGTGGCCATTCCTTCTGCTTTCTCATCCTCGAGGTCCCTTCTCCCACACCTACACCTTCAGGGCCAATCTACTGTGTGGCCCAGGTGTGGCAACTAGGGCCGCTCTCCCGAGTGTTGCAGTTGATGAGCAGCAGCAACTGCTCTTCTGCTCTTATGAACTCAGGGCCAGCTCTCCCATCTGCCTCAGGAGCCAATGAGGGAGGGGCATTTCTCCCCTGCACATGACAGATGAGTGATGGAGACAGCTCGCCCATACTTACAACTTTGGGGCTGGCTCACCCACACTTCTGACAATAACATTGGTTCTATTGTGCTGCCCAGGCAAGGCACAGGGCCTAAAGCAGCAGTTCTTTTTTTTTAATCTTGATATAAAGATATTCACACTATTGTTTTTAATGATTAATTTTTGTTTATGGGTGTTTTGCCTGTGTGTGTATTTGTACACCATGTGTGCAGTACCCACAGAAGCCAGAAGAGGGCAACAGGCCTTCTGTCTGGAACTGGAGTTGCAGACAGTTGTGAACTGTCATAAGTGTTAGGAACCAAGCCCTGATCCTCTGCTGAGCCGTCTCTCCAGTCTTCTTGCTATTTTATTGTTTAAAAAATCTGGGTGTAGGGCGGGTAGTGGTGGAGCACATCTTTAATCTCAGCACTTGGGAGGCAGGGGCAGGTGGATCTCTGAGTTTGAGACAGTCTGGTCTACAGAATGAGATCCAGGACAGTCAGAGATACACAGAGAAACCCTGTCTCAAAACACCAAACAAACAAACAAAGCCAGAAAAAATGAGTAAAAGGCTATAAACAGCCCAAACGGAATCTATGGAAAGAAAACTATGACATGCTTTTGGTAGAAATAATCTGACATAGAAATTTACTTACATCTTTTTTAAAGGGCAAGGCAGAATCGAATTCCTTCATCAGTATCTCTGAAGACATGCTCAATGCCAGAGCTTTGGCTTGCTTTGCAAACTTCCAAAGAGGTGACCTTGGCAGCCTGGCAAACCCTTTGGGACCAGTGTAATGCCCTTGGGATTAGTGACAACTAATATAAGGCACAGCGGCTTGGGTTTGCCAGACCTCTTTGACCTGTTCCCACAGGCAACAGGTGACTTGGCTCACTATCAGGTAATTTGGATCGTCATTAGAAAGGGAGATTTCACTCTAGTGATGGAACAGGTGAGCTCAGCTGAGCTGTCCAGGCCTTTCTGCTCACCAGAGAGATGCCAGCAATGGATCTCCCATCTTCAATCAACTCATTGGGTGACTCAGTGGACTAGGGTCCCATTGATTAAAATAGGCTGGGAAAGCTGTCACTGGGTGGGGAAGGGAAGCTACTTTATTGCATTGATGGTCCTGTAAGAGAAAGCAAAGCCAAGCACAGGGCCATCTGCTCTTGAACAACAATCACTTCACTCTTGTCAGCTTTAGAGTCCAGGCGCTAGGTGACAACAAGGACAGAGAGATGAGGACCCCCTCCTGGGGATCCTGGGTCTAGGTCAAATCTCCTTCCATTCCTAGCATCGTTATCTTTGTGGTCGAGGTCGTTTAGGGGGATTTAAGGTTTATGATTCCATTTCCTGGCCAGTACAGAAAAGTAGCATAAACTGCTGAGTCTTTAGCAGTGTACCACACCATTGTCACAGTCTTTTCGGACTGCACTATCAAGAGTTTGGAGGCATAGATGGCCTCCCCATTAATCTGCAGCCACTTGCCAACAGCAAGAAGTCTTTCTTGGAAGATGGGAACGATCAGTCCATCCTTAGTTGGTCCAATGTTGAGAAGATAGTTGCCTCCAAACCTTACTGTCTGAACCAGTTCCTCAGTGATTTCATTTTCATTGGCAATGGTAGACAAGGTAATGTCACGCCGATAGCCCCAGGACGACCTGTCCACGCTGGTGCACATCTCCCACCTGTGGCTTGGCAAGCTGTGTGGTGTGTATTTATCTTGACAGTTGTAGTATCCTCCATAATGACAGGAGCAGTTCTGACGCCACCGGTCATTCACTAACACCTGATCCTTGACAGGGCTATCATTATAGAGCCAGGCAAGGAAAGCTGTGGAGTTCCAGTAAGTATCAGGACACTCCCACTCCCCATCAGACCAGATCAGGTCGGGCTTGTAGCTGTTAACAAGGTCATACAGCTCTGACATTGTTTTTTCATTGACAAAATACAGAGTTTTGAAGTCATTCTTCTCATCAAGCAGGTAGAGTAGATGGAACCATTCCAAGAGTGAGTGGTAGAAGCCATAGCGTAAGTTCCTCTTCCGAACAGCAGCTCTCAACTCATCGACCAAGTCACAATGGGGCCCCACGTCCTTTGAGTTCCAGTTCCAAGACACAGGACTCGGCCAGTTTGTGAATTCTTCATGATGCTTTGTGGTCAGGACCACATACTTGGCCCCGGCAGCCTGGAAGAGTTCGGCCCACTGGTCCGGGTGGAAGAAGCGCGCAGTAAACTGCGGTCCGAAATCGGCGTAGCTGAAGCCGGGCGGGTAGTTGGAAGTATCAGTGAAATAATTTTACGATTGGGGTCACCACAACATGAGGGACTGTTCTAAAGGGTCATCACATAAGGAAGGTTGAGAATGTGTTTTGGAAATATCATTATGTCATTTGCATATGAAGATACTTTGACTTCTTCCTTGCCTTTTTGTGTGAACTTCATCTCTTTCATTTGTCTTTCTGCTTTGGCTAAGACTTCAATAAATACAATAAACAGGTATGGAAAACCTGAAAATCCCTGTCTTGTAAGATTGTATTGGAAATGCTTTGGATTTTTCACCATCTAGCATGTTGCTGGCTGTGGGTTTATAGTGTATGGCATTTTTGTTTATTTGTTTGTTTTTTCCAAGACAGGGTTTCTCTGTGTAGCTTTGCGCCTTTCCTGGAACTCTGTAGCCCAGGCTGGCCTCGAACTCACAGAGATCCTCCTGCCTCTGCCTCCCAAGTGCTGGGATCAAAGGCTTGCACCACCACCGCCCAGCTAATATGGCAATTTTTATGTTGAAATATATCCTCTGTGCTCCTAGATGCTCTAGAACTTTATAATGAAGAAATGTTTGATTAATCAAAGTCCTTTTCTGCATCTGATGAGATGTTCATGTCGTTTCTGTCCTTGGGTCTGTTTATATGGTAGATAGCATGCATTGATTTACATATGTTGACCCATACATGCATTTGTAGGTTGAAGCTGACTTTATCATGGCAGATAATCTTTTTGATACATACTTGAATTTATTTTGCAAGTATTTTATTGAAAACTTGTACATCTGTGCTCATTATGAATGTCCAAATAAAACATATGATTTTATTTCTTTGTTGAAACGGTGTCCAGCTATGAGATCAAGGTTATTCTGGCTTCATAAAAATAATGTGGAAGTGTTCCTTCTTTGTTAATTTTCAGAATATTTTGATAGTATTAGTGCTCTTTCAAGGTCTAATAAATTTCTGTGATGCATCCATCTGGAACTAAGCTTTTGTTCCTTTTCAATTATTGCTTCTATCTCATTGGTTGTTAAATATTATTGAATTTATTTAATCTTAATTTGATTTTGGTCATCATATTTATCTAGAAATGCATCCCTTTCCTTTAGATTTTCCAGTTTAATGAAATATAGATGTTTAAAGTATGTCCTAGGATTCTTAGATTTCTTCAGAATCTCTTGTAACATCTCTCATTTCATCTCTGGTTTTGCTGAATTCTCTTTTTTATTTGTTTATTTGTTTGTTTGCATGGCTGAAGAGTTCTCTTTCTTGTTAATGTTTTCAAAGAAGCAACTCTTTGTCCCGTTCCTTGTATTTGTTTCTGTTTCTTTATTTATGGGTCTAACTTCTGATTTCTCTGGTGTATTGTCTACTCTTGTTTTTCTAATGCCTTCAGGTGCGGCACTAATATATTAATATGAAATCAGTTCAGTTGTCTGATGTAGGCACTTCCAGATCTTTCCTCTTAGGACTGCCTTCATCGTGCCCATTAGATTGAGGTATATTGTATTCTCATCTTTATTCTGTTGTAAGCTTTTTTAAATTTCCCTTTTAATTTTCCCTTGACACAATTCTCATTCAGTAGTGTGTTGTTAACTTCCCTTCATGAACTTTCTATCATTTCTATTGTTGTTGACATCTAACTTTATTCCTTTGTGGTTAGATAAAATGCAAAATGTCTTTTCAACTTTTCTGAATTTGTTTATATTTGAATTGCATTCTAATATGTGATCTATTTTGGAGAAAGTCCCATGGGCAATTGAGAATAAGGTTTATTTTTTAAGTTGTTAGGAATGGAAAATATGGGAATCCTTGTCTTGTAAGATTTTATTAGTCATTATTTGAGTTTTTCTCCATTTAACATGATGCTGGCTGTGAGATTATTGTATTTTGCCTTTATTAAGTTGAACTATACCTCTTGTTCTGTAGATGTCTGTTAGAACCATTTGATTTATAATGTCATTTATCTTCAGTTTTTCTATTAAGCTTGTGTTTAGATGACCTATCTATTGGTGACAATGTGTACTGAAGTCAGCACTATGACGGTGTCTGTATCAATCTGTGATTTTTAGATTAGTAATATTTGTTTTATAAAATTGGGTACACTTGTGTTTTGATCATATGTGTTTATAATTGTAATATTCTCTTGTTGGTTTCTATCCTTTAATAAGTGTGTTAGTGTCCTTCCCTATCTCTTCTGAATAGTTTTGATTTCAAATCTATTTTTTCAAATATTGGATAGTTACATCTGCTTATTTCTTAGTTTCATGACCTTTCAAGTAAATATCAAGAGGTATCAGTCATGGATGTTGAAGGATGCTTCTTTATTATTATTGTTGATGTTATTGTTACTATTATTCTACATATTACCTTACGACTACAGCTCCTTCCCCTCTCTCCACTCCCAGCATTCTTTTCCCCCTGACCTCCTCTCTCACCTATATCCACCTCCCTCTCCATCTATTCTCAGAAAAGAGCAGGACTCACAAGGACATCAACCAAACATGGAATAATATGCTATAATAATACAATGAACACACCATTATATAAGGGCTGGACAAGGCAATCCAGTAGGAAGAAAAGTGACCCACAAGCAGACAAGAGAGTCAGATAACACTCCTCTACCCCTACCCCAGCTCCCACTGTTAGGAGTCCCTTAAGAACACCAAGCTACTCAGCCATAAGATATATGTAGAGAATCTAGGTCAAACCACTACAAGCTCCCGATCTCTACCAGCCTCCATGAGTCCCTATCACCTGATTCTGTGTGCCATGTTCTTGGGGTGTCTTTGTCCCCTCTGGGTCCTCTAATCCTTCTTCCCTCTCCCTCCACAGGAATCCCAGAGCTCTGCCTAATGTTTGCCTGTAGGACTCTGCATCTGTTCCCATCATTTGTTGGATGCAGTCTCTCTGGTCTCTTGGATTATGATTCTGCTAGGCTCTGGTCCCAGAACACTCTGCAGGAAGGACGAACTGTAGGTCAAAGGTTGTCGTGGCTGGGTTGATGTCCCAATCTCTCCACTTGAGACCTTGCCTGGGTACAAAAGATGGCTGGTTCAGGCTCCATGTCCCCCATTACTAGGAGTCTTTGCTAGGATTACTCTTGGAGATTCCATGAAGTTTCAGTTACACTAGCTTTCCAACTTGCCCTGAAATGCCCCCCCCCAGTTGCAATCGTTTCTCCCAGTACTTTCTGCTTCCCACCCACTTGATCCCTCCTATTCCCAATCCACCTGTTCACAGTCAACCCTTGAAATTTATCCTATTACCCCTTGCCAGGGAGATCCTTGCATTCCCCCTTAATCCCTCCTTGTTACTTAGCCTCTCTGGGTCTGCTGACCTTACTTTGTCTTTTACTTTATAGATAATATCCACTTATAATTGCATACATACCATGTTTGCCATTCTGGGTCTGGGTTACCTCATTCAGTATGACTTTTTCAATTTCCATCAATTTGCCTGCAAATTTCATTAAGTCATTGTTTTTAACAGCTGAGTAATACTCCATTGTGTAAATGTACCACATTTTCTTCAGTTTCTGAATTCAATACATCTAAATTTTTTCCAGTTTCTGTCTATTGTGAGTAAAACTATAATAAACATAGTTGAGCAAGTGTCCTTTTGGTATGGTGGAGCATCCTGTTGGTATGTGTCCAGGAGTCTTGAGATAAATCTATTCCAAATTTTCTGAGAAATAGCCATATTGATTTCCAAAGCAGCTGTAGAAGTTTGCACTCCTACCAATAACGGAGGAATGTTCCCCTCACTCTACATCCTCTCTAGCATGAGATATCACTTGTGGTTTTATCTTAGCCACTCTCACTGGTATAAGATAGAATCTCCGAGTCATTTTTATTTACATTTCCTTGTTAGCCAAGGATGTTGAACATTTCTTTTAGTGTTTTTCAACCAGTTTGGTTTCCTCTGTTGAGAATTGTGTTTAGAACTGTACCCCACTTTTAACTGAATTATTTAGTTTATTGGTGTCTAGTTTCTTGAGTTCTACATATATTTTGAATATTAGCCTTTTGTCAGATATGAAGTTGGTGAAAATGCTTTCACCATTAGCAAAAGGCACTACGGTTTCTGCTGGGTCTATTTCTGCTAATTGATAAAGTCTCAATTTTCCTTTTAGAATTAACTCAGAGAACTTTTCCACAGAAGTTTTTAATTTTTTACTTTGTTTGTATGGTAAAACGATCCATTCTAAGATAATATCATCCCTCTATATTAATATTCTTGTAGGAAAATGCATAGAGAATAAAATAACTGGAATGTAATTAAGCTCTGGATCCAAACAATCCACATGGGCATCCTGTAATTTCTTGTCAACCAAAACCAATTCTCTCTGAGATTCAGCTGATAATTCTCTTGGACTATTCAAGTTGTTCTGATCAACATTTAAGGTTTTGAAAAAATTAATCAGTTCTTCATTTTCTACTCCAATAGAGGGCCATAGATAGGAAATATCTCTTAATAATCTTCGAATGTCATCAAGTGTCCACAATCATGCTCTCTGAATTTGCACCCTTTGATATCTAATTTTTTGTAGACCTATTTTATATCCTCAATAATTAATAGAATCTCCTCTTTGTACTTTTTCAGAAACAATTTGTAATACCCAACAAGGCAAAATTTTCTTTATTTTCAAACGTTCTTTCTAAAGTATCAACATTTGAATCAGCTAGTAAGATGTCATCCATGTAATGGTAAACTCTAGATTGAGGAAAATGATTACCTATCATTTCCAATGGCTGATTTACAAAATATTAGCATTGGGTGGAGCTATTTAACATTCCCTTTGGTAGAACCTTACATTGATATCTCTTAACAGGCTGAGAATTATTATAAGCCGCACCATGAAGGCAAGTATTTCTTTGTTTTTCCTGTAAAGGTATAGTGAAGAAACAATCTTTTAAATTGGTAACTATAAGAAGGCATTCTTTAGATAACAGAGAAGGCAAAGGAATTCCAGACTATAGAGAACCCATTGGCTGAATCACCTTTTCAACAGATCTTAGATCTGTTACCATTCTCCATCTTTCATATTTCTTTTTAATAACAAATACAGGAGTTTTTCAAGGGCTGGTTGATTCTTAAATGTACTGTGCATTTAGCTGCTCCTATACCAGCTGTTCTAAAGCCTGTAATTTTTCTAATGTCAAAGGCCAATGCACAACCCAGACAGGTTTGTTCATTAACCATTTTAAAGGTAGGGCTGTTGGTGTGTTAGAAAGATCAGTACCTGTTGTGCCCTGTTCTTGTAAAACTTGAATGGGCAGTGACTGTTCTTTATAATACCTTCTAATATTTTCTCTAGAAACATATGTTAGTTTATGTTTTGTTTCTGATGTTGGAGAAATGTTAACCTGGATGTTCCATTGGTATAACAAATCACATACCCACAAAATAATTGCCATATTAGACACATATGGCTCTAATTTTCCTCTCTGTCTTTCTGACCCTATACTTTCGACCCATTTCATGCTCTGTTTCACCTGAAATAATGTTCTAACCCCTAAAAGTTGAACATTTACCTCCTTAAGGGCCAATTTTTAATGCCAAGGTTCTGGTTTAATTATTGTTACATCTGTGCCTATGTCTATAGGACCTTCAATGACAATGTCATTTATTCATATTTTTTATCTTGGTCATTATTCATTTATAGCAATTTACCAACATATTCACTTTATGGTTTCTCCTGATTTTTTGTTCTCTCTTATATAGCTGTTATATCATCCAGAGCAATATAATTTCTTATAATAGGCATTCATTTCTTTAATTGCTCTGGGAAGGAGTTTCCTCTACAGTGACAGGAAATGACTGAACTAAATTTGACATGGGTACCTAGGATAGGCTTATCAATGCATTTGTCAATGGCAAAAGGTCACTTGACTGTCCTTTGTTGATCTACATTCATTAATTCAATGTGTGCCTTTGCCATACCTTCTGCATGTCCTAGAAGGGAGGGGTGTTCTGTTGGGATTGTTCTTAGAGAAGGCATTTTTTCTAGGAATGCCCTGTTTACAATCACTTTTTAGTTGACTTTATTAACCACAATTGAAACACTTGACATTTTGATTTTTCTTCAAATCTCTGGAAATTACCTCTGCTAACCATCATCATGGTTATGAGATTCAATATTGATTGTATATCTGATCCATTCCTCTAAGGGTGCTGATCTTGCCTTTACGGGTCTAATTACCATTTTGCATTGTGCATTAGCATTTTTAAAAGCCAGACATTCAATTATTATTTTTCTAGCTTCTGAATTTGGTATCATTCTATTTATTGCTGAAGTCAATCTTTGTAAGAAATCAGTGAAGGTTTCTTTTGTGCCCTGTATAACTTTAGTAAATAACTCAGTTTTCTTTCCTACTTCTTCAATTCTGTCCCAAGCATTCAAGATTGCTGTGGGCACAAAGCCAGGGTGTGGTCCTCATATAGAAATTGCCTTTCTACATTAGCATAATCGCTCTCTCCAAGAAGTGGGTCTAGGGAGATCTCCATACCTCCAGCCCTACTTCCTTTTTCAATGGTCTCAGCTTCATCTTTCTACTAGGTCCTCCACTGTAACTAAGGATCAGGCTCCAAGACTGCTGTAACCAAATCTCTTCAGTCTTGGGGGATAATTCTATTATAAATTGACCAGTTTAACATCTGCTTCACAAAAGGTGAATGCATGCCGTATGAGATTATTGCTTCCTTGAATTGGCCTCATTCTAACATTTGCACAGGAGTCCAATCAGCTCTTAAACAGCCTTAAGGATATCTATCTATCATTTGGCAGTTCCTGTAAGGTTACTGGATAAATTAAGATTGGCTGTTTGAAAACTTTAGGTTGTTCTCTGTAACCTTAAAATGCAATGCTGAGATTGTTTCTCCTTTAAATTCCTCTGTCTGGGTCTGAATATCTCTATGATTTGTTTAAATAAGGTTTTCTAAAACTTTTATCTTGGCATTCATCTTAACCAACTTTTTTAATGATAAAATGAAAGTTATCAAACAAATAATATTTATAATTGACATAATAAATAGATTTATCCCATCTAAATTAATTATCCTCTCATCTAATTGTTCCATTTTCAAGCAGTGTACCATGTAATCATACAGAAACCTAACTCTCTCCATCATAATAGTGTTTCCAATTTTTAATGTGGGAAAAAACTAATTCCTCCCTTTAAGAATTCCCAATAGTATCACCAAATCTGCCAATGATGATTATTTAGATATGAGGCTGAGTGCTTCTGTGTAGAACAGTAGAAGCCCAAGTGGGTTTCAAGGCACCTTGTGTGGTAGGAGCCTGAGGAGGGGGTCCAGGGAGAGGCCACAACCCACTGGGAGAGAAGAAGACAAAGAGCCAGCCTTCTGCATAGGGGAATGTATGAAGTTGGCTAACTCCTGAAGTTTTTGAAGCCCGAAAGCCTATACAGTTTGTTGCAGATAGCCTGCAACAGAAACTTAGCTGGAGAGGTAGTGATTCCAGTGGCATGCAGCTCTGGCTGCAAAGTCACAGCAAGCAGCTTTTTCATGAATTTGTGCCCCAAAAGTTGGACACCAGATATAGCATGAATCTTAATTGGTCTTAATAATAAAAACCTGGAATCAGATATAAAGGTAAATGCTGAAAGATCAGAGAGACAAAAGGACAAGCCACAGCCACCACCTCTTATCTTGCCAACTCCTTGGCCTGAAAGAGACTGAGCTCCTGTCTCCTCCTGCTTTATATTCCTCTCTCCACCCAGCTATATCACTTCCTGTCTCAACCTCTTTAGTGCTGGGATTAAAGGCTAGAGATCCCAAGTGCTGGAATCAAAGGTGTGTGCCACCACTGCCTAGATCTGTTTCTCTTTTAGACTGAATCAATCTTGTGTAGCCCAGGGTGGCCTTGAACTCACAGAGACCAGCCTCACTCTGCCTCTGCCTCCCAAGTGCTGGAATTAAACATATGTACCAGCACTGCCTGGACTCTATGGCTAACTAGTTGATTAGCTCCACATTCTGATCTTCAGGCAAGACTTATTTTTTAGACTACAAATTAAATATCACCACAGATGATATTGAATATAACAAAAGGATAGATTCTCTTTTCTAATACAATCTATTAGTCTGTCTCTTTTTACTAAGGGAATTCAGATGATTCATCTCATCCAGCACTGGGCCCACAATTAGAATCACTAGGTATCTGATCTGGAACCCCAGGACAACCTGAAAAACCTATTTTCCTTCTAGAAACTCCCGAAGTTCAGTACAGAGAATGCTCTAAGCCTTTTGAAGATTTACTATTAGGCTTGGAATTTGTATGTATACCTAGCCAAGTCTGACACCTCCTTTGCACACCAACACAGAATGGTCCTAATACCAAAAATCCCCAAATCATTCAGCTGAACCACAACCTCACAAGTTGGGGTACCAGCAATCAAGATCCAAACAACTCGAGATGTTAGATGGGATAGTCACACCAAGAAACACTACCATTGACCTAAACCTAGATGACTAGGACCTGTTGGAAAATAACAAACAATAAATAGCCAATACAGTATGTTTCCTCCAGAAATTAGCACTCCTACTGTAATGTTCTCTTAGAAAAGCAACTTAGCAGATTCATGGGTTTGGGAATTCAGCAGATTTAGGAATTCCAAACAGCAATTGTAAATATGTTCAAAGAACACAAAGCAGATATGAACAAATGACAGGTAGATGAATCAGAGAGTGGATTTGGGTGACATATAAGAAGTTCTGATGTCAGTTCATGGTAGGTTTCTATTTTATTCTTTGAGACAGCATCTCCACTCAGCCTGGAACTCATTAATTCATCTAGGGTGGCTAAAAAGTCTTTCAATCTTTAACTCTTTAGTATGAAGATCACAGGCATTCATTGCGGTACTCAGCCTTTTACATCAGTTTTGGGGAATCATATGATTTATACTCCAGGTCTCATGCTTGCAGAGCAAGCCCTTTACCAACTGAGCCATCTCTACAGCCTACCCACTTCACTATTTATTTTTCAGAATCTGAAGACTATGTAATCACATTACTCATTTTTTTTTCCAAAATTAAGATAGTTAAGCTATTTTGGTGAAAAAGTTTTACATTTATGTTTCCTCATTTATCAGCTTTAGAAATGGCACAGTACTAGTTCACTCCTCCTCATGGAAGATGAGGAAATTAGCACATTTACAGTTCCTCCTACACCATCTACCCCCACACCTCCTGGTTTTTGAGGCATCAAATGAAACCTTTTTTCCCAAAGCAAATAATTGTTAAATTATTTTTATCAGATGACTATTATTTTAAGCATAAAGCTTGCAATACGGGTGGTAATGCCACATAAAAATGCAATTTTATTTTTAAATGGACTCCTTATGAATATTCTTCATATGCAAATTTCTAAGCTTTCTATGATTACTTTCATTTTTAAATTCAAATATGAAGTGCTGTTTATTTTTTTTCCTATGTAATGAGCCAGTGGCAACAAAGCTCTTCTGTGTTTTTCTCTTTGCAGTATTCTTGTTTTGCATCAATATGAACAACAATGTAGCCAGGTGTCAGGGGCCTGTGAGATGGATCAGTAGGTCAGCTGGTAAGGGTGTTTGCCAACAAGCCTAAATTTCTGTTCAATCTCTAGAAATTGCTGGTGGAAGAATGAAACTGACTCCAGGAAGTTGTCCTCTGACCTACACGTGTGTGACTGGGCATGTATACTCATAAATGCACATGTGTGCGCGCGCACACACACACACACACACAAAACCTCCCAGGGAGAAAAGGGAAGAGAAGAAGAAGAGGAAGAGGAAGAAGAGGAAGAAGGAGGGGGAAGAGGAGGAGGAGGGGGAAGAAGAGGAGGAAGACGGGGAAGAAGAGGAGGAGGAGGGGGAGGAGGAGGAGAAGAAGAATTAATTAAAGTAAAATGAAAAGGATTTAATTTTTCAATTTTTTTTATGTAAAGGTACACAATATTGTACCCTAATAAACTTGCATGAGGATCAGAGGACAGAGCCAGCCACTAGATTAGACATGGAGGTTAGGCACACACCCTTAATCCTATCACTTGGAAGGCAGAGATCTATCTGGATTTCTGTGAGTTCAAGGCCACACTGGAGACAGAGCCAGGCAGTGGTGGCTTTAAGCTCAGTACTGGGAAGCACACATGCCTTTAATCCCAGGAAGTAATGTCTGGGCAGAGAAAGGTATATAAGGCATGAGGAAACAGGAATTCACTCTCTCTTGAGGCTGAGGGTTTTGTAGAGGTAAGAACAGGGCTGACTTGTTGTGTTTCTCTGATCTATCAGGTTTCACCCCAATATCTGGCTCCAGGGTTTTTTTTATTTTTTATTAATAAGACCTTTTAAGATTCATGTTACATAATATATTCCATTTTATTCTGGAACATAAACATGATACCTTAAATCTTACTATAAAATGTGAATATGTTGTCACTAAATACAAATCTGAAACTGTTTTCCTTTCAATGTTTTTTGCCCAATTTAAATATGCAAATAACTTATTATGTTTTGCTTAACATCAAATAAGTACACAGAAATATAAATGTTACTTGTTATTCTTATGTAACTTAGCAACCAACTATACAAAGTTTATCTACAGGTTCCTTTACCGTAATATGAATTTCATCTAGAAAATTGAAAATCTCAGGGACAAGCAAGATGGCTTGTGGTGGTATTTTACTTGTACTGAAATGTGATTTTAATTGTATGTTAATAAATAAAGTTGCCTGGGGGTCAGAGTTATAGAGCCATAGCAAGTGCGTGGCGGTGGTGGCGCACTCCTTTAAGGACCTGGAGGGCGGTACATACAGGCAATGACAAGGCAGTCACGTGTTTAGTTTACAACCAATGAGAAGGCAGAACATCTAGAGTATTTAAAGACGTACACACAGGAAGTAGTCCTCTTTTTCGGAGAGCTCTCTTGGCTGAAGCAGGATAGCTGAAGCAGGAAGGGTAAGGCTCTTAGTTCTGACCTCTTGGCTTTCTTCTCTGAATCGGCTCTGTGTTTCTTATTTAATAAGACGGTTGGTTACATCTACATTTGGCGCCCAACGTGATAAGAATCCATTAAAACCGCTTAACTTGGCTTGGCGGCAGGTCCGGGTTCCTGCCAGGGCGGCCGGCAGGTCTGGTTTCCCGCCAGGGCGGCCGGCTCCCTAGCCCGGGCCCAGGTCGGCTTGGCCTCAGGCCGGACCAACCTTGAGCTACTTGCTTAAAGCCAGTGTTACAAACAACTCAGGCCTGCCCTGCCGAACAGGGCCCCTGCCTGTAAAACCAACGCACGTGGTTGGAGCTTAAGGTAGCCAGAGCCAAGGCTTGACTAGGCTCAAGCGGGAACACATGGCTGGATTCAAGCTCTTAGGCAGAACTTGTGGCTACGCTTGCTTGCTCTCTCTCTCTCTCTCTCTCTCTCTCTCTCTCTCTCTCTCTCTCTCTGGACTCGCACCTCGGACACTAGGTGGCTGTTTGAAATTCCCTCGGATTGGTACTGTTCTACAAGGACTTGGTAAGTCACTTAACATATCAGATATTTTAAAGAAAATTATTTAAAAGAAAAAAAATTTTTTCCACATTAAAAAAAAAATGGGTTTTCTGTGTACATTGGAAGAAAATTTGTTTGCACTTTTAGACAGTCTGACAATGGAACAGCTATATGAGAAGATTACTGTTGATCGAATTATGCATTTTATTACTATGTTTATCCTCATTTTACTATTTAAAAAGATAGTCAATTTAAGTGCCAGGATGACAGCTTTAGAAAAACCTATTAAACCTGTAAAAACTCAGACAGAAGAAACTAACAGTGAAGCTGCTTCAAGATTGGATCATAGGGTTACAGAAAGAAAGCCTGTTTTCACACAGTCACCCTTAGTTTGTCCAGTAACCGTACAGCAGTCGCCTGATCAAATGACTACACAAAATATTTGGGCTCCAATTGATATGATAGATTTACGAAGGTTTAAGGAGGCAATAGTATCTTATGGTATGCATTCCCCATATGTAAAGCAAATGTTAAACTCTTGGTCAACATATAATAGGATTGTACCACAGGACTGGCGGGAGCTGGCACAAGGTGTTCTTGAACCCAGTCAAAGGCTTCAGTGGCTAACTTGGTTCAAGGACGAAGCTAAAAACATAGAAAAGCAGTGGAGGGATAAAGGAATACAAATCTGCCAGGATCAGCTTATTGGAGAAGGTCAATATGCTTCAGCACAAACACAATGTTTATATGATGTCCAAACCCTAATTTTATGTCGAACAGCAGCCTTGAATGCATGGGACAGAGTTGAGGAACCAGGAAAAAAAACTGAGTCATTTACAAAGGTTGTACAAGGCCCAAAAGAATCTTTCACAGATTTTTTACAAAGACTGGCTTCAGCAGTAAAGAGAATGGTCCCGGATTCAGAAGCTAGTAAGATAATAATTGAATCTTTGGCCTTTGAGAATGAGAATGCAGCATGCAAAACAATAATCAGGCCGTTAAAGGCAAGATCTGCACCTTTGGAAGATTGGATTAGAGATACAGTTAATGTTGAAGCTCATGAGCATGATGATACATGGGTAGGAGAAGCAATTTCAAAAGGTTTGAGGAATGTTAGATGTTTTGGATGTGGAAAGCAAGGACATTTGAAAAGGGACTGTAAACAGGTCATTCCTAGAAACAATGTTTCTTCAAGGAACAATGGCAACAGAAAGCCCCTTCCTTCTGGAGTATGCAGAAGGTGTGGTAAGGGAAAACACTGGACCAACGAATGTAGATCAACAAGAGACAGACAGGGTAATCCTTTGCCTCAGTCTTCGGGAAACTCCCAGAGGGGCCTCATGCAGGCCCCAATAGCAAATCCAGTTCAAACCTTTCCTGCAGTCGTAGAGGAAACCCCTACCTAGAGCAATTAAATAACCAAATACCTATTGGAATAAGTCATGCTGGCCAGGATGATGAAACAGATAGAATAGAAAATTCAGGAGCAAATATAAAGAAAATTTTTTGGCAAACTTTTATTAATGAAAAAAGACCAAAATTATCGATAAAAATAAATGGTGTTTTGTTGTCTGGTCTGGTAGACACAGGTGCGGACATTACCATAATTGCACCAGAATTTTGGCATCCAACTTGGCCTCTTCAGGAGGTAAATGTTCAACTGTTAGGAATTGGGACATTATCTCAGGTGAAACAGAGTGCAAGATGGCTCGAGTGTATAGGTCCAGAAGGACAGAGAGGAAAATTGAAACCATATGTAGCTAACATAGCTATGAACTTGTGGGGTCGAGACTTGTTACAACAATGGAATACTCAGATTAACATCCCTCCAATCTCAGAAACAAATCATAAATTAGCACATGTTTCTGAGAGAAATATTAGAAGGCATTATTCTGAGTGGTCACCAGCCATCCATATTATACAAGAACAGGGCACAACAACTGATGATCTTCCAAAGACACCAACAGCTCTACCTTTAAAATGGTTAACAGACAAGCCTGTATGGGTCCAGCAATGGCCTTTAACAACAGAGAAACTCCAGGCTTTAGAAGAGCTGGTAGAAGAACAGTTAAATGCTCAGCATATTGAGGAATCAACCAGCCCTTGGAATTCTCCTGTATTTGTTATTAAAAAGAAATCTGGTAAATGGAGAATGGTAACAGACCTTAGAGCAATTAACAAAGTAATTCAGCCAATGGGCTCTCTACAATCTGGAATTCCTCTGCCTACTCTGTTACCAAAAGGATGGCCTCTCATAGTTATTGATTTAAAAGACTGTTTCTTTTCAATATTGTTACAAGAAAAAGACAGAGAAAGATTTGCTTTCACAGTGCCTACTTATAATAATTCTCAACCGGTTAAAAGATTTCAATGGAGGGTCCTCCCACAGGGAATGTTGAATAGCCCAACTCTGTGCCAATATTTTGTACAACAGCCACTGGAAGTGATACGTAAAAAATTTCCTAAATCTATAATTTATCATTATATGGATGATATTTTACTAGCTGACTCAAATGCAGATACTTTAGAAAGAATATTTGAAGACGTAAAGAAAATTTTGCCTTGCTGGGGATTACAAATTGCTCCTGAAAAGATACAAAGAGGAGATTCTATTAATTATTTAGGATATAAAATAGAGCTACAAAAAATTAGACCCCAAAAGGTGCAAATTAGGAGAGATAGACTACAGACTCTTAATGACTTTCAAAGATTATTTGGAAATATTTCTCATCTACGAACTATTGTTGGGGTAAAAAATGATGAACTGCATAATTTGTTCAAAACCTTAGAAGGTGACAAGGACCTAAACAGTCCAAGAGAATTATCACCTGAAGCTGAGAAAGAATTGGCCTTGGTAGAAAAGAAAGTACATGAAGGGCACGTGGATCGTATTGATCCAAAGCTGGATTGCATTTTGGTTATTTTACCTTCTAGGCATTCTCCTACAGGAATATTAATGCAGAGGGAAGATATTATATTAGAGTGGATATTTTTACCAAATAAACCAAACAAAAAATTAAAAACTTATGTGGAAAAAATCTCTGACTTGATTTGGAAAGGAAAATTGAGACTTCGTCAATTAGCAGGAATAGACCCAGCAGAAATTGTCGTACCTTTAACTAAGGAGGACATTGAAAAATTATGGACAGAAAGTGAACCTTGGCAAAGAGCTTGCAGTAATTTTTTGGGAGAAATTAACAGCAAATATCCCAAAAGCGATAGAATTGATCTTATAAAGAGAGCTGATTGGATCTTGCCTCGAATTGTACGGGTAAAGCCCATATCTGGAGTTCGTACATTTTATACAGATGCCAACAAACAAGGAAAGGCAGGTTACAAATCAGAAAATTTAAGTAAAGTGGTTCAAAGTCCTTATAATTCAGTTCAAAAATCAGAATTATATGCTATTCTGTTGGTATTAATGGATTTTTCAGAACCTCTCAACATAGTAACTGACTCTCAGTATGCTGAAAGAGTAGTATTACATATTGAGACTGCAGAATTTATCCCTGATGCTTCAGAATTAACTTCATTATTTATTCAATTACAAGATACAATCAGGAAAAGGAGTCATCCTTTATATATAACTCACATCCGATCCTATGCTGGTCTGCCAGGCCCTCTAGCACAAGGCAATGAAGAGATTGATAAGTTATTAATAGGAAATGTGCTGGAGGCCTCAGAATGTCATAAAAAACATCATGTCAATAGTAAAGGTTTAAAAAAGGATTTTTCCATAACCTGGCAACAAGCCAAAGAAATAGTAAAGAAATGTCCTACTTGTTCCTTCTACAATCAAACGCCATTACCAGCAGGATGTAACCCAAAGGGTACTCAAAGGAATGAAATCTGGCAGATGGACGTGTTTCACTTTGCAGAATTTGGAAAACTGAAATATGTACACCACACTATTGATACTTATTCAGGATTTCAGTGGGCAACTGCTTTGAGTTCTGAAAAAGCTGATTCTGTAATCACTCATTTGCTAGAAGTTATGGCCATCATGGGTATACCTGCACAAATCAAAACTGATAATGCTCCGTCATATGTCTCTGTTAAAATGAAACAGTTTTTTGCTTATTACAATATAAAGCATATTACAGGCATACCACATAATCCTACAGGTCAAGCAGTTATAGAAAGATCAAACAGAACTCTAAAGGATATGCTAAATAAACAGAAAGGGGCAACAAAAACCCCCAGAAATAGACTGCATAATGCTCTATTAACTTTGAATTTTCTTAATGCCAATGAGAAAGGAACAACAGCTGCAGAGAGACATTGGATAATAGAAAAAACTACAGAATTAAATCAGCCTATATATTTTAAGGATGTGCTGACCTCAGAATGGAAACCAGGGTATGTGTTACATTGGGGACGAGGTTTTGCTTTTGTTTCTACAGGAGAAGATAAGTTGTGGGTACCATTAAAATTGATAAAGGTTCGATTTGAACAAGAGAAACCTCTTAATTAGAGGAGGTGATAGCTCATCAACCAACATGAACATCCAATTTAAACTAACTTATACCAGTAACACATGTCTTTTCATTTAATCAGATAATAACTTGCCAAAAAGGAACATCCCCAAAATTAGTCTTGGGGAAAGGTTTTTGTTTTTGTCTTTTAGGAGAATGAAGGTTAAGGAATCTGAAGAACACTGGACAAATAAGACAACTGAAGGAAAGGGACAAACTATCTATCCCAGGAAGCAGAGTGAAATGGCGTATGGGTATATATTATCTAAAAAATTTTATGTCTTCCTAAATGTTTGTTTCTGCTTTTCTCTAAAGATTTAACACTATTGGTCTTCTAATAGTCCCAGTCCAATTAAAATTTAAAGCTGACTTTGGAGTTGGAGAATGGCTCTCTCCTTCTTTAAACTCAAGCATGTTGTTAAAAGGAAAATGCAAACTCCCTGTATCATGCCAGAATAAAAGAGCCATCTTCTGCTATGAGACAGGGGAAAAGCCAAATTATTTAAGGGACTATTCTATTACTAATCTCAACTCTTTGATTCTATTCTGATTCTTTAAACTTTTCTTAAAGTATAAATTTTATATCAAAACTTACAAGATTAATATATATATAGATATATAGATATATATACATTTTAAACTTTGCTAAGATATGAATGGTCATATAGAGTACTGATTAATTCTAGAAAAAAGGCTTCAATTAGCTGCATATATATGTCTTTGTGCTCAAGTCTCTTATCAGTTTTCTGCAGGAATTCACGGCCAGGCCTAACATCAACTGAAGTCTCCAGGAAGAAGTTGGGGCCCCACAACAACAACAATTCCACGTGGACAATAATAACATCACTAAGCTGACAAACATCATCTACAGATCAGCTTTGAACTACAAGGTGCTCAGAGCAATTTTGAGATGACTAGCTGAGATGATCCAGTCTCAAAGACTACTTGAATAAGGACTTGAGATAAACCCTGAACTTTGGCATTATACACAGAATGGATAATGAAGGATATAGTTACCTTTCCTAGAATTTGACAATTAACCTAAAATTTTTCTTTCAGGATAAAGATAACTTCGCCCATACCCAGCAGGAAGCAATGTTAAGAATACGACGCCCACATTCCCAAAGAGGTGGTGTGGGGTGGGTGGTTTTTTGGTCTTTTTAATGGGTTTTGGGTCTGGGATAATTTTCATTGTTTAGGGGGGTTGGTTACAAGTTGTTGTCAAGGGTTAGGAAAAAGACTAAGCAGATTAGATTTAAGGTTCTTATTAAAAAAAAAAGAGAGAAAGAAGAAGAAAAAGACAATTACTAGTTTTAAATACTTTACATTGGATTGGATTGTTTTATATTGTATACAAATTATATATATTGAAATTGATATTGTTAGAAAATGCTATATGTATATTTCTAATTGTACTTATATCGTTCATTTAACAATGCAATTTTCTGATCCTTAAATATTATTATTACCATTAGGATATAAAGAAATGATAGTAGTTAGACATTACAATAGAACTTGTAGTCATATTAGATATGTTTTAAAAATTGAGCAGATATATTTTAGATAGGTCATCTTCAAACCCTTCAGAGATCTACAGAATATGGCATTTAAAATGTTTTAATAACTTAGAAAATTTTTCTTTTTTGTTATGACTATGAGACATGTCGGCTCCTGGCAGTACCAATCTACTTCAGAGAAAATATGGGCATTGAAGAAACTGCGTATGGAGTTAGCTTTCATTGTGGCAAAAGTTAGCCACTGGACAACAAAGTATCCTCGAATCAACTGATGACAAAATGGACAGACAGGACATGAAACAAAGGACTACTGATTCTTGCCTAAACAAGCGTGGTTATGGCTTTATCAAAAGGCATCTTCTGAGGCCAGGACAATATGGCACCATCCCTGACGTGGCCTTCGCAACTCGGAAAAGGTACAGTGCCCTTTTCTTCGAAGGCAGCTGAACAGGCAGTGGGCCGATGGCTTCTGATGTGCTATGGAACAGCAGCTGAAACAGTTATTCTTGAAGAGTAACTAAGCTCACGCCTCTCAATAGTAGACTGGCATTTGATAGAGAGATGTGGAGAAGAACGGGATGCTGAGATGAAGCCATATGTACACAGCCAAGAAGAATGGAGAGCTGAACTAAAAAAACCATCAACATTTTCCAGAATTTAAAATCCTGAATCATGACATGACATTAGTGGAATTCAGGTGTTTCTGGTGCATGGACTGCTCTCACCCAATGTGAGGTTGAACTGTTGACCTTGTGTACATCCTACTTCACAAATGAGTCTGTCAGATATGCTAAGCCTATATAGGCTGAAGATGATGCCCTAGCATTGCGGAGAAACCTCAGGTGACTGTCCAGGCAGTTGGCTGTTTCTGTCAACTCACAAATTTTTTGGAAGTTGCTTGCATGCACTTTCTGTTTTTATTTTTGTTAGCTAATATTATTTCCTTCTTGGGTCTCTGAGGGAGTTGAAGATTAGTTAGTTATAGTTGAAGGTTAGTTAGTTGAAGATTAATTAGGATAGAAAGTGAATTAGATACATTTTGGACTTAACAAAATAGGATAATGAAATTATCATCTCTGAATTTGTCAAATACAAATGAACTAGACATTGTTTAGACATTTATTATTTGTATATATTGTATATAGTTATTGTACTTTTGTATATAGTTTTTCTTTTGTTAGTTATAACCTTTTCTTTTTTTTTCTTTTTATTAAAATAGAAAAGGGGAAATGTGGTGGTATTTTACTTGTACTGAAATGTGATTTTAATTGTATGTTAATAAATAAAGTTGCCTGGGGGTCAGAGTTATAGAGCCATAGCAAGTGCGTGGCGGTGGTGGCGCACTCCTTTAAGGACCTGGAGGGCGGTACATACAGGCAATGACAAGGCAGTCACGTGTTTAGTTTACAACCAATGAGAAGGCAGAACATCTAGAGTATTTAAAGACGTACACACAGGAAGTAGTCCTCTTTTTCGGAGAGCTCTCTTGGCTGAAGCAGGATAGCTGAAGCAGGAAGGGTAAGGCTCTTAGTTCTGACCTCTTGGCTTTCTTCTCTGAATCGGCTCTGTGTTTCTTATTTAATAAGACGGTTGGTTACATCTACAATGGCTCAATGGGTGGAGATGTTTGCCTCTAAGCCTGACAACTTACATTCAACCACCAGAATATGCATGGTGGAGGGAGAGAACAGATTTCTGAAAGTTGTCTTCTGACCTGGATATAAGGCATAAGTGAGGAGGTACATGTGTATACACACACACACACACACACACACACACACACACACACACACACATACTCAATAAGTGTGGAAAAGTTTCAAAGAAAGAAATCTATTAGATTTGCTGTAAGAATCTCTAGTATTACAATGTTTAAATAATACTTATTCATTTAGTTGTATATATATATATGTGTGTGTGTGTGTGTGTGTGTGTGTGTGTGTGTGTGTCAGAAAGAGAGAGAAAGGAAGGAAGAAAAAAATATAGCTATGTAGTCTGCCAGCCAGATACATAGTACACGCCACAGCATATTTGTGGAGAGCAGACAACTTGTATGAGCCAGCAGTTCTCTGTTTCTACCATGTGGGTCAGACTTGGCAGCAAGTGCCTTACTCACTGAGCCACCTCACCATCCCTTCCAACATCATAAGTTTAACCTAACTGTAGTCAGTCATTAGTTTTGAAGCTATTCTCAATTCTATGATCATGTTCTCTTGATTCATAAATTCCATCAGTTCATTCATATAGATACATTACCATTATATATATATACATTTATATGTATATATACATATTTGTGTGATGTTATATATATATATATATATATAAAATGTTGTTAGCCTTTGTTCTGTGTATTTCTGAAATAGTAGAGGTTGGGAAACTGGGTCAATTGGTAACATGACTGACTAACAAGCATAAGGATCTGAGTTCAGATCTCTAGGACCCACATAAACCCCATATGAATAGAAATGTATCCAGAACTATAGTGCTGGAAAAGGACAGAAATAATAGGATGCCTGCAGATCACCAGCCAGCCAGTATAGCTGAATTAGTGAGCTCCAGGTTCAGGGACAGAACCATTCTCATAAAATAATGAAGAATAATGGACAAAGACATCTAATGTTGTCTTCTGCTTTCAACCAACATATATGTGCACATGTGCAGAGTCAAACACAAACATACACTCATGTACATATATATCACATAAATGTATGCATGATACACATTCACACAAAAGAATATGTTAGGGGATATTACTTTATGGTGTGTTACTTTGATTTATGTTGCATTTTTTTAACTCTGAGAAGCTGTGTTACTGTGCCTGTCTAAAACACCTGATTAGTCTAATAAAGGATAGGTAGGGCTGGCAGGCAGAGAGGATTTATAGAAGGAGAAATATGGGAGAAAAAGAAGTAGCCAGAGAAGGAGGAGGACTCCAGGGCCAGTCACCCAGCCAACAAGCTACACAGCAACCCATGGAATAAGAGTGATATTCACAAAAATAAGAGAAAGAGAAAAGCCCAGAGGCAAAAGATAGACAGGATAAGTTAAGAAAAGCTGGAAAGACACAATCTAAGCTAAGGCCAGGCAATCATAATTAAGAATAAGCCTCCATGTGATTTATTTGGGAGCTGTGTGGTGGGCCCCTCAAAAGAGAATAAAAAACAACCAACAACAAGAATAAGAGTAACTTCATGTTAAATTTTAATCACCTTAAGTGCATGTGTGGTATAATGGATTGAACCTTTCCTTACCAATGAAGAACTTACCAATGAATCATCACCCCAGACCAGGTTATATAATTTCATAATATGAGTATTTTCCTTTTTAAAGATGTTGACAGGCCCTATGATTTATAAGTTAAATTGTCTGCTCATGTCTACACACACTTCTGGTCAAGGTCCTCCCCACCACCACTTGAGAGTGTTCTTCTTGGCTTCTTTTTACCATAGTATCACTAATCCTTGTGCCTGTGAGAGAAAAAAAAGAGAGAATGCATAGATTTGTGGTACACTGTTACTTCTACATATTTGATCATAAGTGTTATCAAAATAACTATATGTTACAGCATCGTGGAACCTGTAACAAGCAGTCCTAGTGGGAGACATTAGGTCACTGAGCTATATCCTCACCTGGTGTCTTAGTTTGATTTTCTATTTATGTGATGAAACACCATGACAAAAGCAAGTTGGGAAGGAAATAATCTGGAGGTTTTTTTTGAGGGGGGGGAGGCTTACACCTCCACATCACAGTTTATTATTGAAGGAAGTCCAGACAGAAACTTAAGCAGGACAGGAACCTGGAGGCAGGAACTTAGGCTAAGGCCATGGAGGAGTGCTGCTTACTGACTTGTTGCACATGACTCAGCCTGTTTTCCTACAGAACCCAGGAACACTAGCACAGGAGTGACACTGCTCATAATGGGCTGGACTCTCCCACATCAGATACTAATTAATAAAATTCCCAACAGGCTTGCATACAGCCAGATATTAGGGAGACATTTTCTTAATTGAATCTCCCTCCTCTCAGATGACTTTAGCTTATATCAAGCTGATATAAAACTTTCCAACACACTGGGTGTCAACAGACCCTGGCTTTTGTTAATCACTTTACTCCTGGGCCATGAGATAAGTTTGTCTTTAGCATGAAGGGTTTTCTTACCACAAGTCCAAATATGACTGGGTCAAGAGATTGGGGCTATGTCAAAATAAGCCTTTTCTCTTTATTTGAGACTAACAGTCTCAAATATTTATTACAGTGACAGAAAGCTGATAAGCATAGTCACTAATCCCTGAGTACTGGGCCTGGACCATTGTTGAAGAGAAATAAAAAAAAAATGGAGATTATGATATACTTTGGATAGAAGTCCAGTTAAATGATGGACTACTGGATATTAGATTTTCCATTATTTCTTTCTCCAGCTTTTTATGTATGTGTAAAAAAAACTATTGTCAGAAGATGAAATTTCCGTATTTTGTCACAGGAGATTTACATGGGGCACATGTTCATTCTCAAAATATATTTTTGAGAAACAAAGTATCTTTTTATTCCATTTGCAATTGCTCAATGCCCCAGTGACCACACTGAAGTTCATGACTTAGAAGTGACAAAATCTCTTAAATTATTTTTGCTTCTTCCTCATTAAACTGAACCAATTCTCTGTCACACCAAGGATCCCTACAGGAACTATTCATTTGGGTACTTTCCTGGTTGTCTGTGACAAAGTGCTTGAAAATTCAACTTAAGAAATGATTCATTTCACCCCTTCATTCAAGGGTCCATCACCTGAGGGAATCTGTCATGGTGGTGAAGTCCATCATGGCAGAGAAAGTGTCACAGCAACAATAGGTAGCAGCTGGTCACATTGCATCCCCATTCAGGAAGTAGAGAGGCATGAAGGCTGGTGCTCAGCTCACATTCTTAATTTTTCATAGTCCAGTACCCTAGCTCATAAAATGGGGCAGTGTAGATGTAACCAACTGTCTTATTAAATAAGAAACACAGAATCAATGTAAAGAAGAAAGCCAAGAGATCAGAGCTAAGAGCCTTACCCACCTGCTGCAGCTAGCCTCTTCAGCCAAGAGAGACCTACTTCCTGAGTGTTTGTCTTTATATAGACTTTCTGTTCTGCTGTCTCATTGGTTGTAAACCCAACCACATGACCACCTCATCACTGCCTGTTTGTACAGACCTCCAGATCTTCTATGGTTAGTATTGAGATTAAAGGCGTGTGTCTCCAATGCTGGCTGTATCCTTGACCAGACAGAGATCTACCTAGTTCTGCCTACCAAGTGCTGGGATTAAAGGCGTGCGCCACGAATGCCCAGCTCTGCTATGGCTTGCTATTAGCTCTGACCCCCAGGCAACTTTATTAACATAAAAATAAAATCACATTTCAGTACAAATAAAATATCACCATAGGGCAGTCCATGTTCAGGGTGAATCTTACAACCTCTAATCAATGCAAACTCTCACAGACTGGCTGAGAAATTTTTTTCCCAAAGGGATTCTAGATCCTGTCAAGTTGTCATTCAGTACTAACTACTACAAAATTTCAAGATGATAGCATCATAACCAAAGGATGAGCTTCCTCCCAAACTATAATAGAAAAAATATTTTCTCTTTATTATATTGCTCTGCAAACCTTACATTTCTGATTCTTTTTTTTTTTTTTTTGACTGAAATGAATGGATAAGGAAATGAAACTTCAAGATGCAGGCCTCCTACTAAATAGGCCACCTGGCTATCATCCGCCTCCCTTCTTGAAGATCTGAAAATATGCACAGCTTTCAAGAACTAGAGAAGTAGTAGCTTTTAGGGACAAAGAGCCAGGGAATATGCAGTATAGTCATAGAAAGCCTTGTACCACCTTAGTGTTTGAGACATTATAGACCATGACAAAAGTATCCCCTGCCCAGTGTTGTGTCAGTCACAAGGCTTGATATTGTGTTATTGGCGAGGAGCAATATTTTCATGACCTGGGTAAATTATAACACAGAAAAATAATAAGTGAATTTATTGTTGAGAAGCAGTCAATTAATTACAGATAGAGTTGGCAGTAACATATCATTATCAATGGCAATAACTGGCTAAATGGTTGGTGATTTTTTTGTTTAAATGGAGATGACCAGAAAGTGTAGTACTGGTGTGGAAGCCATTGCTTAGTACATACAAACAAGACACTATGAGGTGGAATTACAATGGGACCCACTATACTAACTATACATATATCTGTATATTCATTAGCTTCAGTAGAAGATGAAAATAAACTCAAACTTAGACATCTTGATTTTATTCTACTGCAGTATTTGTTAAAGTAATTGTGTATCAGCTTTGTTGACACTAAAAAGTGTCCGAATCCCATCAGTACTGATCTCTTTCCAGTACAAGCCAATCATGTTGATGAAGATTTTAGAGGAGAAAATTTTAAAAAAAAAAAGGCTTTATTCAGCTGAGGATGGCTTATACTATCGTGCATGCAGTGAGCTTTCCAGTTCCTATGTTCAGACAATAATCCTTATTCAGTTATATTTTGGTCCTTTAAGAATGCCCACCTGATAATAAATTCACAGAATTTACTGTCTTTGCTTCTAGCTATTATTCCTTTAAACTGGGGCTGTTACTTATTTTTTGAAACCTGTGTATGCATTATTTCTCTTGTTGTTGTGGGGGAAAATGCCTGGGAAAAGTAACTTGAGAGGTGAGTATTGATGCTCTCCTTCTTTTCTCCCTTTCATTTGGACACCAGTCTGTGGAATGGTACCACCCATATTTAGGGTGGAACTTCCCACATCATTTAACCCAACTTAGAAATTTCTGCACAGACACACTTGTGCTTAGGTGACTTGTCCCTTAGGTGACTCCAGACCCTGTCAAGTTCACAATAAACATTAACCATAACACCTTGTACTCACACTCTGCGTTATACCCACTTAAGATTAAGAGCTGTATTTCTACTGAACATTTAGTTGCTGTTTTGGGCTTATAGTCAATCATTCACTCAGATTCTTGGAAGTGTGATGTTCATAAAACATATTTAATCATTGCTATCATTGCCAACAATTACCTTAAACAAAATGAATTCAATAAAAATCTGATTTTGGAAGAGGGATGTATATCTATTGTGGTCACAGTAGTCTTCAGTAACCTATAATTCAGAATCATTTCAGATTCTGCTTACAGAAATGCTTTATGGTCCTCTTTTTCTGTGAAAGTTCAATAGGATTTAGCTGATACTAAAAATAAATCTCCAGCCATTTAGAATTTGGACGTAGTGCCAGATGATTATTGTTATCATTTGCAATGTTTTCAGAGATTTTACTATATCATTGAGCTATGTGGGAGCAGTCACTCTACCAACCATTGATTTGTTGCATCTCACTTTTCCTTATTGTACTTAAAATTATGCCGGAAGAAATGACCAAGAAAAGGAACTTTTTTTCCAGATGTTGCCTCATGTGTTTCTTGACCTATAAGCAATTTTCTGGCATTTATCACACTTGTAATTCCAATAATAAATAATAAACTATTATGTAAGAATAAAGGAAATGGGCTGAGATGTCTCAGTCAAGGTGCACTGCTCACCACATAAATATGAACACATATAAGAATGCCAGATGTGGTGGCACATGCTTTTAATCACAGAGCTGAGAAAGTGAAGACATGTGGATCTCTGGGTCACACTGGCCACCCAGTCTAATGGAACTGGTAAGCCCCAGGCCAGAAAGAGATATCTCAAAAAGTAAGGTAGATAGTACCTAAGGAAAGAGAGCAAAAGTCTTCCTCTTGCTTCCACAAACACAAAAACATGTTCACTCCACATACATATGTACACAATCTTTATGCATGCTTCTATACACTTGTGCACCCTAAAACAATACAAAGCAAGAACATGTACATACATAGGCATGCATTTATATGATTGCATACATGTTTACCCCACACATCTACAAATATATGAACATGTGCATATACATTTATATATACAAACACAAACATGTGCAAGTGCACACACATGCAAACAAACATGTACATATACACATATGCATGCATATCTATACAAAATGTGCACCCATTCTCACATACCTACACACAAACATGTATATTCATATACACATAAATGTGCATACATGTGTGTACATGTGCACATACGCACTCATGAGTAACCCCATATATACATACATGCAAATAAGTATATATACAGATGCTCATGCAGTTACACCTGTGCATCACATACACACATACAAATACATATACACATATCTGTGTGCCCAATACAAACATAAACACACATATGTACAAACAAGCATACACATACTTAAACATGCATATATATATATACAAATGTACATTCAAACACATGCATACACAAAGCATGTACATATATATTTATATACACAAATATATACACACATGTGCAAATATGTGTACTCTATACATAAACATGTGCAAACACATGCATATACACACAAACACACTTATACAAACATACATAAATGCATAGACATGAATGTTCACCTCCTAATGCTTTGTACCGATGTTGCACGAATTTTAATTGGTCTTAATAATAAAAACCTAGAGCTAGATATCAGGGTAAATAGTGAAAGACCAGAGAGGCACAGTAACCAGCCACTAAAGGGACTTCTTATCTCTACAGAATCCTCAGCCTGAAAAGAGAGCAAGATTCTGTCTTTACGAATCCTCAAACTAAAAAAGACTGAGTTCCTGTCTCTTCCCGCCTTATATTCCTCTCTCCTCCCAGCCATATCATTTCCTGCCTCCACCTCCCCAGTCCTGGGATTAAAAGCAAGAGACCCCAAGTGCTGGGATAAAAGATGTGAGCTACCATTGCCTGGTTCTGTTTCTCTTTTAGACTGGATCAATCTTGTGTAGCCCAGGGTGGCAGATCCATCTGCCTCTGCCTCCCGAGTGCTGGAATTAAAGGTATATGCCACCACCGCTTGGCCTCTATGGCTAACTAGTGACTTAGCTCCACACTCTGATCTTCAGGCAAGCTTTATTTGTTAGATCACAAACAAAAGATCACCACATACACACTCATACATACATGCACAAAAATGTGTGCACACACACAAATTGGCACATATACCTTTGACTGCTGGGTCAGTGATATGTCACTTAACTCTCAATTATTCTGTCCAGGATCTATCACCTACCTATTTGAATACTCTACTGCTTTCTTTCGGACTTTTGAAAGAAACTGTTAGAAGATTCATCTGGAGACTTGTATTCACACCAGCAGCTCTTACTGGTTGTGATTTGGGAACCTCAGGTCCTTCTCCATACAGCCTGCCATGGTTAGACTGTTCTCTGTACATGGAGATGCCAAGACAAGCACTCTAAAAAAAAAAAAAAACTGAGATGAGAAGATGAAAGACTATAAAGGGGCCCGTCTGAAGTACGGCTTATTGACAATATTGGTAAACAGTGTTGCTCAATACAGGAGCCAAGCAAAAGTGCAAAAGTGGAAACTAGATGTCATCTCTGAACTGGACGTGAGAAAAGTCACCAATCAAAATTCATCTATATAAATTGGACAGAATTTGTGGCTGATGGTGGCAATTTACTTCATACCATTCCTGACCAAATCATGCACATCCTTCCTCCACTAAATATGCATGCAACTTATTCTCAAGATCTCCAGAGTCACAGCATGTTACAGCTCTGTGCAACTTTAAATTCAAGGAATATCTGTGTACTGGATCTGCATTTCACTCTCCCACACAAAAGGATGGGCAGGGGTGTGGCCACTGTCTGGTAGCTGCATTCAAACAGGAGGAAAGGAAGAGACCACAGCTGAAGTCCTGCCAGCCACAGCTGCTGCTCCCCTCAGCATGGGTCAGGGGACTACTCGTTTTCAAGGGTCTTTTCTCATGCTTTATTCTAAATGGCTCTTTCTGGTCTCCTGTTGAATAGGAAATCTACTTTTAAAGGCAGATTGTCATTCATTCCATGAAAACAGCCTAAGTTTACTGCTGGATTATTCTCTCGACCTGATTTTTTACTGCATACCTTTGATTGAAAAATAAGAAGAGAACCTAAGTTTTTTGTTTTGTTTTGTTTTTTTCCATTTTAAAGCATGCATCTCCTTTATTCTAACAGATGACACTGTCAACACTGAAACTCTTCTGAATTACATGGTGCTCCTAGGAACCTTCCCATCTTCACATCTAGACATCTAAACACCTTCACATCTACTTGAAAACAGTCCTTCAGTTTGGGTTATGTCTGCCTGGTGTGTAGTGATATGCTATGACTCCACTTTTACATAGTCTGTTTCTTCTTCTTCTCTCTTCCTTCAGCTTCCAGAAGTTATTTCAGAGAGCTTAGAAGAGGAACAGTCTGACATTTTTATTCATTTTAAAATCAGTTACTAGCTATTATCTAGTCAGTAATTACTTTGGGGACAAATACTACTTTGACATTATATTTGGATGACTGGACATGAGAAATAGTTACTTATTCAACTTCTTACACCCTGGATGTGCACATCGCCATAGTACACTTGATTTTTCTGCAGTTGATTACCTGTACACAAGACCATCACAGGGTTGCAATCTTCAACATTCCATCATGGCAGGGGGAGGACTTAAAATGCCCTACCCCTCCCTGAGGATTGACAAACAGTTGACAGTTAATTGCTCAGAAGGAGCTCTTATGCTGTTTCTACCTCTACGACTCTGAAGGCAGTTATTAGGGGCTGGGGTATGTTCAGTCAACATTTCCTCCAAAGTAATACATTTCATCCTACAGGGAAACCCCTAAGTTCAGGAACCAAACAACTCAAAAGCCTCAGAAAATTCCTGAAACACATGAGACTCACAAGCTCCCTCTCACCCTCAAACATATATAAGCAGTAATGACTGTTGAAAGACACTTTCAGACCCTCTGAGCTGCCTGGAAGAAACTCTCTCCAACATATCAAACAACATGAAAGTTGTACAATGAGATCCAGGATTTCAGCTTTGTGAGCTATGATCCATTCTAGGGTGGGTTTTGCTGACTTAGCAGTCTTTGAGTCTTTTCTGCTCCCATGAAGAACCCCTCACCTATAATCTTGTAAGTAACCCCAGTAAAACTCATTGTTTCACCAAGCTGAACTCTAGTGGTATCCATACATTTTTGGGGTTTTTTTTTGTAGGCTCCCTATCTTGGGTGTGTAAACATTTGTTCACAGCTCCCCAGGAATAGTGTAATACAACAGGGCAGAAAAACACTTTCTAACTTGGTGTAGCCTCTGGTTGACTACCCATGTTCTTGTAAATAATCCTTTATCCATGGTCCTATAGGCACCTTTAATGAAACTCTTGTTACCATAAAAAAAAAAAGATAAAAAGAGGAAAAAAAAGCCATAAAGCAGAAGGAGACTAGATGGTAACAGAATTAGCAGGAGTGGGTATGTAATAACAGAATGTGATAAGGAAGACATACAATCAAAATATATCATATACATGTATGAAACTGTCATGTTGAAATCCATTATCATGTATATTTAGTATATGTTAATAAAAATTTAAAGGTCCTAGGTGTTGACATCCAGCCTGCCCAAGCAGGCACACACACACACACACACACACACACACACACACACACACACACCTCTAATTGTCCGAATATGGTAACATGTGGTAGTTGAGTATTTATATCCACAGGCATAAAGGTAAGGGTAGATCCTAAAGAACAAAATGACAATTACAAATGAATACTTAATGTTTTCATAAATTGATGTTCAATGCCCTGTGGAAATGCAGAAGCAGAGCATGCAAACAAATTGAAAACATGTGTCCAAAACAATGATTAAGAACAATGTAAAGGAACCAGGATTATTGATTCCAAGTCTGAGAAAAGATACTAGATAGGTAAGGTATCATGGTCTAGCATCCAAAGATAATCCAAAAAAAACCCACGGAGGTTGAAGGTAAAATATGGGCCAGAAAGAGGACTGAGTATTTAAATACTCTTACCATGAAGCTTAAAGACTTGACTTTGACCCCAGGGACCTACTTAGTGGAAAGGGAAAAAAGTGAGTCCTGCAAGTTTTCTTCTGACCTCCACATATGTGTCATAGAGCACACACTTACATGCACAATAAATAAATAAAAGAAAAATGATAGATAGGTAGGCAGATAGATAGATAGATAGATAGATAGATAGATAGATAGATAGATAGATAGGTAGATAGATAGATAGATAGATAGATAGATAGATAGATAGATAGACAGACAGATTTTTTTTTTTTTTTTTTAGTAGAATGTGCTTTAGGCAAGGTCTTCCTCCCTCCTGGAATTTATGTAGAACTATGAACTTACCTTTTTGAGAAAAATGTAGTATGTAGATTTGTTCTTCAGAAACATTCCCAGTCAGCAAAGTCACAGTTTTAAAGACCCTCAGAGAGAAGCTGAACACTATGTCTTGTTGTATTCCACCAATCACAAGGGAGAAGAGCTGACATTTTAGTGAATAAGATTATACTTTTATATTCCTACTATATCTCTGTAATAAGGCTGTTGCTTATAATGAGGTATATGAATATACATTCATGAATATGGAAAAAATTCCAAAGGTAGCACAAGAATACAATCATTACACAAAGTTCTGAAAACCAAAAGCAACAACTCTTTCTTTTTCCCCCAAGCATGAAAGGGCATCTCATTCTTAGGCACTGCTGGGAAGCATCATCATCTCGAACTTGTCCATTTACATAACATGCATATGTTTGCATTTAATTTTACTAACTTTTATCGCTGCATGTGAGTGTGTATGTGAGGGAACTGTGCAAGTATCACATTCTGTTAGTGGAGTCAGAAGACAACCTTGGGTGCCCATCTTCACCTTGCACCTTGATTGCTACAAGTTCTCTCATTTGCTGCTGTATTCACCTGCCAGCTTCCAGAATTCTCTTGTCTCCAGATCTCTTCTCACCACAGGAGTTCCAGCTTTAAGGATGTAGAGTACTGGGTCTTTCTTTTCCTAAATTCTGGGGATCCAAACTGAAGTCATTATACTTGAATCAAGTATTTTACCAGCTAAACCATATCCCTAGGCCAATATGTTTTAGTTTTAATTCTGAGAATTACAATATTAAATAATATATCACCATATATGCATGCATACACATATACATAATGTACATGTGAAATTTGAAATGTCTTAATTTTGAATATAATACTATATTCCTATACTATATAATTTCAATTATTTAATAGCACTGCTATGCAAATCAAAGCCAAGAATGAAGTCAAAATATCTAATTCTATGCAATCCAAACAGGGAAAAGGAATTATGTATATATACTTGTATCTTGGCATCCACAATATCACTGACTTTTGATTTAGTTGTCAACACCGAATTGAGACTAACCTTGTTAACCATCAATGACTCTGATGAAGCCATATGAATACACAAGTCTGTTATGACTGCCTCTCTTCCTTAACAGAAGATAAAAACAGAGTGCTGGGGGCATCACTGCATATGGTCAGGAGATTCTAAAAGCAAGTGCTAAGGAGAAGCCAGAAGAGCCCACATTGTACTCTTACCATCTGCTTACCAACTGACAACCTGGAGCTTGCCAACATGTTGTTTTATTAATTTAAAATATGCATTTCCATAACATTTTTAAATAGTGTAAAATGTCATTAAAATAGAAATGTATTAAAATAGAAATGTATTAAAATAGAAATGTAATATTTCTACATGAGCTCAAATTCATCTCAAATTTAAAAGGTCTTAGGGAAATGTGCCTGAATTTCCTCCATATATTGTATATTATCTAGAACTGCCCACACTATGTTATCTAAATGTGTGGCTTCAGCAAGCCTCCATGCTTTCCTTTGGGTTGTCTTCAAAGTTATATAAACAGGAGCTAGAGAGATGGAAGAGTGGTTATGACCATGCTCTTGCAGAGAACCAGAGGTTGTTTCCCAGCATCCACACTGCGTAGCTCATAACCCCAGGTCCAGAGGGGTTTCTGGCCTCTGTGGGCACTCTGTACATGTGTATATATACATTCCAAGACACACATACACACACAGAATTAAAAATAAAATCTACAACATTGAATAAACACTAATTGTAATATTTAATACTCACCTCATTCTTTTCTTATCCATGAGCTCATTGTTGCATCTTCTTAAGGTCTCCAGAAGTAAAGTGTTCATGGTGGCCTCACTTGTTGATATACCAATAGATTTACCACCATCAATGGTGTTTTATGTGTGTGTGTGTGTGTGTGTGTGTGTGTGTGTGTGTGTGTGTGTGTGATGCCAATGATGGTTTGATTGTGAACTTCCCATATGGGCCCATATGTTGTATCACTTGATCCCCCACTGACTGGCAGTGCTGTCTAGAGAGGTTGTGTAACAATTAGAAGCTGGCACCTTGTTGGAGAAAGTGAGTCATTGGAGGTGGGACTTGTTTTATAGCCCAGTTCCATTTTCTGCTTCCTGAGTACAGATGGAATCAATGTGACCAGCCACATCACACTTTTGATGATGTATGGTCATTACTCACCATTATGTACTGTATGCCATCTAACTGTGAACTTGAAAAAAGTCCTTCCTTGCTTCAGTTGCTTCTTGTTGGATATTTCATTAGGGCAATGAAAAAGTAGCTAATACAATATCATCACGTACTGTCTTAGCTAGGGTTTCTACTGCTGTAAAGGGACACCATGACCCTGTAAGCTCTATAAAAAAAAAGAATTTAATTTCCACTGTGTGGTAGTTTGAATGAAAATGGCCCCCATAGCCCAATAGAGAATGTCATTACTAGGAAGTGTGGCCTGGTTGAAGGAAGGGTGTCCCTGGAGATGGGCTTTTAGGTCTCAGGTGCTCCAGTGATGCCCAATGTATCAATTCCTGCTGCCTAGGGATCCAGATGTAGAACTCTCAGGTACCTGTCCAGTACCATGTTTGCCTGCATTCCACCATGATGATAATGGATGAAATCTCTGAACTGTTAAGTCAACCTAAATTAAAAGTTTTATTTATAAGCGTTGCTGTGGTCATGGTGTCTTTTCGCAGAAAAAGAACTGTAACTAAGACAGAAGTTGGTACTAGGGACTGGGATATTACTGTGATAGGTCTGACCCTTCTTTTATTTAGAGAAATGTGGACTTTGGGACTTTGGATTAGAAAAGCAATTGGATGCTTTAAGTGAAACTTACTGGGCCATCCTAGTAAGAACATAGAAGACAGTGGTGATTTGAACTGTGGGAGCCTGACTGAAGAGGATTCAGAGGGGAAGAATATTAATATGTGGCCTAGAGACCATTCTTGTGATAGTTTAGTGAAGAATGTGACTGTTCTTTTCCCTTGTCTGAATAGTCTACCTGAGGCTAAAGTGAAGAGATTTGGATTAATTGTGCTGGTAGAGGAGATTTCAAAACAACCTAGTATTGACTCTGTCCTATGATTATTAGTGTTTACTCTTACAAAGATCTATAATGAAAAGGAGCAAGCTAAGCAAGGAAAAATACAAATGTAAAGTTCAAGGAGAAAAGAGGCACCAGGAAATGGAATTTAGCTAAATCTTATGTTCAAGGAGATGAACAGACTTAAAAAAAAATCCTGATGTTAAAAGGAATAAAGAGAGTAGTGACTTTAGGGCAAGATCCCACTTAGCTAAGCTTTCAATGTGTGAAAAGAATTAAAGAAAATCTTAGAGCCAGGTATAGTGATGCACACTTTGAATGCCAACACTCCAGAGGCAGAGGCAGGCAGATCTCTGAGTTTGAGGCCAGCATGATCTCACATCATGAGTATCATGAGGCCATGGATTTAGTATCAGGATAGCTAAGCTTAGTGCAGAAAACCATCAAAAACAGAAAGCTGGTGAAGATATCATTGAATGAAGGGACTGTGCTCAAGCCCCAGCAACCAGCAGAACTTGGTAGCTTTGCCACATGGTTGTGGCTTAGAGTCAAGGATAGAAGAAAGGGGTTATGGAATCTCCCTCCATGGCTAAGGAAACCCATTGAAGGTCCTGCATGGAGGCCTAGAGAGGCCATTGTATGAAGCTATAAAGTTGAAACCTAGATTGTCTTGGAGACCACAAAACATTGGAGATGTCAGAGCCATGAGATACCTGTTGAGGAGAGCTGCTAACAGGGAGCGGAACCAGCCCAAGAGGGAGTAGCGGGTTGCAGTGAACAAAGCTGAAAGGAGTTGGAGCTCTGAAGAGCATTTTGACATCAGGTGCAGAGATATACAGAGTCTGGAGTTTGCCCAGCTGGATTTCAGCTTTGCATTGGTCCATTATTTCCTCACTGTGCTCCCTGTCTTCCCTTTTGGAATGGTCATGTGTGTTCTGATTTTGCAGAGAGTACAGTTAAGAGATTCATGAGTCCTGGAAGGAACTTTGGACTTTGAATGTTTAAACAACTTTGAGACTGTTATAGACTATGGAGACTTTTAAAGTTGCACTAATAATATTTTGCATTATGATATGGCGACAAGCCTCTAAAGGCCAGGGAGTAAAATGTGGTAGTTTGAATGAAAATATTCCCCCTAGGCCAATAGAGATTGGCACTATTAGGAGGTGTGGCCTTGTTGAAGTAGGTGTGGCCTTTTTGGAGGAAGTGTGTCTCCGAGGGTGGGCTTTGAGATCTAAGTTGCTCAAGCTATACAGAGTGTGCCACTCACTTCCTGATGCCTGCAGATCCAGATGTAAAACTCTCAAGCTAATTTCTCCAGTACCATGTCTGCCTGTGAGCTGCCATGCTTCCCACCATGATGATAATGGACTAAATCTCTGAACTGTAAGTGTGCCCCAATTAAACGATTTCCTTTATAAGAGTTGCTGTGATCACGGTGTCTCTTCATAGCAATAAAGCCCTAAGACAGGCTGGCTTACAGTTTCACAGGTTCATCATGGCAGAAAGCATTGCAGTCCATATGAAGCCCTTATTTGATTATCTGAAATGAAATGTGCTTATCTTTCATGGATCTGGAAATTACAGACACAGTAGATGGATTTTCTGTTAAGGACATCCCAGTCTGAGAATGTCCTCATCTAACTCTTTCATATGAATGACAGCTTGGCTTGTGTGAATGTTTTTTGAGAAAGCTAATATGTCTCAAAATTCACAAATGGTTTAATTGCTTTCCTGAAAATGATGCTGCAGTGAAACCTAATGTCACTGAAATTTTTCTTCTGTAAGGTATTGGAATTGTTATGCCTGGTGCCTCAAGATTTTAATACATTCTTAACAATATATTTTATTAATTATTTTAGATTTCATATAATATATTTTTCTTCATTTTTTAAGATTTATTTTTAAAATCATAATATAATTCTATCATTAATGCATTTTAAAAAATTCCTGTCAGTGTGTGCATGATGAGAAGGTGACATATGTAGCTGGAGTTCTCTCTCTGGGTCCCGCTAAGCCCCGGCAGTCTGGCGGTCCACTTATAAAATAAACACACAAATGCTTATATTATTTACAAACTGTATGGCCATGGCAGGCTTCTTGTTAACTGTTCTTATATCTTAAATTAACCCATTTCTATTAATCTATAAGTTGCCATGTGGCTCATGGCTTACCAGTATCTTAACATCTGCTTCTCATCATGGCAACTGGCAGCATCTCTCTGACTCAGCCTTTCTCTTCCCAGAATTCTCCTCTCTCCTTGTCCCGCCTATACTTCCTGCCTGGCTACTTTTCAGTCTCACTGCATCTCTCTCTCTCTCTCTCTCTCTCTCTCTCTCTCTCTCTCTCTCTCTTTCTCTCTCTCTCTCTTTCTCTCTCTCTCTCTCTCTCTCTCTCTCTCTCTCTCTCTCTCTCTCTCTTTCTCTCTCTCTCTCTTTCTCTCTCTCTCTCTCTCTCTCTCTCTCTCTCTCTCTCTCTCTCTCTCTCTCTCTCTTTCACACATGTACACACACAGAGAGTCTTATTTTTAAAGTTAGGGTGTCAGGAGCCTGACTGTCTGTCTGTCTACTAAAGAAATCTGGTTAATTCTATTTTATCTGAAGTTTTTCAACCTCACTGCATCCCACACACTATTTTTCAAATACTTTTGTCCTGCCATTTCTTCACGTATCCAGTCTAAGAACAACATATTTTCAAGTTGTTTAAAAATTAAATTCTGAGGTCTACAAAGAGATGACTCAGCTGGAGAAATATTTGTCATATAGGAATGAGGACCTGAGTTCAATCCTCAGAACACAGGTAAAAACTCATGGGACTATGTTCCAAGCTGGTCATCCAGGTGCCAGGGAAATGGATTAAGAAGGATCCCTGTGATTTGATGACCAGCCAGTCTAGCTGAAACAGTAACCCAGGTTCAGTTTGAGGCCTTGTCTCAAAAGATGAGGTAGATAGTAACTGAAGAAGATATCCAATATTGACCTCTGACCTCTCTAATTACACATGTCCATGTATACCTGCAGACACAAACATGTACATGTATGCACAAATAAATTCTGTGACCTTATAACTAGATACTTCAGTACCTAATAGGCCTCTTCAATTTGTAAATTTCCATGTTATTTTCTACCCTTACAAAACTCTGCTACAGCATAATTTTGCTTATTGATTTCATTTAGCCTTATTTCCAGATAAATACTGCATGTCCATTGTCTCTCTATATAATGGAAGCTCATCTTCGCATATTACTCTAAATTCTTGAAAACAAAAATCATCTCCAGAGTCATTTGACCCATTCAGCTTCCTTGGGTTTATAAAATGTTAATCATTTTTCAAATCATTTTGAGGAACTGGAAAAGTGACTGAGCATTACGAGCACATACTACTCTTGTAGAGGACCAGTTAGATTCATAGAACCCACACAGGATGGCTCATAATCACAGGTAATTTCCATTTCTGGGATCCAATACCCCTTTTGGGGCTCCAGACACAACTTCACTTACGTGCCCATACTCCACACAGGCAAATATTCTACATATAACTAAAAAGAATAAAATTAAATATATTAAAAATATTTTTACAGAATTAGACTGGAAAGGCATTTGTAGAAAGCATGCCTAGACACTCTAGTCATTCTTTAACTGAGTGATTGGGGTAAAGACTAGCAGAGATTGGCAGGAACCAATCACCTGGATCACTTACAGGAAGCACTAGTGTTGAGCATGCACTGGGGTCACAATGTCTCACTAACAGACTCCTGACTCTGTCCCGTGGGCTCTGCTCCTCAGAATCCTCATTTCACCACCAACAAATGCCTGCACTCCAGAAATCTCTTCCTAAATCACCTCGCTGTATGTGTGTCTATGTCTCCTGACTCAAATTATGTGTATTGTTACCTACTGGTCCAACCTAGAACAAATTGGCCCTTCCTTTTAACTAGGAGAAAGATGGGGATATTATTCACCTCCTTCAAAATTCTAAAGGGGAACAACACTTTGCCCTCTCTTTTGGAGGACCCTTCCTCAAATTCCAAGGCACTTAAGTTCAAGCCGACACAAATGTCCACCATATCATTTAATGTGCTTTAGCAATTGTCTTTTTCTTTAGCATAATGTGTATTGTTTATAATTGTGCTGGTGGATACTTGGTTTTATAACAGGCTTCCTTTATGTTATCTAGCTGCTTTGCTTTTTAATTTCTGCTTGTCTCTCAATTAGCTTCTCACCCCACACTGTTATCCTATCTCTTCTCTCATTTTATAGCACCCATGCTCCATAAATTTGAATAAGATAACAACAGATGCTGCTTAAAGTGTACTTCTCTTCCAGACTGTCAATCTGCTGAAAACATGGACTTTTGCCTTGGATTGTTGTTTTGTTCCTTTGACACAGAGGAGATTTCTTTTGGTTTAATAATATTGTTTTACTCTTTTTAATTTATCCTTTCAAAGTGAGACAATAGTAAAATTGGGTGTTTATTCCTGAAAGAAAATGAGAATGATTGTCTCTGACCTTTCTTGTCTATATTTTGATGTCTTCTTTTAAGTTTGAAAATAGAGTGCTGATTCAGTTACTTGACCTTACACAGAGGATCCAGACTGTGGGGAGTCGAGTGGGAGTGATCCATGAACCCAGATGGGTGCCAAATCTCATAGCACTCACAAGCTTTGTTGTCTATGTGGAAACTCCTATCATTCCTTGCCTGATTTCTTACCCTCCACCAAGGTCGTTGGTAGATTCTTCCTCTTCTACTTCATGTTTCAGCAAGAAATATCAGATGTTCAAGGTCATCCTCAGCTACATAGCAAGGATGAGGCAAGCCAGAGATATATGCAAATATCCCCAAAATAAAAATGTCAGATGATTATTGATGATATCACTAACAATAATATAAACATAGAAATGAACACAGTACCTAACAATAAGCGCCTGGTGTGGTATCATGATCAACAGGGCTTCTGGAGAGATGGTATGATGATGTTCAGGTGGCATACACAGTTCTGCCACAGAATTGTAATGTTATAAAATTAAAGTGAATATGTTTTTGTATAGAGCTGATTTTCTATTGTTTCAGGGTCCTTGTACAATTATTGTAATAAATTTACTTAATAAAATATGTAATAGAAATGAAATAACAGCACATGTTAAATGGGTTTCATTAAGACACACAAAGGCTGCCCTAGGAGATGTTACAAGCAAACTTCTAAGTCTTTGGGTTTTAATGTAACAGAAAGTTACATTAGTGTAACAAAAAGTTTTCACTGTGACGATATTGAATTTAACAAAATTATTCATAGTCATGACAGTAATTAACACTACTGTTTATTTGGAGCCTAATCTATCACATACATGTTATGATAGAATACTGAATATTTTATCATCAATCTCATAAAGCTATGCCAGGATAACATCTATGTCTATCCATGTATGTGTGTGTGTGTGTGTGTGTGTGTGTGTGTGTTTAATTGCATGTACAATATATATACACATCTATTGAAACTATCAGAAAACTGGTCATTGCCAGAGGTCGTTTTGAAAGTAAATGGCACAACTAAGATTGCCGATGTCAGCTGAGTCTGTAGGTGGCTCAGGTTAGTTCTTGCTAGGTAATGACAAGGACCTGAACTCTAGACCCAAAGTCCATGTTAAAGAGCAGGACATTGAAAAAGCTGCACGTGACAGCAGAAACTTGCAAGTGCATGCACATGTACTCACAGACACGAAGACTGTATGTGTTTGACTCCAAGTTCAGTTTACCCCTCCATACACAACCACTGCTTAAGCATTCATTGCTTCATCTTAAAGCCAGCCACTTCATGGCCAGGATAAGGAAACTCAAGGTGGTATTGCTGAAGGTCTCCTTCAGGACACTTTCGCAACAATTCAGCTGCCTTCACCTTGGCCAGTGTTGAGAGCTGTTTTTATACCATTTTACCTTCACACTGTGAGGAAGCCTCCATCAGATTAGCTATCACTCTCCCTTGATTTAATATAGTCATTACGTGGAGCTTGTCACCTTTATGGCCACCTATGTTCCAGTGAAGTGTTTTGTCCATGGTTGTATATAATTACAGTCTAATCGGTTCAGGCAAGGACCATCCAAGTGCTCAGACAGTCATTTTATCTTCAGCCTTGATTTGAGTTTTAATTAAATAATAATTTACTCAGTATCTCCTTTAGAGGATCCTGCTGAGATTCATACCCATACATCTCTCTGAGTATCTATACATACTGTGGAAACTCAATAAATGGTGCTTACAAACTTCAGGCCTGGGGAAAAGAGAAATACTGTCATACAAATATGACGGGAGCAAAGTCAGTAGTGAGATGGGTAATACAGTGGCAAAGCCAGGCATCAGCATCAGATAAAGGACCGGATTTTAAGTCACATTATACTAGGGAAATCTGCTTGAATTTAAGTGCTATGCCCACTGGTTCCTTTCACTCCCACTTAGAACAATTAGTGCAGATTTGACCACAACATGTTGGCATTTGATATACAGGCTTTCCTGAGTGCTAGGTGCATTGTGGTCTTGAACTTAAGTCATGTCCAACATTGCAAGTTAGCACTCCTTCTAGACATCAGGTTCCATTGGGAAATAGAGGGCATATGCTCTTGCAGTTCGCACCACTTTGTTTACTTTAGAGAAAGAAGCTGAGGTTCAGCTGTAAGAGAAGGAGCATCTCAGACATTGTCTGCATCCTACAGGTGACACTATAAACAGACAATAAAATTAGAAATAAAACAATTAAAGTTATCCAGTTCACATGCATAGCACATGCAGAAAGAGACCCAAAGCATTAACCATTATAATTGGGAAGTCTAAATGGAAATGAATGTTTAAGAAGTGACTTGCTTTATCAATAGTTAAGTGGTTAAATAGACTAAGAGCCTGGGATTCATCAGGAGAACTACTTTTAGCTAAATGCAAGAATGGATCAATATACAAAGCTGTCTTCCATTTGTGGCTCTGGTTCATTTGCTCCTTGGGACCAAGGGATTTTTCTCCCTTGTTTCTACTCTCAAGGATCATTCTTTCCTTCTCTTAGCTAAGACTGATGGTTTTCTCCATAGCCACACATATCATATGACTCTCCTTTCAGGTGAATTCTAAGCCTCATTTCCTCATAGGATTTCATAAATTCATGAGATTAGACAAGAATGGTGTTTACTATTTATATCAAATTGACAGGATCTAGAATCACTGAAAAGACCTGTCTCTGGGAATATCTGAGATGCATTTCTCAAGATTAGATTACATGAGGTATGAAGACCCAGCTTAATTGTTGATAGTGCTACTCCATGGGTTAGGGTTCTGGGCTGAAAAAAAGAGAAAGCAAGCTGAGTATGAGTGTTCATTATTCATCTCTCTCTGCTTCCTGATTGTGGATGCCATGTGAGTAGCTACCTCACTCCTGCCATCACGGCTTAACTATCATGATGGAATGAACTCTCAGTCCTTGAGTGGAAATAAACCCTTCCTACTTTGAGTTAGTTTCTGTCAGGTATTTGACCACAGCAACAAGCAAAGTAACTCATGTGGGATAGGAAGAGCACAGGTTCCTTTTCTTATTTGGTTTTAGGGATCCTTGGGGAATTCAAATCTTATCCTTGTATCATCATGCTGCTCTGAGCCCCTCCATGGGATGATGACCTGCCACGCTCTATGTAGAACTTCATACAGCTTTGAGTTTGATCTCCAACTCTTCATGGGGATTTAACTCCTGTTATCTGGACAGAAAAACGCATTAAGCCTCATACCACCCAAGTCAGTTATTGTGTCTAGCCTGCACCGCCAGCCATGTTCTCATGCTCCAACAGCAGATAGAGCCCCTTGGGATTTAAGAGGGTACCCTCTGCACAGCTCCTGAGAAGTTCTTCTAGAATTGCTGCATTGTTTAAGTGACCTGTCACTATAAGTAACTAACAGGAAGTGCAACACTTGTCATTTCCTTTTCCTCCCATCCATTCAAGCTTTATCCCAGAAGCAACTGTGATTAAGTTATTGGTATTTTATACATATCAGATGATATTTTAAGTTGGAGGAATGTCTGAAATGCCGTCTTTACTAATCTTCTCTATTTTCTATGTTATTTAAGTTTGTGATTTTTGGGGATGGGGGCAGGAGTAGTTGAGGGGATCCTTCCTGCCTCTCTAACTAGCAGGAAACCATCAGAGAGTTCTGCCATCTTTACAGTGGAAATCGGTGTTCTGTTTTCATCTGCTCTTTCTCTTCTCGGCTACCATTCTGACTCCAACCCTGTGTTCCCTAAGCTGGACTCTCCAATTATATTGATATGTCTATTTGCAATAGCAACTTTCAGATAGTCTGTGCTCAAAATAAACCATGGTATTCTTTTGAATTGAGGATTTTCTTTCTGAAATTATAATTTTATTACATATCTCCCCTCCTCCCTTTCTTCCTACAAACACTCCCATATATCCCTTCCATCTTCTTTACTTTCAACTTATGACATTCTCTTATTCTTTTTGTTTTGTTTGGTTTTGGAGACAGGGTTTCTTTTTTTTAAAGATTTATTTAATTATTATGCACACAGTGTTCTGTCTGCATGACAAAAGAGGGCACCAGATCTCATTACAGATGGTTGTGAGCTACCATGTGGTTACGGGTAATTGAACTCAGGACCTCTGGAAGAGCAGCCTGTGCTCTTAACCTCTGAGCCATCTCTCCAGCCCTGAGACAGGGTTTCTCTATGTAGCTTTGGAGCCTATCCTGGATCTCATTTTGTAGACCAGGCTGTCTTTGAACTCACAGAAATCTGCCTGTCTCTGCCTTCCAAGTGCTGGGATTAAAGGCATACACCACTGCTGCCCACCTGTGACATTCTTGGGTAGAGGAAACACAGCCCTTCTAGTAATATAGCCTTTTCTTCCCTTCTGGTCCCCTCCTCATGGGGTACTCAGTTCCTTGCTCTATGTAGTTTTCTGTGTAGTTTCTTACCTTGGTTTGCAAACTCACTCGTTTGTAGGTGACTCTCTTCTTAGACCACCTTTTAAAGAAGTGTCTTTCCTTTTCTTAGTTGAATGCAAATGATACAAACCCTGCTGTTGTTGGTTATTTTTTACTCTTTTGGGGGCCCACCACCCAGCTCCCAAATAAATACACACAAATACTTTTTCTTTCTTATAAATGCCTGGCCTTGGCTTGGTTTGTTTTTAGCCAGCTTTTCTTAAATTGTTCCATCTACCTTTTGCCTCTGGACTTCTACCTTTTTCTATTTCTTTATATCTTTTCTTCTTACTCCATGGCTGGTTGTTTAGCTGGGTGGATGGCCCCTGAAGTCTTCCTCCTTCTCTTGCTCCTAGACCTTTCTTACTAGATTCCTCTTCCTCTTTATTCTCTCTCTCTGCCAGCCCTGCCTATCCATTCTGCTGCCTTGCCATTGGCCGTTTGACTCTTTATTAGACCAATCAGTTGGTTTAGACAGGCAAAGCAACACAGTTTCACAGAGTTAAACAAAAACAACATAAAACAATGTAACACATTTTTGCATCATTTAAACATATGTTCCACAGCATAAACAAATGTAAAACATCTTAAAATAATATTCCACAACTCTCTGTTATTCTAATCATTCAGCCATTTAGAATTTTACTGTCAAGTGATGCTAAGAACATTCAACACTTTACACAACTACTCTGCATATCTAGAACCTTTTCAGCATCCCAAACAGGCCTCTCCTAACTAAATGCAACCTCCTAATCACAGGCTTCCATCCTTTACTTTCTGTTTTCTGTCTCTATGACTCTACCTCCTCTAGACACCTTATGTAATATAATCATACCTCATTTGTCCTTTTGTGTGTGACATTTACCAGATGTCAGTATCTTTTTTGTTCTTCTGATGTTGTCTCTCTGAGTCAGGGCCTCATTATGTAGCCTAGAATGGCCTATTGATGTTGTTGTTTGTCTGTCTGAGTGAGGGTCTCATTATATAACTGGCCTGGTGGTAGTTGTCTAGGTGTTTTCTAAGCTTGTCTCCATTGAACAAAAAATTCAACATTTTAAAAGACGGAAGACCAATCTGGAAGAAAAGTAAAAGTAATCACTCTCTTCCTTCAGTGTAGTAGGCCCTAAGGCTGGGATTGCATGAAAGGAATTCCAGTTTGAGTGTTTTATAGGGCCGTTGACTCCTCCCCTTCCTGTTTTATATCTTGTTTAGATGTGTATGCCCATGCCTTCCTGCTGTTTCTCTTGGCAATATTTTCTGGGAACAAGAAACTGCCACCTCAAGAAGCCCATTTTTGCTTTTCCTGTTTACCTATGTCCCTCTAACTTTACTTCAATTATGTAATCCAAGCAGGTCTATTGCCTCAGTCTGTCAAGTACCAAGATCACAATTGTGCGACATCAAATCCAGGTAAGTGCATCTTGTCAAGATTAACTCATGTTATTAGTATACAGAACATAAAGTCATACATATTTTTATGTATCTATATTTTGAGTATATAGAGAGATATGCCATATATGTGTGTGTGTGTGTGTATATATATATATATATATATATATGCATATTTTCTTCCACCAGTATTTCTTTAGCTACACTGGATCTGATATTTCTTTCTGGCATTTGAGGATAACACAGAAGGGAAACTGGTAGAAGATAAGAGATTTGAAAGTAGCTTTAAAGGAGGAGAACCATGGTCAGAGTACTAGACATAAAAAAACAGCATATTTTAATGAAACTCATCACTATGAATAATGAATATATACAGATTTTAAAAACTAATTTGTATGTATTCATTATTTAATGAAACACATCACTATCCACAATGAATATATACTAATTTTTAAAAACTAATTTGTATATATTCATTATTTCATGGAACCCATCACTATGCACAATAAATATATACTAATTTTTATTTATTTATTTATTTATTTATTTATTTATTTATTTATTTATTTATTTATTTATTTTTTTGGTTTTTCAAGACAGGGTTTCCCTGTGTAGCTTTTCGCCTCTCCTGGAACTCACTTGGTATTCCAGGCTGGCCTCGAACTCACAGAGATCTGCCTGGCTCTGCCTCCCGAGTGCTGGGATTAAAGGTGGATGCCACCACCGCCCGGCTCTTATACTATTTTTTAAAAAGAGACTAAAATGATTATAAAAAATTTAATCCCTAGAAGAACTGAATAATATAGCTTCCACAAATCAGAAAGTAGAAGAGTGAATGATGTAGTAGTATTTCTCATTCCTCTACATGAAAATGCACTTCCTTACATTCTATATATTATCTAATATTGTGTTCAACTTTTAATAAATTATATTATGCTGTTGCATTTCAACTCAACTTGGTTCTTAAAATTTATCTACATATGAAGCTTCGTTGTCAACTTTTAAATATTTTGTTTTTAATTTAGGTTATGTGTGCATGTGCAGTGAGTGCAGTTCCTGTAGAGGCCAAAGGAGGGCATCATATTGCCTGGAACTGGAGTTACAGGTTGTTATGAGCAGTCTGAACCCAGTGTTGGGTACTGAAGTCAGGTTGCCTGCAAGAACAGAACATTCTCTTCACACTAAACCTTATCTATGGCTGTTATTATATTACACAGTAGTTAATTTGTTACAGCTATCATGATTTTTGTATTTTTCTTACTGATGCAACTCAATTCTGTAATTTTCAATCCCATTAATACTAAGTGATGATGCACTGCCTTTATATCCTTTTACTTAAACTCAGTTTGTTAAGCATCTCTGAAAAAAAGTCTACTGTTGACTGTCTTGTGAATTCCTCCTTGCCTGTGTCCTTACATCCCATCAGAAACTGCTGCAGGCCATCCAGACTTTGTGAGTGAAAGAGTGAGTATATGCATCAATACATGTAAGAATTTGAAACAGTGAAATGTATCTTTGTAATACTGACTGTTTTAAGGATTGGCTTATTTGGAGCCTCAAGTATTACCTGTTTGACCTGTGTATCTACACTTACTGCCTCAGGAATAGTGATATTTATATCCAACATTAAACTGTGGATATAAAACAACAAAGGAATGATGTTTTCCCTTGATACATTACTATTGAAAAGACATCTTTTGATCCATTTGGAAAACCTGAAAGCTCTATGTCTCTATTAAATGTGTGTATTATTTTTCCTCCAAGGCACTTACCCTGAGCTTATAAGATTGACTACCAACAGCACTCCCTGGGTGTATTATTGAATTTAGGAGTTTCATTCTGTGTCCAGGAATGCTGTAATTGTGAAGAGTGTGGAGAGGAAATAAAACATAAACACACCCAGCCTGATTCTGAGATCACTGGAAATGGGCCTTAAATTTGGAACTCTTCCCTTCTTCCTGCTCATGTTGTTGGAAGTATGAAACACAGACCTTACAAGCAAAACAAAGTGATTCCCTAATCAAGTGGTTAGTGGGTGATGATGACACAGGAACTCAAAAGTCTAAAAATCCACTCAACTGGACAGGAAGCCTCGCATGGTCTTGTCTTAGCATCTCTTCTTCTTCTTCTTCTTCTTCTTCTTCTTCTTCTTCTTCTTCTTCTTCTTCTTCTTCTGCTTTTTTGATCATTAGATGTGTGATAAAAAAATGATGACCCTTAAAATAGCTGAAAACACATATTTCCACCCATTTTGGATGACTCTAGACTATAAATACTGCCTGTGTGCTGGATGGACTCCCACCCATGACTGTGGTTAAGACAGGATTGGGGTAACAGTGAAGTCTATCTAGGTCAACATTCTTTTTTTTTTTTTTTTTTTTTTTTTTTTTGGTTTTTCGAGACAGGGTTTCTCTGTGTAGCTTTGCGCCTTTCCTGGAACTCGCTTTGGAGACCAGGCTGGCCTCGAACTCACAGAGATCCGCCTGCCTCTGTATGTGCAAGTTTACCTTAGTGTAGGTGGAGGCCAGAAGCCAACTTAGGTGACTTCCTCAATTCTTGTCATCTTATTTTGAGACAGGGTCTTTCACTTAACTTGGACCTTACTGATTTTTTAGGCTGCTAGGCCATTGTGTTCCAGGGACTTCCTTGTCTTTGGCTTCCTAGCACTGGGAATACAGACACATGGCTCTATGCCAGGCATTTGCACAGCTTCTGGGGACCAAAAGCAGGTCCCCATGCTTACACACCAAGTACTTTACTAAACAAGCTCTCTGCCCGGCCTGTATTGAATATTCTTTAAGTCTTTGTACATTGTGTTATCTCTGGGAAGAGTGACAATTAACTCTTCATGTTTCTGAAATATTTACATGCATATAGAGGTTAAGCCACTTGCCCAAAGCCAGGGCGCACTGGCCCAAAACATCTGTTTAGACTTCCGTTGGAGCATGGTGCAAAATACAGAATCACAAGTGAAGCATACGCTGTCAAACAGAGAAGACAGTTCCATATAAGCAAAAGTATGACCTGAGAGGATGGAGCAGGTGTGTGTGTGTGTGTGTGTGTGTGTAAATGAGTACATAGGTATGTGTGTATGAGTCTGTGTGTATGTATGTTTGCATGTATGTGTGAATGCATATGTAGGTATGCATGTATATGTGAATATATATGTGTGTATATGTATATGTGTGTTGCACAGTTGTGTGTGTATGTGCACGTATGTGTGTGTGTGAGTGTGTGTGTGTATATGCGCATGCACTCACTTACCTGTACCTCTACTCCCTTTTTCAGTACCAGCGGTAAATCTCTTGTTTTATTCAGTGATAGGCATAAATCACAGGCATAAGTGCATGGTATGTGTCCCCAAACCTGTCTCCATTCCTGTTAATAGGGTGATTCAGCTTCAATAAATTATACCTATGAATGCAAAATATAATGAACCTTTTCCGCTTCTCTTTTCTGAAATATTGAAAGAAAATTGGTTCAAGTCAACAATCATTTTTAAGCTGTAGATGAGCAGGCAGGAACCATGCTAAACACTGAGCACACAAATGCAAGTGAGATAAAATTAGTATTGAAGGCTTTTAGAGTCTAGTGGTGGCACAGGAAGGTCAACAAAATATATTAAAGTATGAAAAGTTTTAAGAAAAATGTGTAGGAGGTGTGGCAGGGGTTAGGAAGGGTGTCCATATACCCTGCTTATATCTATCAATGTGTGTGGACTGTGAGATAATATTGGAGCTGAGCTTAGAATATAAATAATAGCTTTCAAGCAGGGAATAGCCATGGGGACTCAAGGCAACAAAATAGCAGCATTATGAAATTTTGCTTCTCTGACAGCCTTGTTGAATTTTAAGAGATTTGCTTGTTCCTTCAACAAGTATGTATTGAGTTGCTGCCAGGATTTGGGATTCACCCTACGTTCTCGGGATGCAGGGACAGCAACACAAATCCCCATCACACAAAAGAGTGGGTGTCAGCTAAAGCTAATTACAAGGTCTCCCTTTGACAATCAGAACGCACTTTGCAGTGGAAGCAATATTTTAAAAACATTTTGAGGAATGGGAAGAAGTAAATGTTGAGACCATGGAGGGAAGCATTGTTAGTGAGTGTGGTACAGACACTAGACATTGAGCGGCTCTGTAGAAGATGGAGGAGGTAACAAGCCCCTGGCTGCTTAAGGGGACAATCGAAAGCACAGCTGTGGCTGAGCAATGAGGAAAGTGAAAGGAAATGGGTGCATGGAGGCAAGATCACACTGATAAGATTGTATATTACATGGCCAGTTGTGGTGCCAGAGGACTGCGAGCTATGATGGACAGTTGGTGAAACCGAAAAGAGCAGGGAGGTAGTTTGAAATGATACACAGAAAAATCACTCTAAATCATACAAACCCCAAAGGATGCTTTATGCCTAAAAATAGCATGTCAATGCTAGAATGTCCCTTATTGGGTAAAGCTATAGAAATATTCAGGTCTGAGTTTGAACCCCAATCATATAAAAAAAGAATCCATAGTAAAGAAGAAGCTGGGAACTGGTGATTTGAATCTATAATCCCAGGGGTCTTGTGGTATGGTGCAAAATGAAGACAAGAGAATCTTTGCAGGCTTTTGGGCCATCTAACCCTGACTACACAGTTGTGACAGCAAGAGAGCCTGCCTCAAACAAGGAAGGAGATGGGGACCTACACGTGACCTTGTCCTCACAACACATAACTGCTTGCACTCACACATAAACATATACACATCAAACACACACTCATTTCACATACATTTATAAAACAAGATTTTAAAGGGAAATATAGAGAACAAGGTTATCTAAAAGCATGCATATCAGCCAACTATATACTTATATTTGTGTGTGTATTTGTGTACACATGCATATGTGTCTATTGTAAAATTTCTATCAGACAGTAGGAAACATAGTTTATTTACATCTTATATGCACAGGTGTGTCTGACACATTTGCATATACATACAATAAGAAATGTATATATGTAAATGTTTACATATGTACATTATCTACATAAAGTAGCAACACTAAAAAGTGGTTTGAGAAGATAGGTTTTGTTTCTCTAAATCCCTTTGGACATTCTAGAACTTTCTTCTGTTGGGCTTTACCTAATAATTGTGTGCTTGCTATACAAACTTTGTATCACAGTGAAGCTCTTACTGCAGAGTTCTGCTGGGCTGTAGCTCACTGGATATTTGGCTGGAAGTCTCTTGGCTGTGGCTGACCTGACTGTGGACCCAGGTATGAAATGCGTAGGATGCGAGAAAGGAATCTATGTGGGGTTTTAACAAACAGACCAAGCACATGTCCAGGATGCCTGCCAAAAGGAGTATGAAATAAGTTTCACTATGGAGAGTGTTGTGAAGTTTGAATGTTTTATTTCTATGTTTTTAAGGCATTTGAAATTATATATAACTGCTCTTTTCAGTGGTGTGGCATCCTCACGAGTTCCATTGATCCCATGAGGCAAAGCATGGCATGGCGGTAGGGCAAGACACTTAAGTCATAAAGCAGTTATAGGATGGGTGAGACCTGTGTCTGAAATAAAAGGGTCTTCAATACAACAAGAATGTGAGGCGTTCTTTAGATTGCCAGTTGGATGGACATGAACATGCCTTGTGCAGAGTAAATAATCAGCTGCCTAAAACAATTGAGACAAAAAGATTTGCCCAGCAATACCATTCAAGAATGTCATTCAAGAAGAGGGAGAAGTCTCAGTCAGTTAAGTGCTGGTCTTGTGAGCCTGAGGACCTGTTGGGATTCCCAGCATCCATTCCAATGAGAGTGAGAGGTGCCCATCCGTAAACTGAGTGGTAGGAAGGCAGAGGGTAGAGAATTCCTGGGCTCCCCAGCCAGCCAGACTAGTTGATTTTTGGAGCTTCGGGTTCAGCCAGAGACACTGTCTCAAACTTCAAGGTGGCATATGACAAATAAGACAGATACCATCAATCTCTCCTCATCCACATGTGCACATGTAGGCACCTGCACACATACAAACATATGCACACACACATATACATGCCACAAACACCTTTCATAGGTATATGAGAAGAAGGCAGGTATGATGGTTGGGTGGTTAAAGGCACTTTCCACCAAGCCTGACTACCTGAGTTAGTTTCCAAGAACATAAATTGTAGATGGAGAAAACCTACTTCTTTAGGTTTTCCTTTAATTTCTATATGTTTACCTTGGCATATAGCACCACCTCCATACAAGCAAATATAAAAATTATTAAAGATTGTATGAGGAGAAAAGGTCCAGTCATTGGGAGTCATTCTTGGTTAAGTAAGTTTATGCTAGTTTCCTTATTTAATTACTTACTGTCTCAGAATTTTTGGTATATTAATAGACTATGCAAAAGGGTGTAGTGAACACCACTCCCTGCTAATTATCAATATCCTATTCACTTTGCCATATTCATTAGCAATTCCAGAAAATGGTATCTGCTGTGCAGTCTAACACACCATTGACTCTGGATTTTCTGGAATACAGGGCTGATTTTACGTCTTAAGGCTCTACAACAATGGTTCTTGACCTGTGGGTTATGATCCCTTTAGAAGTAGAATGACCTTTTCACAGGTGTTGTCTGAGACCATAGGAACACACAGATATTTACATTAAAATTCAGAACAGTAACAAAATTAGTTATGAAGTAGCAATGAAAACAATTGTATACCTTGAAGCTCCACAACATGAAAAGCTGTATTAAAGGGTCACAGCAACAGGAATGTTGAGAACCACTGACCTACAAACTTGAGGATTGCCTCAGCATCAATTCCCATCTGCCTCAGGAATATTTACCAGAACTTCTGAATTTAGTCTTTCTAAAACAATTAGTATTTATTAACTATAAATTTTGATCACAGTTAACATTTAATAAGGCTAAAATTGTATAGTTTACTAAGAATGCTGTGTTATTTGTGTATAATATATAAAAATAAGATTATAAAAATATACAGTTTCACTGCTAATTGGTTCACAGTTATCAATTGCTAGAGCCGTATGAAAATATATTTGTGAATATGTTTACAGATTTACATTTGCACCTTTGGTCTATTATCTATAGTACACTGTAAATATTTCAGTTTCTTTTTTAATTCTGCTATTACATGAGTAAGTTCTTACATACAGTTTCCTAAAATGTACAAATGGCAGCATAAATGAATGAATTAGGGAGCAAGTAAAGAGTGGGAAGGAGACAGGGAAGAAGAGAGGAAGAAAGAAGATAGAGTGGAAGATAGAGGAGGAGAAGAATCAATCAAGGGAAGGAAAGGGAGAGAAAGATGTGTTGATGGTTTATTCCTAACTGGTGGTCATCAGATCAAAGGTCACTGGATCATGAAGACCCTAACCTCACTCATAGCTTAAGCTGTGGGGACTCCCTTTGTTAAAGTGAGGAGGTCACTGTGCAAGGGTTCAAGGGGTGCATCTTGTCCTGGAGCTTTTTTTTATTTCCCTGTCTCTTTCTTCTTCCAAGCTACCATGATGGGAACAACTCTTTCCTTCACATCCTACCCAGCATGATGTTCTGTGTTGTTTCAGGTTCAAACCATGAAGCCAGCCAATGATATCCTGCAACATCAGGAATCATTTATCAAAATAAACGCTTTTATTCTTTAAGATGTCTTCTCAAATAATTTATGAGGCAAAGGAGGATCCAAAGAACAAGGGGGAGAGTCGAAATGAGAGAAAATGAAGCCAAACATCTTAATTTCTTGTTTTCTGTGCACCTAGTCTTCCCACGTGGTAATCAGCAGGGCATCTTTCACGTATCAGCCACTAACTTCACAGAAACAAAACCTTCCCAGGACTGATCATTTCACAGCTTATAACCAAAAATGTGAAAATGAAAAACAATATCTTACCCATCATATTTCTCCTTTGTATCATGTACTCTGTATGGTCCCAAAGGGCCAGCCCTAGAGAAATAACCTCTCAGCAAGTATTGTTTTTTTCCCACAATACTCTAGTAACAATCTGCACAAGACAAAAGAGTTTGAGCTTGAACAGAAATATACAAAAGGTTCTCCATCTGTTAAGAACAAAGTTGAATCTTCCTATCCCTTTATTCAAACTGACTCCCAAAACTTCCTTAAGCAGATTTCTAGTTGTTCTCTCTATTGTGTTGATGAAACATATGGGCTGTTGATATAGATAGGCATAAAGAGAGAAAAAAAGAGAAACAGAGACAGGAAGAAGGAAAGAAGGAAGGAAGGGAGAGAGCGAGGGAGGGAAGAAAAAAGGAGGGAGGGAAGGGGGAAAGAAGAAGGAGAAGGAAAGGAAGGAAGGAAGGAAGAAGGAAAGAGAGAAATAAAGGAGAAAAGAAGAAAAGACAAGACATATTGGTTTATTTTCTATGACTGTTATAAAACACCATGACCAAAAGCAACTTGGATAGGAAATGGTTTTATTTGGTTTACAATCCATCAGCAGCAGAAGACAAGGCAGGAAGTTAGGGCAGAAACTTGGATGCAGTAAGTGAAGCAGAGACCATTGAGGTATTCTGTTTACTGGTTTGCTTCTTGTGGTTTGCTCAATTTGCTTTTTTATACACCTTAGGACCACTTGCTAGGGGATGGCACTGCTCACAGTGTATGGGTTACTTCTACACCAATCATCAATTAAAAAAAAAAATGCCCTGCTCATGCTTGACTACTGGCCCATTTGATGGAGGTATTTTCTCAATGATGGTTCCTTTTTTGCAGATTTTTGTCAAGTTGCAGTATTTTATCAATTGACACAATTGACCTCTTGTTGATTTGACACAAACACATCATTATTGAACCATATATTTTCCTTTCTTGTTTGTCACCAAGATGTCATATTAATATTAATACCACAATTAAAAACAGTATAAATGTAAAAGTTCCACAGTCTTTAAATAGTTTAAAACTTTAAAATCTTGTCTCTTTAAAATATCCAGCCTCTTTCGAAGTCTAACATTTCTCAACTGCAGGCTCCTATAAAATCAAAAACAAGTTGATTACTGTCTTACTTCAAGAGGGAAGAACCAGGGCACAATCATGATCACATAAAAGCAAAGCTGAAGTTCAAGAGTGCAAAGAATTTACTGTTTGACATCTGGTATCCACTTGCCAACTTCTTCAATTCAAAGGACATGGACAATTCCACCTCCCTTACTCTACCATTCAGAGCAAACATAGCTCATCTCATAGGCTCAGGCTGGCTCACTCCACAGCTGCTTTTATCTGTTGTGGTCATCTCATAATCTCCAGTATGCTAGGGTCTCCACTGCAATATAGGCTGCATCTTCACCAGTAGCCTATTCTGGACTCTTCAGAGACTCAAGTCCTGTCACATAGTGCTAAGCCTCAGCTGCTCTCCATGACTCCTTCATGTCCTTATATCAGAACCATCTGCATAACTCTTACATATTTTTAAGTTTGACTGTCAGCATAATGCAGCCTTGGGTCCCTCTGGATCACAGATTCTGTGTGCTGACCCTGAGGAAATACACCCAGAAGTTTTCATGTCAGTGATGCAGGTCTCTTCTTAATTATAGCTGATTTTTCAGACCCAGCTAAGCAGCATCAATTTTTCCAGTAAAGTAAAACTTATACCTTAGTAGGACTCCATTCTTCTTAGTAATTGCTGATTCTTCAGCCCAACTGACTACAAACACAGTTTCTTAATTGAAAGCAGCACACAAACAGCCCTGGTACAGTTTTTGCTTCCTTCTGAATGTCACAAACCAAGCCTCCATCATCTTCACTGCTCTTAGCATTATTTCCCAAGCACCTACAACTATAGCCCATTGAGCTCCGAGCACTCAATGACTTTTCCAGCCCAGAGTTCCAAAGTTATTCCACAGTCCTCAAAAATACATGGTAAGGTCTTCCACAGCAATACCCCATGAACCTAGGATCGATTTCTGTCCTAATTTGCTTTTTATTGTTTTGATAAAAATACCATCATCCAAAGCAACTTAGGAAGGAAACAGTTTATTTGGCTTATGGGTTACAGACCATCATAAAGGAAACCAAGACAGGAAACTGGAGGCAGGAACTGAATCAAATGGAGGAATCCTGTTTACTGGTTTGCACCTCCTTGCTTTTTCAGTTTGCTTTCTTATATACCCCAGGACCACTTACCTCGGGATGGTTCAGTCCATGGTGGGTTGGGCACTTCCCAATCAGTTATCAATTAGAAAATGCACAAGAGGCCTGACTACAGGCCATTTTATCAATTGAGCATCTCTCTCTCTTCCCAGGTGACTTCAAGTTGTATCAAGTCAACAGAAAATAACCAACACAGAAAGAAAGGAAAAGAAATCGATCTATCAACTATGGTTTAAGAGTTTGTAATTAGCCGGGCGGTGGTGGCGCACGCCTTTAATCCCAGCACTCGGGAGGCAGAGGCAGGTGGATCTCTGTGAGTTCGAGGCCAGCCTGGGCTACCAAGTGAGTCCCAGGAAAGGCGCAAAGCTACACAGAGAAACCCTGTCTCGAAAAACCAAAAAAAAAAAAAAAGAGTTTGTAAATTGATTTCCTTTGTGTCTCACTGTTAATACAGATAAAATGTAGTCTCTGCATGTGAACATGAAAATATGATAGTTACTTAAAGTCCAACAAAAATTCTCTTTAAAAGTTATATTTCTGAACAATTATAAAAAAAATTAGGTAATTTTGACTTACAATTCTACGTTTTGTTTTCCAAAGTTGTCTGAAGAGAAGAGAATAAAAATAGTTGAAATTTATGTGAAAGACTCCTGAGTAGATAAAAGTCAAATGATAGGGAAGTTTGTCTAGCAGTATATAACCTTGTGGATGCAGTTGAAGTTCAATTGGCATCTTAGTTAGAGTTTCTATTGCTGAATAAAACACCATGACCAAAAGCAACTTGAGGAAGACAGGGTTTATTTTACCTTACAATTCTCACATTACGCTCCATCCATGAGGAGGAACTTAGAGGTAGAAGCTGAAGCAGAGACTGTGAAGGAATACTGCTTACTAGCTTCTTCTTCATGGCCTGCTCATCCTACTTTCTTAAACAACTCAAGACCATCTGCCCAGGCTGGCACCACCTCCAGTAAACTGGGCCCTCTCCCATCAATCATTAATCAGAAAATGATTGACGGATGTGCCTATAGGCCAATCTAATAGAGGAATTTTTTCAGTTGAGGGTCCCTGCTCCCACATGACTGTACCTTGTGTCAAGCTGACATAAAACTACTTAGGACTGCTGGTATTAATTTAAAATGAGCTAGTAAAGCATTCTAAAGTTACATGTACGAACACAATAAGCACAAATAATATATTTATTAAGTATGTGTAAAATGGATAAAAAACTCCAGGGCCAAAGGGATGTCTCAGTGGGTAAAGGACCTTTACACTTACTAAGGACATGAGTTCAATTCCTTGGAACCCACACAAAAATGGAAAAAGAGACCTAACTCTACAAAATTTGCCCTCTCACGTCCACACATGTGCAATGATGGCTTTCACAGGACCTCACACGCATCTTAAACACACACACACACACACACACACACATAAAAAGTGAAAAAAAATCATTAAGAATAAAATGTTTTCAATAAAAATAACAAATAGAGAAAATGAAGAACAAAAAATCTGAAAGAAACACACGATAAAACAAAAACAAATTACCCCCATCAGGACTGTACATGTAATGGCTCAAAATATTCAATCTAAAAAATACATGAGAAGAGTGAACTTAAGAAAAGAGAGAATTATAATATATGCTTTCTGTACAATATTCATCTAATATCTTGGGATAAAAGTAGCTTAAAAACTAAAAGGCTAAAAAGATATGTTCCATTCAAATGTTGCCTTAGTAAAAGCATGATGAGTAATCTCTAAAATTAGACAAGCTTCATGTCAAAAAACTCTACAAGGAGATAAAGGAATGAGGTCTTACACTGAAAATAAAACTGTAAGCTCAAAGAATCCATAAAAAATGAAAGCAGTCTTGAAACAAACATCAGTTACAAAATATGGATGGGAATATTGACAGTCTTGAAAGGATAAATAGTTCTACAACAAGAGAATGGGGTATCAATACACTTTCCAATAGCGTCTAGAAAACCCAGACCGATCATCAGTAATGAAACACAGGACTTTAACAGCACTGGGAAAAATTGAATTTGATAGCAGTGAACAAAATTCAAGACTATCTCCTGGCCAAAATCTCTCAAACAAAACAGAAAAGTCCAGAAACAAACCAAAAGCAGAAAATTAGCAAGTTTTGACAGTATGTGGAGAGATTGGAAGTCATTGGGCCTTGATAGTAACATAAAACACTATGCTTGCAATGGTGAGCTGAGTACATTCTTCACTATGAAATCAATCATAAAACTACAAGACTCTAGTAATTCTTTGGTGAATCATGTCCAAAATTATTTATTCATTTGTATTTATTGCTGTATTATTTCTTTTTCAAAGTTTATCTTCTTTATTGACTCTTTGGGAGTTTCACATCATGCACCCCAATTCTGCTCACCTCCCACTTCCCCCATACCCTCCCCTCAACCCTGTCTCACCCCCAAAAGAAAACAAAAGTAAGCAAGCAAGCAAATGCAAAAACACTGCCCCCAAAAAATAAAAATAAAAACAACAACAAAAGATCTCTTTGCTTCTCCTTCTTTCCTGCTTCTCCAACACCTCTACATTAGTCCTGGTGGCATTTGGAGCTTCGGTATATTATATAGTATAACTTTACTAGCACATGTTCGTTGCAAGCAGTTATTGGTCTTATTCAAGGCCTCTGGTTTCTGGTACACCATCATCATTGGATTATTGCCCAAACTCCTCTGATATATCCTGTGGCCACCTCAAATCTTGGAAATCCTGCGGGTATCATTTCACAGGACCAGTCCTTTCACCAGCTCTAGCAGGTCCTAAATGGGGTAGATGCTATGGTGGACCAACCTAAGGCCCAGCTGTGGGCATGGGTGGCAGCCGAGCTGGTTAGTCCAGGCCACTGGGGCACCCACCTCAGGCAAGCAGGTAGGGTCAGCTCTGCTATGTGCATGCCTAAAGGGTTGATTCAGCCTCCCCTGTGGTGAAGGGTGGGGGCCATCTCTCCCAAGTGTCCAAAAGCCTGTTCTTTTGCTGTAATGTCCAGTAAGAGGCAAGGCCCACTTTCCCAGGGCTGGTGAAGGGTAGGGCCACCTCAGCAAGGCCCTCTAATTTCTCTTCACATGGTGCCTAAGGCCTCCTGAGGTCAATATAGACCCCAGTTGCTGCTGACCCATGGACCCACAAATGGCCCTGGGTGGCAGCTTGGGCCTGCATGACATCCTGGCTCTGGGTGAAAGGAATGGCCACTCAGGTAGGAATGGCTCTGGTGGACACATGGCTGCCAGACACCACCGAGGCCTCAGGTTGTGACCCCAACCTTGGGCCTCTAAGTGACCTTTGGTGGCAATATAGAACCTGACTTCAGCACCCACCCCAGCCGCAGTAGGACCATGGACCCTGAAACGGTCCTCAGCAGCAGCTGAGTCTGGATGTCACCACTGCCCCAATGGCAGTATGACCCTCAGACACGAACATGGCCCTCAATCTCAGGTGTCTGCACGGCCATCGATGGTAACAGAAACATTGGACATCAGCACACACACACTAGCTGCAGTAGGGCCATGTACCCTGACATGGCCCTCGGCTGTAGCTCTGGCACGGGAGTCACCATGACATTGAGTAGAAGCGCAGGTCACTCAGTTCTGCATGCATCCTGGTCCTCAAACACCAACCTGAGCATCTTCATGGTGCTCAGTGGCAACAGGAGCCACATACGTCTATCCGGACCCTGGCTGCTATACTGCCACGGACCCAGATATGCCCCTAGGTAGCAGCGAAGGCTCGGATGACACCATGGCCCTGGGAGGCAGCACAGGCCATCCCTATCTGTACGGCCCCTGCTGTGGGTGGCCAGCAGACTCCAAACAAGCCACAGGCTCCAGCCCAGATCCCGGGCCTCTGTGTAGGTAGGTCCTAGTGGCAACCTGGGCCACAAACTTCAACACAGACTCCAGCTGGAGCTGGGCCACGTACCCAGACATGGACCCAGACAGCAGCTCGTTCTAGTCGACATCCTAGCTCCGAGTGGTGGTTCCAGCTACTCAGATCAGGATGGCTCTGGCAGCGGTATGGCCCCTGGATACCAACAAGGTTACAGGTGTTGGCCCAGACCCCAGGCTTCATGTGGCCTTTGGTGGCAACATGAGCCATGGACATACCCATAGACCTTAGCTGTGGTAGGACCATGGACCCAGACATGATCCTGGGCAGCAACCAAGGTCTAGTTGTCACTGTGGCCCCAGGTGATGGCCTAGGCCACCAGATCGGCACAGTCCCAGCAGCAGTATGGCTCATGGATTCAAACTTGGTCCCACGAGGCAGCCCAGACCACGAGTATCAGCATGGCACTCGATGGCCAAAGGAGCAATAAACATCAACACACACCCTGGCCACTGTAGGACCGGGGACCCAGACATGGCCCTTGGCAGCAGCCTGGCCCAGACAGCACCATGACCCTGAATGGCAAGCAGACCTCCTGCCTCAGTCTACTCACTGCATTCACCGTGGCCCCAGGTAACAAGCAGGCCTCCAACATCTGCCCACTCCTCACCGTCTTCTTTTATTCCTTTCTGTGTTTTTCCACAGCTCATGAACCATTCCATCTTCTCTATCTCTCCCATTTCTCCACCACTTACTTCATTACCATGAGTCCTACCTGCCCAGCACCACAAGGCACCAAGTAGGCCCAGGGATGTCTTCCCTCAAGCCAGGGCCTTGAGGACCCCATCTGGCTAGACCCCCTCTGAGCAGAACTGCATCAGGCAGGGGTGGCTATCTTCCCACCAGCTGTGGTCTTGAGAACCCCAGTCCCTGTCTGAGCGGAGTTGCTGCTGTATTATTTTCAAAATCAAAATGATGTAATGAAGTCCATTCTCCATCTACAAATGGATGGTAAACAGGTGCAGACAGCAGGCTTGCCTAAACTCACCACACCAAACTTGATCGAGATCTGCTGATTGCCCTGCCTCCATCTGGAACAGAGGGATTACAGGAATGTTGCGCAGTTCTACTACATGATCCAACAGGAAGAATGCCAAGGAAACTCTATTAAGACCAGTACCAACAAAGAGGGATTTCGTTTATGCGAGACATTTGTAAGAGTAGAGATGGAAGCTGCAGCATGGTTCAGCGGGTAACGGCTATCATTGTGAAGCCTGGAGACCTGAGTTTGATCCTGATGCCAACATGACAGGAGAGAATGAAACAGTGATGCTGTTATAAAAAACATAATGCCGCCAGTTGCTGAAGTCTGTTCAAAGAGGAGAATGAGGCTTTGGTGTTTGGTGGGTTTCAGTTCACAAGGCTGTCGGAATGCTTAGGGAGGACTGGTGGTGAAGACTGAGCTGAAATATGGGTCCTTAAGGCCCTGAATGTGCAACCAGTGATGTCAGAGGATCTACAGAACTCTCTACCATAAACTACCACCATCAGAGAACTGATGGTCTAAAATGGCAGACCGCAAAGGTATTAGTAATGGAAGGTAGATATACCACCCAACAGTTCTTAAAACAGAACAAGTAAATGTTGTATTTGTAAATTAATTATGTATTTTGGACTCACACCATTAAATTTGTGGTACATAATATAGACTACATTGTAAAATTTTAGATGGAGGACAGCTAAATAGAAAAAGAAGGGGAGAGAGAGACAGACAGAGACAGAGAGACAGAGACAGAGAGAGGATGCATTGTTTACAGAAGGAAGACTAGCTAATGATAGTGATGTTAAACACCTCTTAGGAAGAAAAGATGGCTCTTCAATGAGGCTTTGTGGCTGTACTTCCAGGTTTCCATGGTTTCCATACCAGTTCTGCTATGGTCAGGGGATTGTGCCATCGCCTGTCCCTTGCATCTGCCATACAGAACTACCTTTTGCTGTGTGGTCAGGCCACCTGCACTGAGTGGATGCATGCAGTCCCCTGCACTGCCTGCTATCCACACCTGCTTCCCACCCAAGGTAACGTACTCTGGCCTTGGTGGCTAAAGAGCTAAGCTCTAAATCGATGTTTGCAAAATTGTTCTGAAATCCTTTAATATGAGGAAGGCCCAGCTCAACCCTGTTAAGTCTCATTCTATTCTAGGCTCACACAGGCATCTCTGAGGGGCTAATCACAGGTAACACAAAGTGACATTTTCCCCACTGTTCATGGTTTTAAAGGGTCATTGTGTAAGAACAGTTGAATTAAACTCCCAAGGGCAAAAGTCAGCTATGAACAGAAATGGTCTATTACTCATTCAGTTCTCCCACCTTCTAAGTAGAGATTTTCGCCTTACACTGACTACTCCTTTGTTTATTAATAAAGAAAATTACAGAACTCCATGTATAGCTGATGCTTAACTACAATGCCACTCAAAATGTGCTGATTGGGCCATTGTCAAAAGGTTCTTAGCAACTCTGTTTCCTGTCTGCTTCACAAAATCTGTCAAAGCTGCTACTGTGTTGTGTGAAGTGGCTGCCAGGAGGTGTGAGCAACAGCTCTGAGTCTTGCTTCTATTCACATTCAGTTAAGAGAAACAGCTCACCAGCTACCACCTTCCCCAGCAGAATTAATATAGAATTTATTGTGTGTGTGCATGTGTGCACGTGTGTGTACAACTGTGTGTGCGTGTTAGTACATGTTAGTATATGTGTATGTACACTTGGATGTGGAGGCCAGAGGTAGCACGAAATGCCATTCATTAGGAGCAAAGAGACAGGGTCTTTAATGGACTAGAGCTTGTTAATCTGTCCAGACTGTCTGTCCAGTAGGCCAGGAAGATTTATTTGTCTCTGCCTCACCAGCACTAGGATTACAAGTGTGCACTACCATGGTCAGTGTTTTTACGTAGGTCTTGGAGACTAGGACCCAAGTACTCTTGCCTGAGCATCAAGCACTTTATAGACTGATCTATACAGAGTTTTAAAACTTTAGTTTTTTATGAGAGTCATAGGGTTTAAGGTCATTTGTATGTCTTGGTCTGGGAAAAATGTCCTTTTCCCCCCAGATCCTTACCTAGAAAGTCTCCAGTAAGGTTGTCTCCTAAGGAAACCTAAGGCTCACCAATTCAGCTAGCCTGGCTGGCTACTGAATCTCAGGAATTTACCAGTTTCTATGTCCCCAGCACTGAGATTCCAGGCATGTACCTTTTTTTTTTTTTCACACAAGTGAGCTGTTAACCTCAGACCTTCATGCTTGTTACTGACTGAGCTATTTCCCCAGTCTCTCACAATAATTCATTTAAAAACTGTTTTTATTTTTCTTCTCTCTCTCTCTCTCTCTCTCTCTCTCTCTCTCTCTCTCTCTCTCTGTGCGTGCGTGTGTGTGTGTGTGTGTGTGTGTGTGTGTGTGTGTGTGTGTGTGTGTGTAGTTGCCCATGCAGGCCAGAGCTGGGCTTTAACTTCCCTGGAGCTGGGTTACAGGCAGCAGTGAGCCACCCAACATGGTGCTGGGAACTGATGCCTTGTCCTCATAATAGAGTAGCAAATGCTCTTAACCCCTGAGCACCTCCCCAGTGCCCAGAACTTAGGGTTCTATACATTCTGTGACTTGTCTGTCAAGTCAGGTTTAGATCCCAATGGCCCCTTAAAGCAGCCATGCTGAGCTGGCTTTTTGGAGCCTATTGCCTTTGGTAGGACACCTTGCTCAGCCTTGGTGCAGGGGGAGGGGCTTTGTCCTTCCTCAATTGAATGTACCAGGCTTTGCTGACTCCCCATGGGAGGCCTAACCCTTTTGGAGGAGGGGTGGGTATGGGTGAGGGAAGTAGGCTTGGGAGGAGTGGGAGGAGGGATGAAAGGGGGATCTGTGGTTGGTATGTAAAATAATAAAAAAAAAATTTAAATAAAAAGAAAAAAAGCAACCATGCTCTTAGGAACTTTTTCTCTCAACTGACAGCAAAATCACTGAGCAAGTGAAAAGGTTGGAATGTTAAACTACAATAATATAAACAACTTCCAGTTCAGCATTAGACATTTCCACGGTTGTGACTCATTGAGTTAGTTTCAGATCCCATCTCTTTAATGCCTGCTTCTCTTCCTACAAAGCTTAATTTCCTCACTTTACTTTCTCTCCAGTATGTGTTGATCTCTACTACACAGTGTTTGTTTTCATATTAATCTTTATTTTCTAATATAAGCAGAGGGTAATGTAGGCATTTATCATTGTGCTCCCTTCCATAAAACCCATTTAATATTTCTAGGAGAAAGTTAAATTCTGGTCCCTAATTTCAAAGTAATCTGTGGTTCTACATGTCTTCAATATGAGGTAAAACAGAGGATTTGACACGGGATGCTACATATTCACCTTTTGTCACCAATAGACTTTGTGTTCTAGTGAATGAGATCCTTATCTTCAATTTCTTTGAATTTGTGGTTTTACTTAACATTGCATTCTAAACACAAAGGTTTTAAAAGGCAGAGGAAGTTGTGTGTACTAAGTGAGCATACGCCATAATGTTTGCTGAAGGAGCAGAATGGAGGAGGTGGGATTCCATGGGAAACAAAAAAAAAAAAAAAAATTATGCTTTAGCCTGAGAATCTGTAAGTCAGTCACTTACTACATAAATTAGAGATAAGTCGTTTAATATCAGGTTTTCCATCTGGCAGGCTGATTTATGTGTCTCAGAAGTGTTCTTAGAATCAGAGAAGAAACCAAACTACCAATATGACTCTTTCCTTTTCTATAGTAAGTGGTTGGGAATAAAAATTATAAGAAAAAGATACCCACTGGAAAATTTTGAGTGCTTTTCTTGTTTATCTTCCAAACACATGTAGGGACATGCTTAGTTGACCAGGAATCTGGGTGTTGTATCTTCATTTGCCCTTCCAGCCACAGTATTCCCAGTACTCAGTGACAGTATTCCCAGTCCTCAGGGACAGTATTTCTGGTGCTCAGTTGACAGTATTTCCAGTACTTAGCTACAGTATTCCCACTGCTCAGTGACAGTATTCCCAGTGCTCAGCTACAGCCTTCCTTGGTTCTTGTTTCTGTGAACTTACGTCCTGAACACGGGCCCCACATGCATTTAGCTAACACACCTTGGATGGGGTCAAACCAAACATTGCATTGAGTCATAGTGTCTTCATTCCTGCTCTTCTTCACTCTCTTTTCCTCCTCAGAAGAAGGCAGCCTACTGGGGCACACTTGTCTGCATAGAAGCACTAATCCACAGTCTTCCCTCCCCACCCTCTCCTATCATGATCCCATACTCCAGCCCTGTCACCATAGGGCTATGTGCCAGGAAACTGGGGACTGCCCCTCTGTTGCAGAGCAATTACAAATTTTCAAGCTAGTCATTTTAACTCTGTTGACACAGTCTCACTTATTCCTTCCTGCAAAAACACATAAGAAAAAAAAGTCACTACACATGGCCTGGGGGGATGGTTTAAGAATGAGGACTTGAGTTTTACCCCAGAACCCACATAAAGTCAGATGCAGTCATGTGTTTCTATGATCCAGCACTCCCATGGTGAGATGGGAGACAGAAGCATGAGATTTCCTGGAAGTTCGTGGACTGGCTAGCATATGATATACAGTTGTAAACAACAAGACAACCTGTCTCAAACAAGGTGGAAGGTGGGGACCAACACCCTGCTGGCCTCTACACTGATACTGCGGTGTGTGTACCTCCCCCAGAAAAAACACATAAAATAAGTCATTGTTTTAAGTAAATTTGTTGCAACTCTGTGGGTTTGGTCCCAGGTTTTGGCACCAAAACGTGAGTTTTGCAGCTCCGGGGAAAGGTGCCCTGACTACCTGGGAGTCAGGTGACACCTCGAGGTGCTTAGGACAGCTCTGGTGGCTGGAGATGCAAAGAGGCAGCCCAAGCCTGGAAGGAAAACTTTCTGACTCAGGAGAGTCAGGCCTGGAACTGCTTCAGCGGGAAGGGTATCCGGACAGTTTGGGAAAGTTAGGCCTGGAGCTGCCAGGACAGTTCTGTAGGGAAGGGTATCCTGACTGTTCTGGAGAGTCAGGCTATACCTGGTGATGGATGGTCTCCCCACAGGATATAGCAATCCTGCTCCTCTCCTGGTGAGCCACTACAGCTGAGCTTTGCTTAGCCCCCACTTAAGGGGGCTTCCTAGCAGAGCTCTGCTTCTCTGGCCTAAGAAAATACAGAAATGTAGCAATTTCCTCCAGCTCAGGAGAAAAGTGTTACTTTTTCAGCTCTTCCAGCTCCTCCTTGCTCTGTCCACTGAGGGACATCTCAGCAAGCGTCTTCTGTTCAGCTCCTCCTTGCTCTATCCACTGAGGGATGTGTCAGCAAGGATCTTCTCTATGCCAGTGAATGAAGATCTTCACCCAAAACTCTTTTGAGAAAAAGATTTATTTGGGAAGGAGGAGTCCAGGAGAGTAGCTGCCTCTACCAGAGTGGAGAGAACAGCACACAACTGACCAGGCAAGGTGGTTTATATAGGATGTCCTGGGGGTGGAGTCAACCAGTGATTGGTTAGGGTTTTTTTTTTTCTGCCCAGGGATTGGCCAGTTTTGTGGACTAGGGACAGAGATGACCCTGGTTTCAGGGTCAAACTGTGTTTCTTTCACTGGCCTTCCTTAGCTTTTTGACACTGTCTCTAAGACCAGGGTACATTTCTTTCACTGACTGATTCTAGGGACCAAGTGTGTTATTTTGGCACTAGTTTCAGAATCAGGGCATGTTTCCTTGGTTCTGGGTTTGGGGATAAAGTGTTCATTCTCTGGCTCAGGTCCCAAACCCAGGCTCTGTTTCTTTCCCTGGTCCTGGGCCCTAGGGCCAGGATTCTACTGTCCTGCTCTGTGATTGGTTGGTTTCACAAGTCAGTTGGTCAGGGGCAGAGATATCTCTGATCTGAGCCAAACTGTGTTTCTTTCACTGGGCTTACTTAGCTTTTTGACACTAATTCTAAAGCCAGGGCACATTTCATTCACTGACTCTGATTCTAGGGACCAAGAGTGTTTCTTTGATACTGGTTTCAGAGTCAGAGCATGTTTCCTTGGTTCATTTCTCTGGCTCAGGTCCCAAACCCAGGCTGTGTTTCTTTCTCTGGTCCTGGGCCCCAGGGCTGTCCTGCTCTGTGATTTGTTGGTTTCACAAGTCACTTGGCCAGGGGCAAAGATGGTTCTGATTTGAGCCAAACTATGTTCTTTCACTGGCCTTATCTGAGCCATCTTTCCCTAGTTCTGGGCTCCAGGGTCAGGGTGGGTTTCTTTAGCCAGCCCCTTTTCCCCACAATTATATTCATTACTTTTCTCTTGCTGTGATAGAAGACTATGACCAAAAGCAACTTACAGAAGAAAGATGTTGATTTGGCTCGTGCTTACTGAGGCAGGATCCATAATGACAGGAAGGCATGGCAGTAGGTTCTTAAAGCAGTATGCTGGCCAAACACATTTTTATCTACACACAGGAAGCAGAGATTTAGAGCAGGAAGCAGAGGGATCTATAAGCCCTCAAAGCCTATCCTATTCCATACTTCCTCCAACTTTTGTTTTTGAGAAGAGGTCTTGCTATGTACACCGTAGTTACTCTTGAATGTCGGATCCTCCTGCCTTAGCCTCTTGAGTGTTAAGACTACAGTTGAAGACCATTGCACTTTTATGTGCAATCTGACACAGTTTGACAGTGGAGCAAAGCTCCCCAAAGCAGTGACACCTGACTTACCAACTGAATGGTGAGTAATAGAAGGTCCAGTGACATGAGGATGGGTGCCCCACTATCCTGGGTGCAGGGAAGAGAGAAGCATAGCAAGGATTTGGGTTTCCCTTCTTTACAACTCAGTCCTCTGCACACAACACTCTAACACAGAAGGCAATATTTCTTGTGTATATTGGGACACAGAGAAGGAAATGCACATCTCTGAATGAGACATCTGTTTCACAACCCTTCCTCACAAAGCTCAGGGATGATTGTGGATAAGGGTAGGTGAAAGATTGTAAGAGCCAGAGCCAGTAGAGAACTATGAGGAAACTGTTTTCTGGACACAGCAGGGCAGCTGCACATACATATTCACAGCAGCTGAGACAGTATGCACAAGACCATTGTAACCTCAAGCCAGACAAAATTCCAGCACAGAGAGGAGAGAGAGACACAAAGTCTCACCTCTAGCTGAAGACTTACTGGCAACCGATAGCTGCTGGGAAAGGGAGCAACAGTTTTCTTTAAGTGTGTGGCCACTGGTGGGCTTATTGCCCACAGTGAAGGCCTCACATCCAAGAGTATATTGGCAGCACAAGATGGACTTAATGATCGATAAGGTTAAAGATGAGGACACAGTGAGTGGATTAGGAAGTTGGGTAGATCTTGGAGAGGCTGATGTAGGTAGAGGTGAACATAATTAAAGCACATTGTAAAAGACTGTCAAATAACAAAAAGTAGAAAAATAAAAACAAACTCTTAAAAATAAAGACAAATAAATAATTTCTGTATTAAACACATATTTGTACTTACTAGCAACCGATGGCTCATCTTACTCATATTTTGAAATTAAAAGAGAAAACAACCTTGGGGGCTTGAGTAATGGCTTAGTGGTTAAGAGGACTTGCTGCTGTTGCAAATTTGGTTTCTAGCATTCATGTTTGGCAGTTCACGAAAGCCTGTAACTCCAGATCCAGAGGATTCCACACCCACTTCTGGTCTCTGTGGGTGCTTGCATTCTTATGCATGCACACACCCAAACACAAAGACACATCATTTTCAAAATTTAAAACATTTTAAAATAATAGTTAATAAAGTTAAATTAACTATTAAAACACAGCACAAACTTTGAAAATAGAACTGATAGGAAGCAAGATGTTTCTTCTTGTATTGGGAAAGTTACTTTGCATATAGCACATGTTCAGAGAGCATGTCCATTTGTCCATCCATTAGTATCAGCTGTATTTGTCTGCAGGACTCAGGATGAGCCATATTTGCATATTGTCCACACAGTTATAGTGAACAGAGGTACAAAAAATGAATGAAGGATTTCAACACAAGGTCAGCTATATTTTAAGGGACATTGAAGTGACATCAAGGAGGAACTTACATCAGATGAGGACAATCCCAGTGGATTTCTAAAGGAAATGAGACTTGAAAAAGCCTCAGAGAATTCACGGGCATTGTTCACCCTGTAATTTCTGACACACCTCCCACTGGAGCTGGGGAGATGTGCTGTGAACACAGGATATGAAGACATCAGGAGTCTCTTTTGGAGCTTTCTATAATTTCATAGTCAGGTTTTCAGAGCCAGGAGGGAATTATTCATTTTAGAGACGATTCACTGAGAGCCAGAGAGGTCAAGAGACTTGCTAGGGGCCACACAGCTAATTAGCTCCTTCCTAGAGCCGGGCTCTTGCCTCCTGATAGCACAGCGTGTGGCAGGAGCTGCAGCCCACAGCAAATGTCAAAGGGCTGGCCTGTAAAGGCAGGTGTTTTAGGGACAGGTTCTCACATTAGAGTCCTTTTCAAGTCTTTGTGTTGCCAAATGTGCTTGGGAATAGATTCACTTCTGCGTCCCCATGTATTCTCAGAAGGTTAGGCTGCAATTGACCTCTCCAGGCTAACTCACAGGGGACAGGAATGCGTCAGTGCCAAGCAGCCAGCTCACCTGTGGGGTTATTCAATACAGAACTCAGGGTCTGAAATCACGGTTGAAAGAATTTTCTAAAAGGAAAGAAACTTAGACAAAAAGTAGTGTGTCTTGACTTATAAATTCTTCTGCCATTCTTTCCTTACCACATGTTAACACAGTAGATGAAGAGAAGGTTAGGGAAGGTCATTTCTATTTTCCTTCATTCACCTACTCTCACAGAAGCTAGAATTGCAGTGTATTAGTTTTGTTAGCTGTTCCTACAGAAAGGCTAAGAAAAGTGACATGAATGCCTCATAATTGTCCCTCGTGTGTGTGTGTGTGTGTGTGTGTGTGTGTGTGTGTGTGTGTGTGTGTGTGTAGGTCAGATAAGAACTCAACTTCTGCTCCTCGGTACTTATCTTTCACGTATTTTTGAGACAAGATCTCTCTCTGGGTCCTTGAACTCACCAATTCAGTGTATCCGGCTAGCCAGTGAGCTGGAGATCTGCCTGTATCTTTCCCCAGAACTAGTAAAAGCATGCCACATCTGACTTTTTTACATAGGTTCTGGGGCATGGAACTCAGGTTAAAATGATTTTATACTGATTCATTAACACAGCCCTAACTGTGTCTTTCTGAAGAAACACTTATGTAGACCTAGCCTTTGGGATATAACAGTGAGTACTCACCAAACTTCCCTGTTACATGACCTTTTGAGAAATATCAAGGTTCCTAATTATTCACAAACATTATCTCATAAGTTTATCTCTTAAGAAGACAGCTAGAACAAAGCTTTCTAAGCCTATAAAGATTTAGCAACCTGGTCAGTCTTGGTTAGCCTTACTCTCAGGGTCCTGTGAGATTTACTTGGCTTGCTGTTCTCCAGCAGGCTCCATGCTCTCTCTTTCCTCTCTGGCATCGCTCTGTGTTTATTTCAATTGCAGCTCTGACCTTATGTAACCACAGTCTTAGGCTTCTGTGGCTTCTCCCACCCTCCCACACACATCAGAGGGCAAACATTTGCAAACCAACACCTGTACTTTAATCTTTGCATTAGGACTATGAGAACGTAGAACACAACTGTTGTACAAATACCTCTGAAGTGAGGAAAATTTAACACATGCAAAGTAGCTGTATACTTCCTGAGTTTGGGGATTGTGTGATGTGCCTGCCTGTTTGCAGGCAAGACAGTCCTAAGCACCAGAGAAGAAACTCAGTAAGTTGAATGGATAAATGTAAATTAGAAGGCAAAGGGGGATGGGAGGTGTTATGTGTGACTAATAATAAATAACCCGGTGTCAATGTTGTTGAACAGTAAAGACGATAACAAATCATTTGTACAAGACAGAGTATTTGATGGGCATCCGAAGCTTCTGGAGTTTGTTGGGATTAGAACCCGGCATGAGCTTCAAATGGGAATCAGCCTGTATGAAGGGATGCTGTGGGCTGGAGAAACAGTCCAGGAGTAAAGTGCTTGCTGTGAAAGCAGGAGGACCTCAGTTAAATCCCAGAAACTATTCTACAAATCTGGTATGATATGCAATTGTAATCCCAGCTCTTGAAAGCAGGGAAAGGTGGATCCCTGGAGCTTATTAGCTGGCAAGCCTGCTATTTTTCACAAGTTCCAGGCCCACAAAAGGTCTCAATAGCAAAAATCAGGTGGGTGATGCCTGAGAAATGACACCTGCAGTTGACTTCAGGACTCCACACACACTTGCACTTATATTCACTGACATGCATACACATTCAAAAACAAGAACAAAACAATAAGACAATTACTGAGAATGAAGCCAAATGTATAAAGAGTTGTTCATTAGCACTATTCCCATGCAGGTGTACAAGTCTCATGACCCTTATCCTTGGAAGATCGACAAGTCATAGATCAGAGGTTTTTAGAATCCCTGGAAAGAAACACCAACTAAACACAATGAGACACTAACTTCAGTCATTCAACATAGTTACTTCTTGGAAAAGCCGTGTCAGGCACCTCAAAGAATTTTCAGAAAACAAAAATGTTTGCCTTCTTGTATCTGTTTGTTTCTGAATTTATGTGTGTACATATGTGATGTATAGACAGACACAATTGCATGTGCATTCAAGGGCATGTGCAGGCCAGAGGACAAGCACAGATGCTTCTCAAACACTGTCTATCTTAGTTTGGAGAGTTTCCCTCTGACCTGGAGCTCACCAAGTAGACTCAGGTGGTGGAGCAGTGAGCTCCAGGGGTGCAGCTGTCTCTGCTTCTCCTGCTCTGAGAGTACAAGTGTGTGCCACCATGCCAGGCTTCTTTACGTGGATTCTAGGGATCGGCCTCAGGTTGTTTTGATGGCAAGGTCAGCACTTTACTGACCGGGCTCTATCCCCAGCCCTTTTTTTACTTAATGCTAAGTAGAGACACAGATTTTTTTATAGCAGAACTTTCAAACTCAAAACAATTTTAGCAATGCATAGAAATAGTAGTAAAACCCCCATTAGATGTTGCTCCAAACCCATCAGGTCTGTGAGTGGGAATTCAGTTACAGTGACATTCATCCCAAACATGTATCACCTTCTTCAAAATCAATTAAAGAAATGTATCAAATTTAGAAAGATTCTCTGTTAGCCACTACCTTAGTCTCTGAGTTAGACATTTCTAGGATATGAGAGACAACTTCCTCTGGAAAGGCAAGCGCCTGCTTGGAGAGCTGACAAATGTCATTTTATGTGACCACTATCGTGGAAGTCATTCCCTGTTTCTAAACTGGATGGTTATCTATTAATACCAACCTCGTAAGATATACCCTCAAAGGATTGCTGTTAAGACAGAAATCACTCATCATTGTATCTGAACACACTGGATACCATAAATGTTAGTATGAATTATGCTTGCATTTTATTAACCATTGATTTATTCATTTGAATATTGATTTCATGGGAACTGCATGTTTTTTTGATCTAGTGTATGTGCTAGTGATACATCAATTCATTAAAACAGAAAAAGCTAATTCTCACTGCTAGGAGAAGAAGGAAAAATGCTCAGTTAAAACAGTAAAATGGGCTGAGCAGTGGTGGTGCATGCCTTGAATCCCGGTACTCAGGAAGCAAAGGCAGGAGGCAGGAGTCTGTGAGTTTGAGGCCAGCCTCAGGTCTACAGAGCTCATTCTAAGACAGTCAGAGCTACACAAAGAAACCTTGTCTTGAAAAAAACAAGTACAATGGGAAATGGGTCTAGGTTATAACTTAGTAAATTGCCTGCATTGCAAGCACAAAAATCTGGGTTCGATTTCCCAGACCCATGTAGGAAAAAAAAAAAGCTGGATGTAGTGGCTTATGCTCTTAACTCTAGTTCTGGGGAGGCAGAGACAGGTGGATTCCTGGGGTCCATTGCCCACCCTTCCTACCCTTCTTGGCATGTCCCAAGCCAGGAAGAGACCCTCTCTCAAAAAACAAGGTGGGCCACACCTGAAGAATGAGATACAAGGTTGCCTTCTGGCCTCCACATGCATGTACACATGTGTGTATGTGCAACTGAATACATACACATGGATCTGCACACATGAATATAAAGATAACACACACAGGTGCGTTAACCAATACAAATCGTAATTATGGAGGACTATGTTAGGGAAGGGAGAGGAGTGCATTAAACATGGAGCAGTTGGGGTTTAAATAAGGCAGTCAGTGAGTGACACAACAAAAGACAACTGTGCATTCAGACATTGGGGTGGAGAGAGAAAGCTGGATGGGGGCATCTGAGAGCAAGCGTTCCAGCTCCAGGGAAAAGCGAATGCAATAGCCCTTGGGTGGAGTTGGCTGGGCATTAGTGAAAAAAGAACCAAGGAATTGTCGCATCAGGCACAGAGGGGTCTAGAGAGGAGAAGGATCAGGAACAACCCTCAAAAATATAGCGAGTGTCGAGGAAGAGTGAGGAAAACTGAGTGCAGAAATGGCAAAGCTTCATAGCTGACAGTTTTTAAAGAGGTCGTTCCAGCTGCCTGTGAAAGCTGACTGTACAAGAGCAACAACTCCTAACAAGGGCTGGGGCAGGCATGTGGAAGGCTGAGTAGCTCAGATACTGTCTACATCACACACACACACATCAGACTTTAGATAGAAAGAAATGAGCAACATTATCAATAAAGAGTGAAAGTCTATGTCCTAAACCACTGTGTAAATGAAGTTACCTGCCAGTGTCTGCAGGCAATCATGGTCAGAAGTTCCATGCCCTTCCATGGCCTGCAGCTTCCTTGAGAATACAGTCAATTCTATATGGCTAAGCTACATCTATAATCTACTCAAATCCCCGTCAGGTTCCAAAGTAACCAATGGGCTTTTGTAGCCAGTGGTCCATAAATACTAAAATAGGAAAGAATCTACCCCTCATTAAAGATTCTCTGTGGCACCACACCGTTAGACCTCAGCAGTCAGTACCGTGTTTAAGATTTGAAGACTTGTGTTATTAAGAACTCAAGACTCAGATCTGTCTATATCCTCTAAAATTGCCTGTGACCTCTAGCATCCAATGCATGGGAAGTTATTATTAAAATGCTCTCCAGTTCTATCAAATTATAATTTCTAATGTAGAACCTTAGGAATTTGTGACTTTAATGCACACTAAAATTTTAGGACTATTCCAGAGCAAAAGGATAATGCCAAATGACTCAGGTAAGGCCACAGTAGCTTCCTCAAGGGTCACTATAATTGTACTCTATTATTGCTAAAGTTCTAGTCATTATTTTACTAGTACTTAAGTATGTTAATTCATAGAATAAATCTCCATGAGGTCCTTTTCCTCACTACTAGAAAACTGGTCATTTAGAAACTTATGTAGAATTTTTCTCTGAATTGAAACATTACTTTGCAGGAGGAATGAGGGAAGCATCTTAAGAATCAAAAAATAGGCAACTCACAAGTCTCAGGAAGTTCCTAAATCTTACATGACTAACAATATCTCCTCAAAATTATGTTAGAAATACAGAAGGCTGTGAAGAAGAAACACCTTGGATGTGCTGGACTGTCTACAAGCATTCAGGGAGTTCCTGTGATGCAGATTTTGTGAATTATTACTTATGCTGGGGTAGACTTTTCAGTGGAACAGCTGCCTTTGAGTTACCCATGCTCCTGTAAATAATCTCTCACACAAGCACCTATAAGCAACCCCAATAAACTCACTGGTTCACCAAACTAGGCTTCAGTGGAATCATTCATTTGATCAGGCCTCAGTATCCTGTTGTGGGTGAGCTGACATTTGTTCATGTCTCCTCCAGAAAACTCACAGCATTCTACTTTGTCCCCTAATAAAGAGGGAAAATATATATAGGCCAAATAAGAAGATTACATGTGTCAATGCAACACAATTATTTACAGATTAGAAACAATAACCTGTTTAACATTATCATTTTCTTTTTTGAAAACAATCACCCAAAAGAAAACTTGTTGCGCATGTCATTTTGTAATCTTTAGTTAAATATGTAGTTTTATTAATAGCAAAATAACCAAAATTTCTGACTATCAAATCAAAAGTATTCACACTTTTCTTTTTAAAAACATCAGAATTAAGGACTAACTTTTGTAAAATGAGAACTCTTGATAAAGAAACAGAAAGTAATTATTACTTAAATAAAAGAAAATTAGAGGGACTATATTTATTTCTGTTGCACAGATCATCTTGTTAATCATCCCGCCTGCCTTCCACCACACTCACTCCGTGTTTGAATTAGAAAAATCTGTCTGTTCCAAAGCTTTTGTCAGCTCTGCAAACAATACAGAAAGTTTTCATAAAGTTCTGAGCTTAATGAAGATCCTTTTATTAAGGTCATATGTAACAGTTTGGGCACAGTGTACCTGCAACCTCTGCTTCTGGAGTTTGATCAAACAATAATAAGTGAAATTCCTCCCTGTGTGTTTGGTGGGCTCAACCTCCATTATTCACTGAGGAATACTTTTACAATTTATGTTCTAAGTGACACCACTTACAGTTGAAGCTCTGAGGTCCACAACAACAAATGTATTCTCTCTTAAAGTACATAATTCATTTTAGCAAAATGAGACATGCCATAGTAGAAACCTATGTTTGGTCTTGTTTAGCATGGTGTTACTAATTGTATCTTATCATTGAGCCACTCATTCATTAATATTCAATTCTATAAGCTTATTATCCCACCTATTCTCAGTAATCTTGCCATGTCCCAAACATTTTGAGGGAGACTAGAAATGCCATATAGAATATAACTCTTGACAACATACAACTCTGAGAGGACCCAACCAGTTGACAACTGAAATTATGATATATTTTGATTCATTAATAATGTTAGAGACCACAGTTCAGAGTGTGGGAGCCAACCCATACTTCACAGTTGTTCTCACACTCTTCTGCCCTCTTGCTGGGAAGTACACTTAAGGCATCAGCGCAGAGCTGAGGGACAGCTCTGACAATGACTTCCCACCTTCCAAACATCTACCCATAGGGAGTGAGTCCAGAAGATCCCTATCTAGAGATGGACCTGAAAAGTCATGCACAGACACTGAATCACTGACTCCAGAATGATGGTTGTAGGGCCCTGGTCTCCTCCCATATTGAGTAAAGCCGTTGCCTGCTTGCTGACCTTGACCAGATGTCCTCCCTATTCTAATTCCCTGCCGGTATCCACCCTCCTGAACACTTAAGGGAAGTTCCTTGTTTGTGTATCCTGCATATTGGGCGTTAACAGCTTAGATGCAAGAATGTAGAACATTCAGTAGCAAACTTCTGCCCTCCGGGGATCCACCATTGTGCTGTAAGCCTGTATTTAAGGTTTCCTCCCTCTTTCAATAAACGGCATTTGGCATTTGGCATTCTGCTGAGGCAAATGACCCGCTGTCTCTTGTCCCTTATTTTTTAATCCACAGCCCCTCGCTCGGACATGGTGAATGGGTGACAGTAACGCGGGCGTTACCGTTACAAATGGAGGTTCCTACCGAGATCCGAGAAAGAAGGGACGAGCTGATGGACACCCGAAAGGTAAGGCTGGCCAGCAATTTAAAGAAAAAAGAAAAGATGAGGGTGAATTGAAATGGGTGCAGCTAGCTCACAGTCAGTTGATTGGACTGTTGAATTGAAGCAGGAGAGCACCGAAGTTAAGAAAGGGCAAGACAGCTAAAGATTTTAAATAAAAAAGGAAATCTTCCCAAAAGAGAAAAGGGAAGAAAAGGAAATTTTCTGTTAGAAAAGAGAGAAAATTTTAATCAAGAAAAAAAAAGATTTTCCCGGTAAAAAGGGGAAAAATTTTGAAACTAGGCCTAAAGATTGGGGCCCTGTAGAGAAAGTATGAACAAAAGAGAGAAGCCTCTTCCCAGTGGTAATGGAGGAAGAAAAGACTTTTTCCAATTGTAGAATTTTCAGGATAGCTGAAACTCTGAGCTCTTTCTGCAGTGCAGCATCTGAATTACTAAGAATCGGCAGGTAGGCCTCATTGCTGCTGGCTGAACAGCAAGAGAGCCCAGAGGTTAGAAGTTCTGCTGTCTGTTTGCTTATTTTGGTTCAAATGTTTTTTATTTTCCCCTCAGAGTGGGAATAATTCAATATTTAGGATCCCTTCGTGGGAAATGTTTTTCTGTTTTTCCCTTATGGTGGGAATAACTCATTAGGTAGTCCCTTCATGGGAGTAGGAAGTTTAAACATGAGTTTGTGTGTGCGGGGCGCGCGCGCGCCCAGCGGCAGCAGTGGTGGACATGCACAAGATAGCCCGGAGCAGCGGACAGACAGGTACAGGCCTGTGGGAGGTGGAGCTGCAATGGAGCGCAGCCCGGGCGGGCACCAGCACTAGAGCCTGGGCACTGGACGGAGCCAAAGCTAAGCCACAGCTTCAGCTTGCTCCAAGTGAGCAGAGGCCCAGGAAGGGACTAACGCTAAAAGTTTAAAAAGGCCAGGAGAGGGACTAGCACTAAAAGTTTAAACGGGCCTAACTTCTGGTGAAAAATGGTTTCGGTCAGACATGGAATGCTAAGTCAATGCTGTTGAATTTCCAGGGATATTAATTATTCATTGTATAAAGGATGTTCTGTTCTTTTGATTGTCTTAATAAATGTTTGGATTCTCATGGTAGATAAACTAAGGAACAGAATTCATAATTGTGAACTATATATTAGGTATGTTCTTGTCTGTTGATCATCACTGAAAATTTGGCTCTACTCTTTAAGTTGCTTTCTAGAAATTCTTGGTTTAATTCTATAGAAATATAACACCTGAAATGTATTGGGTTGTTAGCTTATTAAATAATGTTGCTAAGATAAACCCATAAATAATAATCTTTTTACTGATAAAGAGGTTACAAAATTATTTTTCCAGTAAATAAAATACAGGTAAATTGTTTGGTCCACATTGTTAATATTTGGCAATTTACATTAATGTTACTTGGAATCTATAAAAAAGGATCCTCTTTTTAAGATTTTATAAAAATACTCAGAAGTATTACCTAAAGTTACCTCTTAATCCTGTAGAGACTGTATTTAATGCTTTTATAATTGGTATATGTAAAAAGGACCATGAAAATAGAAGCTGGTGATAAAATTGCTCGATTAATATTGCTTTCCTATTTTAATTGCAAAATGGCACCTATATGTAGAACTGAAGGCTTTGAAAGTATAGGAAAAAGGTGTTTTGACAAACAGTTATCAATGATAAACAGCCTAAATTAAAAATAAAATTATATGGGATTGAGATTAAAAGATTACTGGATTCTGGTGCTGGGCATATCTATAATTTCATAAGAATCCTGAGATCCCAACTGGCCTCTACAAGAAGTCAGGAAAATGGCGGCTATTACAGGATCTTAGAGCTGTAAATAAAACCATGCTTCTCATGGGAGCAACACAACCTGGCTTGCCTGTTCCTGTGGCAATTCCTAAATATTGGCATTTAATTGTGATTGACTCATATGGATGATATTTTATTGGCTGCTAAAGATAAAAAACTTGTTTTTGATGCCTTTTCTAATTTACAAGAAGTTCTTAGCCTGGCTAATTTACAAATTGCCCCAGAAAAGGTACAGGTATCTTTTCCCTATCATTATTTAGGTCATGAATATTTTGTTTTTCTCATTCACCTACTGGAGCGTTTTGGCAAACAGGTTCTATTCTATGGGTACATTCCCCAGCTTCTCCAGCAAAAAACATCACTCCTTATCCACAGGCTATTGCTCAGATTATATTTAAGGGAATCAAGATCAGTGTTCAAACTTTTGGTAAGGAGCTAGATATTGTGGTGACCCCATACACCCAGTCTCAAACAGCATGGTTGCAAGCTAATGATAATGATTGGGCCATATTGACATGCTCCATGCAGAGTCAGTTTGATACTCACTACTCCTCCAATGATGTGTGTAAATTTTTTTAAATTGCATCCTGTTATATTTCCCAAGATAGTACAGATGACTCCTATTCCTCAGGCCCGTGTGGTATTTACTGATGGCACTTCACATGGTTTTGCTGTGGTAGTTTCTGGTAACATAGTGAAGAGAATGAAAGTTCAGGGCACTTCTGCCCAGATGGTGGCCCGTACGGGGACTGTTGCTTGCTTTACAGATGTTTTCTGATGAGAGTGTAAATATTTATACTGATAGTCAATATGTGGCACATGCCATTATGCCTTTGGAGACAGCAGCCTACATACCATCCATTTCTCCCATTCATGAATATTTATTGGAAGTGCAAGGACTTATATGGTCCTGCTCACATAACCTTTATGTGGGCCATATTAGAGCTCACACTCAATTGCCTGGACCTCTAAGTGAAGGTAATCAGAGGGCTGACGCCATTACTCGTGTGGCTGTCACATTAGTTTGTTCTGCCTTTGATAAGGCTACTCAGTTGCATCAACGTTATCATCTTAATGCTGGATCTCTTCGTCATCATACAGGCATAACCCGGGAACAAGCCATCCAGATAGTTAAATCATGTCCTATTTGTGTTGAATTTTTACCTGTTCCTCATTTGGGAGTTAATCCCCGAGGACTTTTACCTAATCATGTGTGGCAGATGAACGTCACACACGTACCTTCCTTTGGAAAATTACAATATATCCATGTGTCTATTGATACATATTCTTCTCTAATTTTTGCTTCTGCTCATTCAGGGGAAAAGATTAAGGATGTAAAGAATCATTGCCTTAATGCTTTTGCTTACATGGGAGTGCCAAAATGCATAAAGACTGATAATGGTCCCGCCTACAGCAGTACGGGATTTTCAAAATTCTGCCAAGACTTTTCTATTGTTAATAAGACTGGTATTCCTTGTAATCCTCAAGGACAGGCTATAGTAGAATACTGCCATCTTATCTTAAAAACATATATTTCTAAAGTAAAAAGGGGGGAGCTAGGGGCTCATCTCTCCTCTCCACATTCTATTCTTTCCCTTGTTTTATATATTTTAAATTTTTTATCGGTGGATTCTGCTGGAGTATCCGCTGCAGATAAGCACTGGAGGGCTCCTGTTGCAAATCATCCTCTGGTGCGATGGAAGGACCTTTCTACTGGCACTTGGAGGGGACCCGATCCGGTGTTGGTGTGGGCCCGGGGATCTGTTTGTGTCTTTCCGCAGGACAATGAAGTTCCTCTTTGGGTTCCTGAACGCTGCGTGCGCCCTGTGGCTGCTGCTGAAGCCCAACATGGCAGAGACCTATTGGGCCTTCGTAAA